>NC_140491.1:16042500-16445000 GCF_964271855.1 Acomys minous | reverse complement strand
GCACTAGCTGAGTGTTTAAGGGTCCCTGAAGGTATTTTCATTAGCAGGAAAATGGACCACAGAGAGATAAGAATGAAAACTTGAGACTGCCATTTTTGTGAGCATTGGGTCAAGACTGATCCTGTGGTTTATTTTTCTTACACATTTAACCATTGTAGAACTTGTGACTGTGACCTTTACAAGAATGAACTCTTTGTTTGTTTGTTTGTTTTTTGAGACAGGGTTTCTCTATGTAGGCCCGGCTGGCCTCATACTCATGGAGATCCACCTGCCTCAGCCTCCCAAGTGCTGGGATTAAAGGCGTGAGCCACCACTGCCCAGCTTAAGAATGAATTCTACTGGCTGATAAACAGAGCTCAGCCTAGAGAAGGATATGTGTGATAAGCATAAAGAGGGATGAAGGATGCAAAGTACACGGGACCTCTTTCATAGGGATGGGTTCTATTCAGTTGAGAGACAAAGCTCAGGATTAGGGCCTAAACAATGCTCAGGATATTGGGGGATTCAGGAAGGCAGGCTCATAGAATAGCAAATGAAGACCATCAGGTTGGCTGACCACTTTTCACTCTGGCATTCCAGGTGACTTAGCCTCATTCATTTCCTTCCATTGAAGAGAAGATGATTTATAGTCCTGGCTTCCCCAGTGCTTATTCTAAGCTGTGCCTCCTCCAGGTGCGAGGATGAAGCCTTCGAATTCCTGAGCCTGTAGGGGACATTCACATTTAAACCACCACAGCAGGTCTGTGCCAACACCCCTAGCTTATGCAGTACTGGTGACTGAGTCCAAATTTGAGCATGCTAAGCAAGTACATCCCCAAGTCTGGACTTTACTTGTAGTTTACAAAGTAGTTGGTGCCGTCCCTTTCTGAAAAGTTTCAAAAGGAACCAGCTAGATGAAGGGAACAAGCCACAGTCACTCCTGAAGAGGACATAGCTCTTGAAAATGTCCTCACAGAAGAGGTCAGAACATTAAAAGAACAACAGACTCACAGATGAGGGGCTGTGGTACAAGGGTTACAGGAGAGGCCATTACATGTGGGGACAGAAACATTGGCAGGGGCTAGAGCCACCACCCTGGCTTGGGGAGTCATGGTCACGGATTTAAGTGTAACGAAAGATCGTGAAAGGGTTTTAAACAGAGCATTGGTGAAATTAGGTTTATTTCTGGAACAGCGTCTCTGGGGAAGAGGCTAAACCATGAGAGGGTAAGCTGGGAATCCAGAGGGAAGGCACACCAAGACAGATGATAACAACCTGAGCTTGTTAGAGGTTTGTAGAGGTTGGAGGTGGGGAAGGTGGGTAACCAGGAGGTGCATTCTGAAAACACAGTTAACAAAATCAGCCAGGCATGGTGGTGCACTTGGGAGACAGAGGCAGGTGGATCACTGTGAGTTCCAGTCCAGGACAGCCAAGGCTACACCGAGAAACCCTGTCTCAAAAAACAAAAACAAAACAAACAAACAAACAAAAAAATCGGTTGGGACTGGTGGCAAAGGAGAAAATAAGATTGTCACTTGGGAGTCTTGGGGTTCCCCTCCCTCCAATGGCCATATACTTGGCCAAGGTGCAAAGACTAGAAAAGCAGAGATTTTTATTGGGGGGGGTGTGTGTGTCAAGGGACTATTCCATTTGTGGGAAGTTCAAAGGGGCTGTTATAGAACCACACTGACGTGTGTTCCCAAACATACTCTCCCTGTTTAAGGTGAAGCTGGATCTCGTTTTGCTTTGGGGGCCTTTGCAAGACATTTCAACGCCCCCTCCCTGAGATTCTAAGAGTTACGTGCTGTGAAAGCAGGGAATTGCTTTGCTTCGGATGTGTTTCCCCAAAAGCCATGTTTGGAAGTCATCCCTGAAGTCCTGTGTTCATGGCATTTGAAGATGGAGTCTTTGGAGTGGGGGCAGAGGGGGACAGACAGGGTTAGATGAGGTCATGAGGACCCAACCCTTGTGGGGACAATAATAGCTCCATTAGAAGAGGGAGAGAGGCTGGAGTTAAACACCGAGTTCTGTCTCCATCCAGGATGCCCTCCGCCGTGTTGAGGTGCACTGTAGAAGCCCTCAGTGGGCGCTGAGTCAAGCTCCTGGGGCCTCCCTACCTTCAGAGTCGTGAGTCTTATTAATTCCCAGGTCGCAAGCATTTAGAAACACAAAGCTCACTAACACAACTTAAATCCTCTTGGTGCTTCGTGTAAGAGGAGAATGAGCACCATGCATTCCTGGTGTCCCTCTGTGTGCCTCACCACTCCCAGCTTCCCTTCCATCTCACCTACTAGTGTCTTTAACTCTAGCACGAAATAGTTTGGGCAGCTTGTGGGCTGAGCTGGTGTCACAAGCTGCGCCAGTTGAACATTTTAACAGCAGGAGGAAAAGAGAAATGGTTCTCTCACAATTCAGGAGGCCCGAGGTCTAAAATTAGGTGTCAACAGGGCTCTGTGGCCCCTTTCTCAAGGCTCCGTTCCCTCTCTGAGCTTTTAGTGGGAGTATGTTTCTTTCCCTCGGGCTCCATTCTCACCTGCTGTGTGCTTATGACCTCTGTCATCTGTGAGTCCAATCTTTTGGACTCTGAGAAGGCACCTAAATGTTGTATTTAGAACCTACCTGGCTGATCTCGCTTTCAACTGATGTCATCTCATGATCTTTTTCGAGACAGGGTTTCTCTGTGTAGTCCTGGCTGTCTCAGACTTGCTTTGTAGTCCAGGCTGGCCTCGAACTCACAGTGATCCAGCTGCCTCTGCCTCCCAAGTGCTGGGATTAAAGGCGTGCACCACCACTACCCAGCTCCTCTCATGAGCTTTAAGTCAGTTACTGTTCTAGTTTCACTGTTGCCATGGTAAACACCCTGACCAAAGGCAGTCTGAGGGAGAAATGGGTTCATTTCAGCTCACAGTTTACAGCCAGTCACTGAGGGAAGTCAAGGCAGGAAGCTGAAGCTGAAACCATGGAGGAAAGCTGCTTACAGGATTGTTGACAGATTCGGTTTAGCTTGCTTTCAGATGCAGCTAAAGACCACCTGTTCAAGGAATGGTGCTGCCTACAGTGGGTTGGTCCCTTCTACATCAATTCCAACACCCCCTCCACATGCACACACACACACACACACACACACACACACACACACACACACACACACACATACCCCTAAGGGCTAGTTTGACGTGGGTAATCAGCTAAGTGAGACTCCCTTCTCAGATGACTCTATGTCAAGTTGACAGGCAAAACTAAGCAGGACAGTTGCATCTACCCAGATGATTTTTCCCCCAAACCATGCCATACCCACAAGTCCCACACATACATACTTTTGGGGAGCCACAGTTCAACTACTCCAAGTGTGCAAAAGGGATGCAATCCCTTTCACCTTGGGCTGTTTTCTGACTGGGACCCGAAGAGTATGTGTGATAGAAGAAGTGAAAGGCATTGAAGGAAAAGGGCAGCAAGTTAGAAAAGGCTGAAGAGAGAGCACAGAGCCTCCCAGGGTAGGTACCAAGTTTAAAATGACACATAAGAAAGCCACGGCCAGGCTGACCAGACTACCATGGGCCCTCAGGCTCTGCAAAGTTTTGAACTTGGAAGCAGTGGGAAGCTAGAGAGTGTTAAGCTGAAGGAGGTCATAACTGAATATGTTTGAGGAGGGGGAAAATGAGTGTTTTATGGAGAACAGAGACGAGAGAGGAGAAGTAGGGTTAGACAGGCCTGGTAAGGTATTCTTTAGAAGTCTGGGGTGGGGGAGGGGTTGGGGTCCATGGTACTGGTCTAGACCGGATGAGTAGCAGAGTTATTTTAGAGTAAAATGGGTGGGTCAGAACCACTAGGCTTTATTGGAGCGCCTCTCTCCCCGCCACATATTCAATTAGTCATATTGAGGAAGGCAATATGGAAAGTCTACGCTTTATTGTGGCCTGAAAAAACCATTTTTAAAAGAAGTCAACCTCTATAAATTATTCCAAAAAGGCTCCAAGGAGGTTTTGTTGAGAAGGATAGAGGAAACTTACACTGATTGGTGTTAAACTCACTCTGAAAATATCCCTTCCTTTTCCATTGAGCTGTGTGTTCTTGTGGCCTTGAAGAGCAGCAGCCCTGGTGTAATTTGGAAGTTTTACTAGCCTCTGCATGGAATATGTGGCTATGTGGTTATTTCAAGTATTTTCATTCTGTTATTTTTATGGCCTGAGCTATTTTAGCCAGCAGTCCAGTACTAGACGGACACCAGCAGACCCCAGAACCTCAATTAGGGTCCTTAGGAATCTGAGTATCCAACAACTTGGAAGGATGTAGCTCTCACCTCAGGGTTCAGGGCAGAGCATCTGTGGTCCACAAAGATCTAGGGTGTGGGCTCCTAACCCATGGTAGAGCATCCTTCATCTTGGTGATGCTATTTGTATTCAATGTAAAACTTAAAGTGAATGGAAAATTTGCCTGGTTGGAACAAACAAAACTAAACAACACACACACACACAAACCCTGCAACCCAAGTATTTGGTATTTTCACCCAATTCCTTCCACTGTGACATATATCTTCTGAATTTCCACCTCTCCTCTAAGAGTCAGCCTGCTCCATGGCCAAACTGCCTTCAGTATTAGACTTGGGTTGGGACGGACCTTGAAGTATCTTGGGTTGAACTAGTCTGCCCTCACAGTTCTCTCAGAGGACAAAGCCCGGTTCTTAGGATGTGTGGAGCATCTGCATAGTGTCAGCAATGCTGGACATGCTGAAATGCTCCATAAATTCTCCTGCCTAGGAGATCTGTGCTCAAAGGCGCTGGGAAAGGCAAGCAAAACAAAACAGGGCAGGCTCTTTCTGCTCTGTTGACATGCTGCAGCCTCCTGCTGACGGAAAGGATGTTGATCCACCCACCATGAGCTTTATATGGGGAACGGGGGGAGCCATGAGCAAATCTCACCTCCTGACCTTCAGGGGTCCCCCAGCTCTGCATCTAGGCCTCGGTTCTGTTTAAGTAACAATTCAGTGTAGGAGACTTCCATGCCAGTTCCCCACCCAGCTACGTGCAGACAGAGCTCTCTACTGCTTGTGGGGAAATAACCACAGACAAATTCTGGATGACGTAACCAAGAGAGAATCAAGCAGATGATTCTAGCGACGGAAGTGAAAGTTGATTCCCAGCCCGGTGACTGAGCTTTTGGAAACTCCCTGAGAAGGCCCCTGGAGCACTAAGGACCTAAAGGCCTGAACCTGCTCACATTCCCTGCTCCCAACCCCTACCTCAGGAAAAGCTTCGCCCCGAGAACACCAAGGATTAAGTCCTTCAAGGACACATTTATTAAGTCCAAGCAAGGGAGCATCACTAGGGCCAAGTAGGCCTCTGTTGCTCTCTGCTCTTATCCCGGTTGTCAGACGCGCAGTTCCCTATGGGCTGAAACTCTTGTCGCTGTGCAGCCCTGTGCCTTCCCTGCCATGGCCCCCAGGTTGGTCTTTTAGATGGTAGCCATTTAATAAGCACGTTTCTAACCCCTTGTGGTGGAGAAAAAAATCGGCTCTGGCCAGGCCAAGTGCCTGGAGGAGCATCTCCACGGAGGTGCGACTGAGAGGGCACAGAGGTGCCAAGAGATGACACCCTGAGGAGCCACAATCCTCAGCACACAGGAGAACTGATGGCCCCTGTTGTGCTTACCAGCCCATGTGTTGTCAGTGGGTTCTGGGAGAACTCAGAACCAGCTGGAGGGTGGATGGCCCTCCCTCCACCCCTCAGGGCTCTCCATGCCTACCCCTCAGCTTGAAAGAAGGCCCTAATAACCTACCTGATCCTAAGAAGGGCTTTGAGCATTTTCTGAGACGAAATATAATAGTATTAGATAAAGTAAGTTTAGAGCAAAAAAATAATAATAATGGAAAAAAAAGATGGCAATTGATTAAATATGGAAATGAGCTAATGATGACGAAGCTATAATACATAAATGCAGGTTTATTGGAAAAGGCATGGGAGGGGACCCGGAGAGTGTGAGCTGGGGGGGGGGGAGGGGGGAAAATAAGGAGAGAGGGCAGGGAGGTGGGACAAAGGACAAAGGTGCAGTGGAACCCAAATGTCTGGTGTCTATAGTGAAGGGCCTGTGGGGGAGGGGAAGCCCCACCCCTAGGTGGAGGGCAGGGCATGCCAGCTGTGCCCTGCAAGCGGAAACTCACAAATGGAAACTCAAGTTGGGGTCAAAGAGAGAAGGAGGGAGTTCTAGGTTCATTGTGATGTCATAGAAGGAGAGGCTCCTGTTCAGACAGTCCTAGATATGGCATTGACCTGCTGGCCGCCGTTCCATCACTCTGACAAAATGCTAAGATAAACAGCTTGAGAGGAGGGAAGGCTTGCTGGCTGTTGGTATCAGAGGAATTACTCCGTGTCCACTCCGTCCTGTTGTCATTGGGCGTGTGGCAGCACAGTGTGTCATGGTAAGTGTATGTGACCAAGGAAAGAGGTCACCTCACTGCAGCCATGAAGCAAAAGGAGGAAGCAGCTGTGGTCCTATCATCACATCTGGGGCCTGCCTCCATTTACCTTAGTTTCCTACTGCTGGGCTCTGTCTCCCAAGGTTACATTTCATCCCCTATCACCCCAACAGCTAAGCCTTTAACACATAGGTCTGTCAAAGGCATCCAGCCTAAAATACATGATTATTCAGGAAAGATGATACTTGTGTTTCCTTAGCCCCAGAATACTTAGGAAACATAGAAGAGGCCAAAAAAATCTTCCACAGGAAGATTATCTTGGTATCCATGATGCCCTGAGGTTTGAAGTGTTTCTGCCTCTGAGCACTGATTAACCAGACAAGGCCCACATCCCTGTTTCTCATCTGACTCTATACCATTATTATTTAAAATTTCTGAGCTTCATGGATAACATAAAGGGCCATTGTGAGCATCTAACTCCCCAAAGGTACACAGTGAGCACGCATGACTCCTTGTACAGCAAATGACGCTCTGATTGTTTACATGTTTTTAAAACTCCCAACCACTTTTGAAACAGGATCTTTCTGTCATACATATTCTGTAGACAACAAGAAGAAAACACTGGTGTGCCTTCTACTGCAATTTCAATTTTTTTAAATTTGACTAAATTTTGACTGAGCTCTTCCACTGGCCTTTGTTGCAGGCACTGAGAGACATTGGTGGAAAGAGACAGCAGCCCGGGCCTTATCTGAACTTACAGGCAGTGGGGTTAGGGGACTTAGTGACAATACAAATGACAGACTGTGGTCAGAGTGCCTCCTCTCTGGGTCCCCCACCCACCCACACACAGAACTGAGAACAGAAAGATTCAGGTTGAATTGCCCTTTGCTGAGCCACAGGCCCAGTTCTCCATTACTCCCTTACCATGCTCAGACAGGAGCACAGTTAGGTTAGGACAGCCATCTTTAGAGAAGAGGAAGCCAGGGATGAAGGGGTTAAGGTGTTTATTCCACATGGTCCACCCAGTACTAAGGGACAGAGCCAGGAACTGAGCATCGCTGGCCAGAGGTTAGGTCACTATGAAGAAATTCTTCAGAGGCCCAACGCATATTTTGGCCTTTGTTCCTGTAGTATCTAGAAATTGTGTCATCCGCTGGGAACAGAGTATGTCTGCTTGATTCGTGTGTGTGTGTGTGTGTATGTGTGTGTGTGTGTATGTGTGTGTGTGTGTAGAGTCTAGTTTCCTGGATCTTCTAGAAAACTGAAGAGGCCAGGAGAGCTGAATTCTCCTCAGAACTGAGAGGGACAGCATGGTCCTTGGCCTACAGATATGCTATGGACTTTGAGATTTAAAAAGTAAGCCCAGGAGACAGTGTTTTGGGGGATGAGAGGCCAGCACTAAACAGGATGCCTGGAACATGGCAGGTTTCCAGTACATGCTTGCTTACTGAAATGATGAGGGAACCCAGTGAGTGATTGACCCAGTAACACTGCCATCTCTGTGGTGGTTCCTTAATGTGGCCAAGTAAGAAAGCATAACCAGGGACCAGAGAGATGGCTCAGGGGTTAAGAGCACTGGCTGCTCTTCCAGAGGTCCTGAGTTCAATTCCCAGCACCCACAATGGCAGCTCGCAGCTGTCTGTAACTCCAGTTCCAGAGGATCCGACACTCTCTCACAGACATACATGTAGGCAAAACACCAATGCAAATAAGATAAATATATTAATTAGAAGAGGAAGAAGAGGGGGGAGGAGGAGGAAGAGGAGGAAGAGGAAGAAGAGGAAGAAGAGGAAGAAGAAGAAGAAGAAGAAGAAGAAGAAGAAGAAGAGGAAGAAGAAGAAAGTATATCCATATCCACAAGAGGGCTGGAGAGGTGGCTGAGGGGTTAAGACCACTGGCTGTTCTCCCAGAGGTCCTGAGTTCAATTCTCAGCAACCACATGGTGGCTCATAACCACCTGTAATGTAATCTGATTCCCTCTTCTGATGGGCATGAAAACAGAGTGTTCATATACAGAAATAAATAAATCTTAAAAAAAGAGAAAGAGGCCAGGCGTGGTGGCGCACACCTTTAATCCCAGCACTCAGGAGGCAGAGGCAGGTAGATCTCTATGAGTTCGAGGCCAGCCTGGTCTAAAGAGTGCTTCCAGGACAGCCAGGACTACACAGAGAAACCCTGTCTCTTCAGCTTCCGGGCTACCTCAAGCCTTCTTCCTCCACTATGCTCTCCTGTCACCAGCTCGAAGCAATAAGCCGCCCCCTCCCCCAACACACACACACACACACACACACACACACTGTCATGCTAGGGATTTAACCAAGGCCATGTGCATGGTAGAAAAATACTCTGCACCAAAATACACCCCCAGCCTGGAGTCTTTATATTGACAGAAAATATATGTTCACATGATTGTTTAAAAGACACAAAGAAAACGACACTGCATTTAGTCAAGTGAGAGAAAGTAATGTGACATAGTTACGTGGTCTGTCTAGAAGAGGCAATACTATGGGAACAGTTGACATATATCTATTTTCTAGGAGAGGGGAAGAGGGAAGAGAAGAGCACAGAGGATTTTCAGGACAGTGAAAGTGTTCTTTATGATACCCTGATGAAAACAACTTATTGGGAAAAGGAGTTTACTTCAGCTTATAATTCCAGGCTACAGTTCATCACTACGGGGAAAGTGAAGGCAGGAACTTTAAGCAGCCGGTGGTGTTACATCCAAAAGCATCTCGAGAGCAGAGACAGTGCATGGCCATGTTCTCATGTACTTGCTCCTGCTCAGATCGGTGTCTCTACTCTTAGGCCCGAGGCCTAGGGAATGTTGCCGCCCCCAGTGGACTGGACCTTCCTAGTCAGTTTAGGAAGATGACTCATGACAGTGTAGGCCGTTCCTCACTGAGCCTTCGTCGTCCCCAGGTGATTGTAGGTGATGGCTGTCTGATGGTTAAAGCCAGTCATGACACAACGATGCATACGTGACAGTTGGCATACACCCGCATTGGCCAAAACCCATGAAATGTACCACACAAAGAGTGAATCTTAATATAAGCAAAGGATTTTAGTTCATAACAATGGATCAATAATATTTTGTCAGTTGAAACAACTAGACATCAGTATACAGCATTAGTAGTAGGAGTGAAATAGGAAGAGGAGCTTGAGGCAATGCAGAAACGGGTTGCTGCTTGACTCCTCCATGAGCCTAAACCACCTGTAAAATAAACAAATAAATAAATAAATAAACTTTATTAATTTAAAATAACCAAGGACAAACACTAGTAAATCGGAAATAATTATTTTCAACAGCCATGCCAGTCCCCTGAGGGCCAAAAGAACAACAACAAAAAAAGTCTAGAGCAAGTCAACAAAGATTAGAAAAAGTGGTTGCTCAGAGGACTTGACCTCTGTGGCTCTGAAGTCAGGAAACTGAGAATCCTAATGGCTCTGTGGTGGCCATCTACCTGATACATGGGCCAGCTCTAACTGACTCCTTTCTAGAAGCCTATAGGCATGTAGTTTCCAAAATTGGCATGAAAAAGAAAAAACAAATTGCTACCCTGTGTCTGTCTCTGGTTAGCTCCTTTATATAGAATGCCGGGCCCAGAGTAGTCTGGTTAATTTCATATTCTGCTTAAGTGAGGGTTGTCATGGCTACCATGCATAGGTACCCAGTTTTCTCAGAATTAGGGATGCATGCAATAGAAGTGGTTTAATAAAAAAAAAAAAATTGGACTTGGCTGGATAAAATGTAGATTTCTTTGATGATAGATCCCGAGTAGAGTGGGGAAGGCACGCCGGGATTCAGCACACATCCACTGAGTATCGTTTCAAATATCACTTCTTGTTCAGAGCTGCAGAGACACAGGGAGAAAGAGAGGTGTGTGCACCCATCCTTGGTGGCCACAAGAGAGCCCTGGATACTCGCTTTCCTTGACTCCCAGGCTGCCGCCTGGGCTTCTCACTAAGGTGAAACAAGGTGTGCCTTTACAGAGCAACAGGAGAAGAAAAGGCCTTTTGCTTCAGTCATTGGTGGTTGGGTCAGCATGACTAGCAGCTGTGTAATTCGACTTGGTTACTTTCCCACGTCCTTTGTCATCGCTAAGACCTGGGGGGTGTTCCTCAGTCATGAAGAGTTCAAGCCCTCAGCCTTTCTACTGGGTGGGGGGGAGGGGGCAGTGTTAAAGAGACACACGGTTAACAGAACTGCCCCTTAGGTCTGGTTCTAGCTATTGTGACTTGGCTAGCAGCCAAACATCTATGGACTCTAGGTGAATTATATTAATGGCTGCTTCACAGGAGAGCTGATGGTGGATGATTTTGAAGACACAAATAACAAGCCAGACATGGTGGCACGTGCCTGTAATCCTAGCACTTGGGAAGCTGTGGCAAGGGCACTTCTGTGAGCTTGAGAGCAGTGTGAGCAACAGAGAGAGTTCCAGGCCAACCTGGGCTGTTGTAGGAGAGTCTGTCTGGAAAGGAAAGGAAAGGAAAGAAGAGAGAGAGGAAGGAAGGAAGGATGGGAGGGAGGGAGGGAAGGAGGAAGGAAGGAGGGAACATTGGTGGTATTGAAAAGACTCTAGGTGCAAGTCCCTCAGGAGCTAAGAGGCGAATTTCCTTTGCTGCTGCAGCTGCTTCAGCACATCTGCATGGTGAGCCCCAGGATGCGAGCACGTGCCACACCACTCAGCCTCTGCAGCTCTCGATGAATCTTTATCCGTGGCAAGCTTTGGTCGCAGCACGCACGTGCAGGGCACACACTTGCTGGTGTCTCCCTGCTGGCCCCTTCCTTTCTCTTGCTGCCCTAGATTTCCCACTCTCAAATGGAGAAGACTCCCAAGCATCCCTGGTCCTGCCTGCTTCTGAGTCAGTCTGAGTAGGACGAGCTGCCCCCCTGATCTCCCTAAGATGACGGTTCAAACTTTATCCTATCCTTGTGTCCCTGCAAATTACTGGGAGCACAACTTATTCATTCTCTCTCCCTCTCTCTCTCTCTCTCTCTCTCTCTCTCTCTCTCTCTCTCTCTCTCTCTCTTTCTCTCTCTCTCTCTCTCTCATTTTTCATCTGGAAGAGGGTCTTGACAGTTCTTGACAGTATCTCAAACACATGCTTATAGAAGCAAACCTGTCACAGGGTTCATTTGCTGGAGCCGATGTCCTCTGCCCAGGCAATCTGGTTGCAATTTCAACTGGGCTTGGCTACTTCGTCCATTGATCCTCGTTTGCCATGTTCCTCGGTTATTTCTCTGCAAGCCATCTCTTCCTGGTGGGGTTGTTTTCTGTAATATATACACACACTCGCGCATCTGTGCACACTCACACTCATGCTCGGAGACTCTCAGCACCTCTTCAGCGTGGAATTCCAGGAACTCTATCTTTCCATTTTATTGCCACAAGCATTTGTCACTAGCTGTTGCTTTGTTTTGAACTTGGTGATTTACACAGCTTTCAGCGTCCCTTCCAGTTCATATTTTTGTTCCGTATTTCAGAGAGCTCCTCGTTCCAGCCTCTATTTTCTGATTAGCATCTTGTTTTCAAGTTCTGGTAATCCTTCTTTTTGGAAAGCAAGAGAAGATAGGCAGTGCCCAGAACCTGTTACCAATGAATACAATTCTAGGTAAGACTCAGTCGTAACAGTGAAATTGGACAAAATGCAAGGAGTTGTCCATCCCAGGGGATGGCTGGGAGGGGACGCCATGAGCACAGGTCTTTCTCCCTTCACTGGGTCTCTGAAGAGCTTGACTGCTTGGACATAGACTGTTCGACATTGACTGACAGTGGACGTGGCCCAGCGAGACGCACTACAGACACTCTCTGTTACCTTTATATTTTGAGTACCATGTCTGAATGGCTCCTTGTTTGAGCCTGGCTTTTCCCCACCTCCATTAACTCAGCTCCACATGGGGGAATCAGCACTTAATAAAACAACTATTGGCCGATGGTCCAAGTCACAGGAGCTGTAGAAAGCGGTAGATGGAACTCTTCTTGACTTTGTTTTTCTAAAAAGTACCCGTGACTGTGGCCAAGCAAATCAGCAAATACCCTTGGGCTCCCTCAGGAGGAATTAAAACAAGTTAGGCAGCAGGGTGGAGAGAGCAGGCATGGAGCCCGAAAGAAATTTAGTAAGCCTCTGCCTCTCTTCTCTTTCCTTTTGGCTAGATTTTTCCAGAATGTAGTGGACCGTTCTATGGTATCTGTGGTGGGCCAATTGCCCCCTTGGTTGAGTTGGGGAGTTGAGAGACAAACTGGATAGGGGTGCACCTTGTAACTGCTAGTGTGCTTCTGAAGGACAGAGCCTGACCCTGTCATGAGTGAAAATTTCCCACATAGTCTGGGCTCCATTTGCATGGCTTCTGTCTACCCCTACAGACTCCCGCCCTCTACCAGCAAGGCTATTATTCACTGGAGGCTTGGAGCAATCACGCACTGCCACTCCCAGTGACTCCTGAATCAAGAGGTACTTAATTTCTTAATGGCTCCCTTTTTACTCCACTGACTAGGAAGCAGAATGAAATAGTGAAAAAAGACATAGGGCAAGGTGTACCTAGACATGGGTTCGTATCCCAGCTCTGCCACTTACTACCTCTGTCTTCTGTGAAGAGTGAACTCCTAGCCACATAAACGCTGAATGGGTTTAAAGATAATAAGAGTAGATAGAGGGAAAAGAACAGCAAGGGAGAGTCCAGCCAGCTCAGCTGTGGGATCCACAGGTTTGACAGCTCTGGGATGCCACTTCTGACAACTAGCTGAAAAGACCGAGTCATGCGCATGCTCACATTAACTCTATTTGCCACTGCTGAAGGCTAGGGGGAAGAAAAAAAGAAACTTGGTTACCTGGCTTCCCTAAAGTCCTATGTATCATCTTTCAAGGGGGATTTATTTTTAAAGCAGGATCTCATTTAGCCAGGCTGGCCTTGAGTTGCCTATGTAGGCAAGATGACCTTGACCTTGATGTTTTGCCCCTACCTGCTGAATGATGGGATTATACACAGGAGTCCCCGTGCCTGGTTTGTACAAATGCCAGAACTCAGTTCTATGTTTAATGCGCGCTAGCCAAGCACTCCTCAAACTGATCTTAAACCTCAGCCCATTTTTGTTCATTTGTTTTTAAAGTCATACCTCCTGGCTGGTAGCTTGCCAGCTGTTACAGGCATAGACTGGAGTCCAGTGGGCACTGGCTAGGGTTTCCAACTTCTTTCCTGGAACAAAGACTGGTACCATGGATGGTAAAAAAAAAAAAAAAAAAATGGAAGTGTTTAAGAGAGGGTTTCCAGAAGGAGGAAGTGGACTAGGGTGCTAGGACAGGTTAGCATACAAATGTAATGCTAATAACAGTAAGAACATGTTACACATTAAGTGGTACATGCCATGTGCTGGGTGTTTGTAGGTTCTAATGGCATGAATAGTCATCAAACTCTGTATGCTAGGCAGTGCTTTTGTCCCTGTGTATGGATGAGGAAATAAGCCTGGTGCACTTAGTAATATCTTTATTCATGCATAACAAACAAGTGACAGCCAGAGGTTGAAATTGAAAGGCTCCAAATAGTCCCAATCTATCTGCTAGCCTTTGCTGCCCGTGCATAACTGATCCATTACCTACAGTCCTTTGTTTCATTAAATGCCTTTGATTTCGCATGCAACCAACAGCATATT
Source organism: Acomys minous (assembly GCF_964271855.1). Lineage (NCBI taxonomy): Eukaryota > Metazoa > Chordata > Mammalia > Rodentia > Muridae > Acomys > Acomys minous. The sequence continues at coordinate 16,430,960 of NC_140491.1, read as the reverse complement.
TTAATTTTCTTATAAATAAATTCCATTCGTTTCTCTTCTAGTTTTTTTTTTCTCCCCTTCAAACAACCATTGGCACTCTCTATGCTTTTCTCCAAACATCAAAATGGTCCGTGAACATAATTCATAATTTTAAAAAGCGGAAAGCAAGTTTTGGATTCTGGTACCTTGTAAGGAACTATTGGTATGTTTGAATTGCTTAAGCAAAGTGCCTCATTTGGCTGCCATATTTATTACATCCCCTAGAGATGGCAAAGGAGGCAGGAATCTACCCCTCCTCGATGCTATCTGATAACAGCCAACAAGGAGACCCATCAGTCATCTCCATAAACGTCAATCCCAGCACTTGGGAGGTAGAGGCAGGCAGATCGCTGTGAGTTTGAGGCCAGCCTGGTCTACAGAGTGAGTCCAGGACAATGAAGGCTATACAGAGAAACCCTGACTCGAAAAACAAAACAAAACAAAACAAAACAAAAGTGATGGGAGTATTTGAGTATTTCAGAGTGCCAAGTGAGTCTCAGATGTCACTTCTACCACTGAGTGGCCCTGAAAAAATGGCTTCTATCTCCGTGGGAGACTCTCCCCTTTGTAATTCATGACACTGGCATCAATAGGACTGTTGTCAAGGTTAGAACTCATGCACATAAAGATTTAAAAGTGAGCCAGGTGCACCTTGAATCCCAGCACCCAGGGAGGCAGAGGCAGGGGCAGAAGCAGGTGAATCTGTGAGTTTGAGTGCAGCCTGGTCTACAAATTGAGTTCAGGACATGCAAGGCTACACACACACACACACACACACACACACACACACACACACACACACACACACACACACCCCAAACCTGTCTCAAACCACCACCACCACCCAAAAAAGTGAGCCTGGTCTCCTTTGTCTACTGTTAAGTTCCTGGGTATCATATAAGGTTTGTATTATTACTACTGCATCTGTTAAAGGAAGTAAGACTTATAACGACAAACAATTTGATCAAGGTCTTACACAGAGAGAAACTTCTGCTTTTCTTCCTCGACACACCTGGATCCTGTTGTATACACTGTGGAAGGAGTGAAGACAGTGCTTTTGACTGTATCTACCATCTTGAAGTGTTGATGAGCCTGGCTGGCTGGTACTTGAGGGGATGCCTGGTTCCCCCAAATAAGGAATGAAGCACCCATGCAAACACACTTGAGAACCGCTGAGAACAAGGCATGGAGCGACAAACAAAAAAGCCACAAGCAAGCCAGGAATCATGACACACGCTGTCTCTTACCACCTGCTTGCTGCCTTCATAGCCCCATCTAAACAGCTCCGGGAGTGGCTTTTCTTACCCAGTGCTCCTGCAGGAATTGCACTCTCTGCCTCCCCAGACCCCTCCGCTTCATTAAGATGTCGCCTCAGCTCCATTTCCTGTGTGTCCTATTAACTCTGCGGCAGCGGCCACTGTCTTCTGGCCTTGACTTTCTGTTCAATTTTCAAAATGCCATTTTCTAAGGAAGCCAGAGGATCCTCTGCATTGTTGTCATTTCTTTTCATTTTCAATCTCTCTCTCTCTCTCTCTTCAAAACAAAAGTCAGAGCAAATAAAATAAGCACAAGTTATATCTCCTAATGAAAAGCGCTAAGATCAAGCAAGGTCAAGGTTTCATTGAGAGCAAAAGCAAGAATCCTGTTCAAAAGGAAATTGGAAAGCAGAGCTGTGCGAGCTGTGAGGCTTTTCTTTTTTTCAAAAATCAAAGAAAGACAAGTTATGAGCCATGGACTGTTCTGTCCCCATGGACTCAAGACACTGTTATATTAGTTCACAAAGACTATTATTAAGAATAACAAGGTGCCTCTAGGATAGGCAAGAGATCATTTCAAAGGCTATCAGAGCTCCTGGTTCCAAAAGGGGATAATTGCTAAAACTAATGGTGGCTCCAGTGTGGAATTTGGAGGTGAATAAATACAGCTTGGGGACTATAGAAGTTTCCTGTTTTGAAATTAAGAAAAGTCAGGACATTTGCAAATATTTTTAGATGTGATGTTTATGGAGGGCTAAGAATATTAACCCGGAATATTGAGTTATCCAGCTGAATGCTGGTCTGCACATTCTAAGTAATTTAGGCTATTGGACAGAATACTAATCTACTGTAGTTTCCCCCTTCATTTCTTGCCTTAAAAGGGCAATAGTGAGAAAATTCCTTTTAACCAGAATGGTCAACAAGCATTTATTAAAAACCTGGGGAACAAGAACACCATGCCAAAGGCATCTATAGTGTACCCAAGGGAAGCCGAAGATAAAACACATACATTTGACAATTTAGTATATGACAGAAGAAGAATTAAACTGCAGACAGGAGAACCAGGGACTAGTTTCCAGCAATACAACAGAACTTGATGCTCACATCTCCCTCCCATCTCCTGGCATTTGAAAAGGTGTTGTCTATCCAGGAGAATTGGTCCTAGACAAACCCTATATCTCTGGGGTTTTTTTCCCTCTCACCTCTTAGCCTTAACATGTAATTTAACGTATCATTTATCAAAAGATCAATGTCACCTTCTTTCCACCTTTTAAACAAGCCTTATTATTAAAGTCAGAGAGTCACCAGCCTTTAATCCCAGCACTCGGGGAGGCAGAGGCAGGTGAATCACTGTGGGTTTAAGGCCAGCCTGGTCTACAAAGTGAGTCCAGGATAGCCAAGGCTACACAGAGAAACCTTGTCTTTAAAATAATAATAATAATAATAATAATAATAATAATAATAATAATAAATAAATAAAGTCAGAGAGTCTTGCATTTCATCCATTGCAACTCCTTAACAACTAGGATCATGCTTAGCACATAGTAGATGTTCAAGAAAACTTGATTAGTAAAGTAGCAAAGTGAAGAGCGTGTTGGAATATTTATTAACATGGAAGGTTCAGCCTAGGTAAAGATGGTCAAGGTCAATGAGAAACCTCTTCTTAGAAGAAGTGGGGTTATTGGTTTTCAAACCAAAACAAACTGATTTGGTCAAATACAGAAATAACAACATTGCTTTTGAATTCTAGGCTGAGTCTTGCTTCCATTTAGCTTAGTGACTAGAGCAAGGCACTTTAACTTTGGCTTACATGGATGTCTGAAAGTACTGATGCCAGGGGCCAGAGACGCATCTCTAAATGAGTTTAAGTCATTAAAACACACAGAAGGATTGTTGCATTGGTTACTTTGTGTTGCCATGACAATGCCTGACAGAAACAACTTAAGGGAGGAAGGTTCTCTTCTGACTCAGGATTTCAGAGGCCTCAGTCCATCATCACAGCAAGTCAGAGAAAACAGCCCATTTCATGGTAGCAAGAGTGAGTGCTGGAGGCTGTCCGATTCACGGGAGACCAGGAACCAGAGACCAAGAAGGGCATATAATGTTCAAGGCCCACTCCTAATTTGACCTATCTCCACCAGCTAGGTTCCACCTTCTAAGGGTTCCACAGTCTCCCAAAATAGTGTCAGAGGTAAGGAACAAGCATGCAAAACATGAGCTCACAGGAAGCCTTTTTCCATTCAAACCACAGCATTTACTGCACTCTTTTCTTGGTCCCTCCTGGCCAAACCTCAAGGAGCAGAGTCTGTGAGAGGATGCTTAGCACCAAGTCATTTTTGTGGATGGATTAGGGTAAGGTAGCCTTCAAAAGAGAAGTCTGGGCTTGAGGGGTGGCTCAGAGGTTAAGAGCACTGGCTGCTCTTCCAAAGGTCCTGAGTTCAATTCCCAGCAACCACATGGTGGCTCACAACCATCTATAATGTGATCTGATGCCCTCTTCTGGTGTGCAGGTGTACATGAAGGTAAAACACTGTATACATAATAATAAATAAATCTTTGAGAGAGAGAGAGAGAGAGAGAGAGAGAGAGAGAGAGAGAGAGAGAGAGAGGGGCAGGCTCCTCTCTTGCCACTGCTCGGCTGCCCTCCTGTTCTCTCTGGGCTCTCAAACGCTTTTAGAAAAGTTTTCCGGGGCACTCAGCCAAGCCTGCCTGCTCCCAGTGTAACCCATACTCAGAAATTATGTCTTTCTGTCCTTTGCTCTTCAAGCAAAGAGTCGGCCTCCTCAGTCTCCTGCCAGCTAGGACTGGATCCTGATGAGCTAATTCCCTTCGGGGTAGGAATGACAGATTGTTGGCTGGCCAGCCTTTTCAGTTTTCCTCACCACCAGAGTGAGGCCCCTCTTAGGGAAATTTGGGAGGGAAAAGAACTTCCAATGAACGAACCAGTGCCTAGAATCTGCCTGAACTTTTAATATATTAAATTATGTCATCTCCAAGCAGGTAGATGATATTACTCTCCAGTGAGCTAAAGTTTATGAAAGGAGAGGTACAGACAGGCACAAGAACCTTCTGGATTATCATCGCGCCACACTGACTAGATAAGGCCAGAAATAGAAGTTCGGAGGCTGATCCAGACTTCGGGAGCAGAATTTTGGAGCACAAAGAAAAAAGACCTCCCCTATGCCCTGAGTGAGCCCATGAGTTTAAGGGGGTCCACCCCTCTTACGAGTCTCATTTCCTCATTTGCAAAAGGAGAGGGTGTAATAGCATATGTCTTTCTGATTTCCTGCAAGGAAATCACCCTGATATTCAAATGCATAGAACAGTGGTCCAGTGCAGGAAGCTGGCAACAGCTCCAGTTGGGAAACTGTCACTGGGGTCTCTCATGAGGTTTCAGCCAGATGCCAGCTGGTCTCAGTCCTTCTCTGCAAGTCTGTTTGAAGCAGAGGTTTCTCTGTGTAGCCTTGGCTGTCCCAGACTCACTTTGTAGACCAGGGTGGCCTCAAACTCACAGCAATCCTACTGCCTCTGCCTCCCGAGTGCTGGGATTAAAGGCACAACCTCTTTTAAGCTGATCCACTCACCCACAAGCTAACTTCTCTTCAGTGGCCTCTCCACAGGTCCTGTGAGCATATTAACAAACTGGCACCAAGTTCACCCAGCAAGATAGCAGCTGCAGGGACTTCACACGTAACTTTAGGCTAACAGGCAGTCACCTCTGGAAAGTGCCATTGTTCACTGGGACAGCCCCTAATTCTTTGTTGGGAAGGACCACATAAGGACCTCTTGGCGACTAGTATAAGAGTATTTACAATTGTGGGGAGGAGTGAATGAAGTAGTCTGTGTTAAGTGCAGTAGTAAATACCAACTTAAAAAAAAATGGTTATTACCAACACATTAGCTGCATACCTGTTCTCCAGCTGGTGCCCTGAGATCTCTTTTATTGGCTTTTAACAAGAGGCTACTTTGTGAAATATTCAACTTCACATTAGAATCCAGCAATAAGAAACCCCAAATCCACAAAGTTCAGACAGAGTAGCAAACACCAATGCAGGTGGCCCTTGGAGATAATGGCTCCTCCATACTGGGTTGTGTGGAGCTGAGCAGATCACACAGTTTGTCAGACCCCCCCCCCCCCCCCCCGAAACTCCTGGAAACCTTGTTACTACCTGGAAACTCTTACACAGCCACAGTGGCAACAAATGACCCTTTCCCTATATTTTTACAGCAATGGCCACCAGGGTACCCAATGGTGTCCAGATTTCCTGTCCACCCTTAATAGGATGGTGTCCAGTTTATATTCTGCAAATGGTCCTTAGTTTATATTCTGTAAAATATTACTGCAAAAAAAAAGATATCTATTTTTTTTTAGGCTTTGTTTTGTTTTGCTTAAAGCTTTATAGTCAAATAAATTTGAAGAGACTGCCTTGTAAATTCTGTTCTGAAGACTCCCAGGGCCCGGTGAATGTTGTATGAAAGCCTCTCGGAAGTCCTACAATTAGAAGCAAATAGCCTTGTTTAGCCAGCTTGGTTTGCAGCAATTTGCTGCTTTTAGAGCCTCCCACACTCTTTCCTCCACCTTAGGACAAGTGTCAGCCTTCCTCCATGGAAGGTGACAGGAAAACCATCTGACTGAACCACAGGGAACTGCTCTGCCTCTGTGACCCTCTGCCTTCTACCACGCGTGTATACAATGTGCACTTCGTTAGGCAGTTTGAGAACGTTAAGTAAATCTAGGCTTGTGTTGGGGTCACATAAACCAGACAAGGGGTGGATGTGGGGAGAGGGGATGTGCACCTTTAAACCCAGCAGACAGAAGCAAATGAATCTCTGAATTGGAGGCCAGCCTGGTCTACAGAGCAAGTTCCACCATAGCCAGGGCTACCTAGAGAAACTCTTGACACCCCACCCCACCTCCGACACACACACACACACACACACACACACACACACACACACACACACACACACACAATCCAGACCTGCAGCTTGACCTTTTAGGTTCCAATCTTAGCTTTATCAGCAAGGAGGTGTTTGACCTTTTTCAGGTTCCTTTAGCCTCTCAGCCTCAGCTCTCTTGTCTGTGAAACCAGGAGGGTAATTGTGTATCTCATAGCATCGTGATAAAACAAAACCAGGCATAATGGGTGTGGAATACAGGCTCAGTATGTCCCAAGAACTCTAAAGTTTAAAGTATCATTTAGATGGCTAGGGCCAGAGGTTACTCAGCTGCTAAGTGACAAAGACAGTAAATGGCAGGCTGACTCCCGTCAGACGCATGCTTTCTTCTGTGGACAGAAATGAAATGCAGGCATTTTCCTTGGAGCTTGGGAGAGCCCACTGGGGCAGCAGTTGGAGGCCAGTGGGTGGGTCACAGGAAGATATTTAAAGACAAGGAGGCAGGTGGCTCGGGCAGATGGGGGCGGCTAGGGTTTATACACTCAGGACAGCCGGGACAACGAGTGACAGCGGCTGCAAGACGCCAGCTTTGTCCCCACAAAGCAGCAGGTGAAGCCACAGAGCGTCCACACTCCAGATACCCAGAGAGAGCCCAGCCGGAAGCAAACACTTGCCAGGGGACTGGCGGCCACATTTGCCTTTTTCAATCAATCAGCGAACAATTAAGGACAGTCCTTGAAGCAAATCTGTGTCATCACCCCCTGCCCATCAGCAGTGAGCACACAGATAACAGTCTCACTTCTGAGACTCTTCCGCCCTCCAGAAGCCAGTGGCAGCTTCGCGCTCAGTCACACAGAAATGTGTTTGACTGTGGAGCTCCTATTTCTACTTTGCCGGCACGGCAGATCCGCTTGGGTTTTGTTTACCCGCCAAGTACTTTCCGTATTTTCCACATCACTCAGAAATCTGTATCTGCTGCCTGGATGGAGCAGGTTTAAGGAACAATCTGAGATTTCTTTCTGAATAAGCACTTAGTTGTACTTTGTTTTTGCTTTTCTCAGTTACTGGAGAGAAACAGTGAGAGAAAGCAAACGCTGGCCTCGCAGTATCTGTGCTGGCGACTGCACAAAAAAAGTTACATTGTCAGGCGCATAAGAGTCTCATTGAGGAAATCTGGATCCAGACTCCTAACAGGTTGATACTTTACGTTCAGCTTAATCAAGGAAAATCCTTAGAAACTTGGCCCAAAGTGACCTAGCTCTGCACTAAAACCAGGGCCAGCCGGGGATCGCAGGTTGAGAGAGATGGAGACCAGGCAAGAAAAGCACAGGGCGTAGACAAGAGGGGAGGGGGAAGGAAGCAGGAGAGAAGGGAGCTTTGTTCACAGGAAAACCTCAGTGTAACTGTCTCTGTGGTAGTGTTACACTGTTTCAATCTGCATTTTATCCTGCTCCCCTTGAAAACCAAGAGGATTATTTTTTTTTTAAAGGAAATGTAAAATGTCGTTTACAACTGTGCACTATTTTTCTTGTAAAGGACGTTATGCTAAGGAAAATCAAATCCCCTCAGCAGAAATTTAAGTGACTGGATACCGAGTCCCCATCAGCCGTTCCTGTGAGCTTTGGCAGGTGATAGTGTGGCCAAAGCCGGCCCTCTGTCCATCCCTGCTCAGCTGCCAGATTTAGTAAATAAAAATACAGGACAAAAACAAGCAAACATAAAAGAGATACCCAATTAAAGCCAGGCAGTGGTGGCGTAGGCCTTTAATCCCAGCACTCGGGAGGCAGAGGCAGGTAGATTGCTGTAAATTTGAGGCCAGCCTGGCCTACAAAGTGAGTCTAGTACAGCCAAGGCTACACAGAGAAACCCTGTCTAGGGAGGGAGAGGAGTTGAGTTTCAAATGGAGTAAAGAAAATTTGTAATATAACTATCCTCCAAGCACTGCATAGGACCTGCTCAAAATTACTTATTTATCTGAAATGCAGACTTCACTCCTTGTCTTGGTTTTCATCTGACACCGTTATTCGGCTCCTTTCCTTCTTACCTGGGGCTTTGCTTCTCGTCGCTCACTTAGAGACCTGGCTAATCACTGCCTTCAAATCATTCTACGCATCAAACTGCTTCAGCCAGTAAACCTGAAGCAGACACAGAAGACTTCATCCAGGCTAAGATTACTAAACAAGGTGCCAACTGAAGTGTAAAGAGTTAACGCCGAGGCCGGGCATTGCAGCACACGCTTTTCATCCCAGTACTTGGGAGGCAGAGGCAGGTAGATCTCTGTGAGTTCAAGGCCAGCCTGGTCTTCAAAGAGTCTAGAACAGCCAGGGCTCCACAGAGAAACTCTGTCTCAAAAAAAAAAAAAGTTAGCTCTGGGGCTCAATAAGCCCTCAATAACTATGTCATCAGAAAAGGAGGGGCATGTATAACATCCGAGGTTCAGGTTGTGGCTCGGAGGTAGGGTCCTTGCCCAGCATGTGTGAGGTTCTGGGTTCAGTTCACACTGGAGAGAGAGAGAGAGAGAGAGAGAGAGAGAGAGAGAGAGAGAGAGAGAGAGATTAATTGATTAAGTAATTAAAGTGAATAGGACAGAACAGGCTCTACCTTAGGGAGGGAGTTTGTGGCTGCAGTTCATTGATAACTGAGTTCTGAAACATCTGTTGAAGCCATGCCACATTTCCAGAGTCGGCCTTTCGTGCGGTCTCCCTAATCCTCTTCATGAAGTTTTCACAGAGGGTATGAATTGGCTTGGGGCTCCCTGGATGCCATAGATCTGCTGTAGACTGGGTCTTGCATGTCTTCCAGAGGCCCGTGTGTTTAGAAATATGGTCCAGGATCCAGAGGCCCGTGTGTTTAGAAATATGGTCCAGGATGGTACCACTGACACTGACACCTGTAATCTGTCAGACTGCGACACGTGTAGACCCAGGAAGTGGGAAAAGCAAGGCCCCCAAAACAAATGTACTGCCCTTCAGCTCTGTAGGGTGCCCACTAGATCTCAGAGTTTTTGTGGTTTTGTTGTTGTTGTTGTTTGGTTTTTGGTTTTCTTGGTTTTTCGGGACAGGGTTTCTCTGTGTAGCCCCTTGGCTATCCTGGACTCACTTTGAGGACCAGGCTGACCTCAAACTCAGAGATCGGCCTGCCTCTGCCTCCCGAGTAGACCTCAGATTTTTATAAGCAGAAATAGTATCCTTGTACCATTCTTTCCTAAATCAGTGTAGCACCTGTGTGTGTTGTCTGAGCCTCTGACTTAAGGGAAGAGTGGGCTAGCTCAGGGCAGCAGAAGTGATGCTCAAGAAAACTCATGTATGAGCACCTGTCCTCTAAAGCTGTCCAGTTACTATCTACTACCCATAGGTGATGCTTTGTTGTTGTTGTTGTTGTTTAGATAGTTTTTCACTGTAGCCCAGGCTGGCCTCTACCCACCACGATCTTCCTGTCTCAGTCTCCTAGATACATTGAGTTCTGTGCCACTGTGCCTCGCTCCTATTTTTATTACAGTCACCTCACACTGCATTTTAAAAATAAATGGTGAGGCCAGCTGTATTTATTAGTCTTGTCTTATACAGAAAATTTTTCTGAGTAAAGTAGGAACTTCTTTTTTGTTGTTTTGTTTTTGTTGTTGTTTTTTTGTTTTGTTTTTCAAGACAGGGTTTCTCTATGTAATAGCCTTGGCTGGCCTGGAACTCTCTTTGTAGACCAGACTGGCCTCGAACTCACAGAGCTCAGTCTGCCTCTGCCTCCTGAGTGACCACGACCGGCAGGAACTTCTAATAAATAAGTGCCTGTCAGGTTTTACGAATACATACAACGTGGTATTAGACTTCTGCTACAAAGAATATAATGGCATACAGACATAGAATTATGATTATAAAATATATTTCATGCAAAAGCAAGATGATCTTAAGCAAATTGTTAAGATTATTGGTCCCAGAGATTCAGAAACATTTTTTCTGCACAAGTCTGCATACTGACTTTTTGTTTTTGTTTTTCAGACAGGGTTTCTCTTGTGTAGCCTTTTCTGTCCTGGACTCTCTTTGTAGACCAGACTGGCCTCAAATTCACCAACTTGCCAACTTTTGCCTCCCAAGTGCTGGGATTAAAGGTATGCACCACCACACCTGGCTGTATACTGACTTTTTATAAAGAAAAATCTATGTAGACCAAGGAAGAAAATAATTGGGTTAAAAACTACCTGAGGAATAGTAGCCAGGTGCTGTAGCTTGCTTCTGTTAGCTCATGAATAAGAGTGCTTGTTTTGGATTTATTATTCTTGGTCAACATTCTCTTGACAACTTTTGAGGTTTTGTTCTGTTTTGTTTTGTTGTCCTTTTCATTTACTAGGTCCTCAGTGGGATTTTTTTTACTTGATTCAATAAAGTTTCTCTATTCAATGGGGAAGGATTTTATTTCCATGGTATTTTCCAATTCAGCATTTTGGAATGCATATCTAGTTATTCAGAATAGGCTTTATTTCCTATAACAAAATTGTAGTGATTTCTTAAGACAGATCCTAAGCATTTCTTATTAAATATTCTTATGATCCTATTTTAAAGCATTTTTAAAATAATTTCTATGTATAACCATTGCTCATATAAGGAGAATGTGGTGACTTAAAAAGCATTTATCTCAGGCCGGGCGTGGTAGTGCATGCCTTTAATCCCAGCACTCGGGAGGCAGAGGCAGGCAGACTGCTGTGAGTTCGAGGCCAGCCTGGTCTATGAATCGAGACTAGAACAGTCAAGGCTACACAGAGAAACCCTGTCTTGAGAAAAAAAAAAAGCATTTATCTCTTGCAGGGTGAGGTAGCACATGCTTGTCATATCAGCACTGTGAGAGGCAGAAGCAGGTGGATCTCTCTGAGTTCAAGACCAGCCTGGTCTGAAAAACAAGTCCAGGACAGCCAAGAAAACACAGAGAAACTCTGTCCCAAAAAAAGACAACAGCAACAACCAATATATATATAAAACTTATATATATAATTATATACTAATTATATATTAATAGATTAATTAATATATTTAATATATATTAAATATATAATTATATATAACTTATATAATATATATGTATAAAATCACCATCATTCTGCCAAGACTCTCATTGGCTCTAGTGTTTTTAATTGAGTCACTTCTCTAACACAGTCAAGCAATAGTAACTTCCCTTTTATTTTATTTATTTATTTATTGGTAGGGGGACTTGTCACAGTACATGTGTGGAAGCCCAAGAACAACCCATCAGAGTTGATTCTTTCCTTCTACCATATGGGCTCCAGGGATCAAACTCATATGGCCAGGCTCAGCAGCAAGCGCCATTACCCACCGACCCACCTCCCTAGCTTTCTCTTTCTTTTTCCATATTTGAAATTCTAATTTACTTTTCTTGTCTTATTACATAATTAGTACCTCCCAACAAGGCAGAATGATAGTAATGCTGTTTGTTTACCTGTTATGGAAGTCAGAAATATTTGCCCTCGAAGATTTGTAGGCAACACAAATGCTATCTATACAAAAGGAGAAAGTAAACATTATCATGTGGCGATGTAACAACACCCATATTTAGGATGTATGGTAGTCAATGATGCCCATGGACTAGACATTTGTTTGTTTGTTTGTTTGTTCCTTGTGTTCTTAAGGCAGTGATGGGCACAGGGAAGTCAGGAAGAAGCCAGCATATCCAAAATGGCAGATTGAGAGTTCAAAGATTAAGAACAGCTGGGGAAAGCAAGCGACCAGAGATCAGCAAGCAGGATTTTCTTGGGCCAGAGCCAGAAACACCAGCTGGGAGGCAACCGCTATGTCAAAGCAGTTCTCTGCAGAAGCCGTGGAGGGAACGGGAAGGCCTGATGGGAAAGAGCCTTGAGGATTCATAGAAAGTCATGATGAGCAGTTTCTAGACATTTCCCCATGCTTTCCCAGAGGGAAGGCAGAGTTTGCTACCTAGGACAATGCTTTGCACCAGGAGTGAGCTATCAGTACATTTTTCACTGAGCAGAGACAGGAGTCACAGGCTTTCGACAACCAATGGAAACTGGCAAAGTCTAATTTTAAAGCAGATAGCTTTTAAATGTCCTTTTATAATAGTCATTTTGTTGAACTATAACCTGCATGTAAAAAAGCATTCAAGTCACGTTGCTGGAGAAGTCTCTACTCCTTTGTTCTATCCTCCCTTAAAACAGTGATCATAAGGTATAGCCAGGAGTGGTGGCATATGCCTGTAATCCCAGCACTCTGAGAGGCAGAGGCGGGCGGATGGCTATGAGTTCGAGGCCAGCGTGGTCTAGAAAGTGAGTCTAGGACAGCCAAGGCTACACACAGAAACCCTGTCCCTCCTCACCCCCCAAAAAAGACAAAACAAAAACAAAAACAAAAAAACAAAGAGTGATCATAAGAACACCAAAAGAGAGTTTTTAGCTACCCTTAAACTCCATGTAAATGAAATTGTGTAGCATATAGTTTTTATGCCTCCAGTGTCTTTTGTTCAACATAGTATTGACCAGGTTTGTGTGCTTCTTCCTTGTTGTCTCATGAAGCATTAGTAGGTTTTTCTTACCCTACAAGGTTTTTGTCCTATGAATCTGCCACAGTTTATTTATTATACGTTGCTGTCCATTACATTGCTGGTGACCTTTTAGGCTGTGTCCTGCTCAAAGCAGTTTGATTTACTTTAGGAGGAGCATATAGGATGTATCTGTACTTTTCAGAACGACATTGGACTCAGGAGGCAGAGGCAGCTGGATCTCTGAGTTCAAGGCCGGCCAGCCTGGTCTACAGAACAAGCTCTAGGACAGCCAGGGCTATACAGAGAAACCCTGTCTTGAAAAAAATCAGAAAACCAAACCAAACAAACAAAAAGAATGGAATTGGCGGGACACAGGTTTTTTTATATTCAGCTTTCACAACTATCCCTGGCTCCTTGGTGGTCACACAGTGCATGGCGTTCCAGCCGTTGCTCCTCCTCGGTAACCTTGATTTGTCCTTTACACTTAGCCATTCTATCGTGTGGAGACCTTTTTTTTTTTTTTTTTCCCTTATTGTGGGAAAGAGCTCATGCCACAGTGCTCCACAGAGGTCAGAGAACAACTTTGCAAAGTTGAGTCTCCCCTTCCACCTTTACAAAGCCCATGACGTTGGTCTTCTGGGACTGTTGCAGCAGAGTATCCCATAATAGGCAGCTGATAAAAGCAGGCACCTGTTCAGTGTCTCAGTTCTGGACACCAGAAGCCTGAAACCCTTGCCAATAAAGCCAGGTTTCTAAAGCCTTAGGCAGCCCTCCCTGGCTCCGCTTGGCTTAGGGAGAACTTCTAAGAACCCTGAACCTTCCTGGGCTGGTTAACACATCAGTCCCCTTCTGCGTCGCCTCACAGCATTACCCCTGTTTCTCCTCACATGTGGCCATGTTTTCTTACAGATAGAAGTCATCATGGGATAGAACATACTCCACCGCAGAAGGAGCTCATAACTAAGTTAATCCCACATACAAGCACATGTTGGGGCTATAGGCATATGATGGCTAGTTATAACTCTCAATGTGATTCCACCCAGAATCACACAGGAGGAGCACCTCACTTGGGCAAGGTTTGTTTTTTTTTTTTAACATTGGATTGGCATGCAGCCATGCCTGTGCCACCATCACCAGGCAATGGAAAGTCTTAAGAAGTCTCTGCCTATTGGGGGTGGTACCATCCCTTAAGGAGGGGTCCTGAACCATATAACAGTGGAGAAATAAAGCTGTGTATAAACAAGCAAGCAAGAAGCATGCATGCATTGGTTTCTCTTCAATCCTGGTCGGGATGGGATGGGACTGGCTGCTTTGAGCTTCTGCTCCTGTGACTTTCCTACTACGTTGTATCCTGGAACTGTGAGTAGAAGTAAGGCCCTTTTCCCTTACGTTCTTTTGCCAGGATATTTTATCACTGCAACAGAAGTGAAACCACAACAGAGGTTACACCTTTGATACCTTGGCGGGTGTGGATTCAATTCCCAACACCCTCCTTCACTCCTTAGCAAGTGAGAATAAATCCTACAGGAATTTTCTTATACATTCACTAATGTCTATGAATAATTTGTACACATTGGACATATGTATACTACACACACACACACACACACACACACACACCTCTTAACATTCGATTGTGGTAATATATATCTAGCATTAGATTTATCATTTTCAGTGCTCTCATGTGTACAGTCCTCCAGTCCCTCCAGATTTGCTCATTGTCACAAACAGAAACTCTAAACCCACTAAGCAGTAACTGCCAGTTCTCTTCCTCCTCCCCAGGCCTCAATAGTCTCTATGCTGTTTCTGTCTCTGTAAGTGGATGCATTCCCTATTTGCCCTCTGTCTGCCTTATTTTACGTAGCCTGGTATTCAAGTCTCATCCTTTCTATAGCTGATTAATATTCCATGGTGTGTATATGCCACATTTTGTTTATCCATTCATTCATTCATTTGGTGATGGACACTTGGGTTGCTTCCAGCTTTCCACTCCAATGAGTGAAGCTGCTATGAACAACTGTAGACAGGATTTGTTGAAGTCCTGTTGCCTATTCTGACATGTGTCTTTTGCCCCTCAGTAGATGTTGACGGTTTTTTTTTTCAAGCCAGTATAAATGAGATTAATGTATTCTCCGAGCTAATTGCTTTGTGCTCCATGGTATGGTGTGAGGGAGACATTCTATGGAGGGAAACTATCTCTTCTTTGAACCTGAGACCATTTAGCACGAATGCAACTTTTCTCAAAATGAAGTTTTTTAAACACATGGTAACCTAGATTTGTAGGTCAGCAAACTTTCTTCATAAAATGAAACTTTTCTTTCTTTCTTTTATTTATTTATTTATTTATTTTGAGACAGGGTTTCTCTGTGTAGCCTTGACTGTCTTAAACTCACTTTGCAGACCAGGCTGGCCTTGAACTTACAGCTATCTGCCTGCTTCTGCCTACTGAGTGCAGGGATTATGGGCATGCACCATGTAACCTGCCTTGTTTCCACTCTTGAGATATCACAGATAAAGTTGCCAGTGCTAACTGGATCAGCTGACTGACCAGTGTTGTGGGTTTTTCTGTCTTGTTTCGTTTTTTTTTTTTGCAATGGTGCCTACTCATGGGGGTTACACAGAAGAATGGTGTCAGATAATAAGTCTGCCTTGTTTCAGACCATTGTTTCACACTGGCCATAGGAAAGAAACCTTGTAAGTAGAAAGAAGAGAGGAAAGTAGGGAGGAACTGCGTCCGAAGAGCCAATTGGGAAGCCAGTGTGATGTGCTTGCCTGGACACCCAAGGTTCAATCCCCAGCACCACCAAAAAGAAATAAGGAGAGAAAGAAAAGAAGGAGAGAGGGGGGGAAAGAAAACACTAGGCTAGGGAGCTGCCTCTGTGGGTGAAGTGCTTGCTGAGTGGGCATGAGGACCCAAATTCAGCGACCCAGTGCCTACATGAAAGCCAGGTGCTGTAATACAAGTCTATACGTGTAAGGCTGGGAGGGGGTGGGGAAAGGTGACACAGGAAGATGCCAGGGTCTAGCTGGTCAGCCAGTCTAACCAAAAAGGTACATTCCAGGTTCAGTGGGAGATACTCGCTGAAAACATAAGGCAAAGAGGGTGGCAGAGAAAGGTACCTAACACTGATATCCAGTGTCACTACATGCATATTCAAGAAAGCACTCACACATACACACTCACACACACACACACACACACACACACACACACACACACACAAGCACACACAGATTAAAAATGAATAAACCAGAAAACCTATGAACTGGAGAAGTCAGTAACATACATAAGTCCTTTTTAGAAGGACTATAGTAATGGCACACAAAATTCCTGTAGATTTTAATTCTGTTTGGTTTTCTTTCTTTTTTTTTTTTTTGTTAAGATTTTTTTAGTCCCGGTGTGTTGTGGAATATTGTGTGGCCTTGGTCTGCTGAGATACTTCAAAGCCTTATTAAGAATGTCTGGGTCCCAATGAAAGCCTACTATACCCAGGTTTACCAGGAAATTTGGGCAGGAATGGGGCTAATGACCCTCATCCTTTATAAAATCTGGAATGCTGGTAAAAGAAGTAAAGCTTTGAAAGGCTCCAGTCCTGCACCTGCCCATGACCATCATCAGTCGCTCCATGAGTCCACTCAAGATGAACTGTGTCAACTAAGCTTAAGCAAACTGTGTTAGATGGACATGGCCCATCATTGTACACTTGTCTACGTGTCATTACAATGTGGCATTAATAAATGTGAGAAGAAGCCGGGTAGTGGTGGTGCACGCCTTTAATCCCAGTACTCAGGAGGCAGAGGCAGGAGGATCGCTGTGAGTTCGAGGCCAGCCTGGTCTACAAAGTGAGTCCAGGACAGCCAAGGCTACATAGAGAAACCCTGTCTCAAAAAACCAACCAACCAAAAAACAAACAAACAAAAAATAAATGTGAGAAGCACCAAAATATATATATGTATATATATATATTTAAATGTATTATGTATACAGTGCTCTGCCTCATGTATGCTTGCACTCCAGAAGAGGGCATTAGACCACATTACAGATGGTTGTAAGCCACTATATGGTTGTTGGGAATTGAACTCAGAACCTCTGAAAGAGCAGTCAGTGCTCTTAACCTCTAGTCATCTCTCCAGCCCCGTTTGTTTTTATTTTCAATACAGGCTTCTCTCTGTAGCCCTGGCTGTCCTGGAACTCACTCTGTAGACCAGGCTGGCTTCCAACTCAGAGATCTGCCTGCCTCTGCCTCCTGACTCCTGGAACTAAAGGCATGTGCCAGCACTGCCTAGAAGATTTTAATACTTTTGTGTGAATGTAATTTTTTTTTAATTTTTTTTTGTTTCTATCACTGCCTGATTTAAACGCATAAGGAATTTATAAGTAGTTTTATTGTGTTCACTTATTTTAAAATTAAATTCTCTGAAGACTTACTTAAAAAATTGTTTGCCATTGAAGAGTTTCAGGCATTGCTCAATCTAAGAAACACCAGGTCAATGCAGAAAGTCCAAGGCAGGGTCATCACAATGGAAAATGTCAGCAAGAGCAGCCAGAGAGCTTATCAGGCTTCGGACTGGAGTGTGAATTCATATATAAATGTCTCTCGCCACCGAAGTCAGCCGTGACCAGGTCGTAAAAATGGGGCACATTGGAAAGACGGGGCCTCAGTGCGAGGCTTAGTTTGTGTCCTGCCTTGGCTGTGCTAGCTGTAGACTTCAGCTGCGTTTTTCTCTAGGGCTTGATAACAAAGCCAAGCTCGCATGTTTGCTACAAGGATTACATTTGACGTATTTAAAGCATCTGGGAAATCTTGGGAGTATTCGGTGACAGCCACTGATGTTCCAGGGACATTTGAGCTGGAGGTTCTTGGCGTGTTCCCTGAATTTTATGTCACGCTCAATACTTCTCCACATTTGAGGAAATATCCTGAGCTAGATAACTGAGGGTAGCACATGGGACCACAGCGCATGTCGCCAAACTGCAAATGCAACACAATTCGGACTCTTAGGTTGGGTTCCAGCTCACTGAACGCTCACCAGGTATTTCTGCTTAGTTAAAAACATTGAAAGCAGTTATTTCAACCTTCAAAACAGAAAGTCTTTTCCTAAGTTTCTGCTTTATTTTTATCGAGTATATTTTGTTGATTGGATTCCACATTGTTGGTTATGATTTTAAAAAAAACAACAATGAATGTAATCGTGTGTGGAGAAATACACATGTTATCTATATGTGAAATTGAACTAAATCAACATTGAGTTCAGAGCATAAGCTAAGAACTGGTCTTTGGGTTTTATGAAAATGCTGAAATCTGTTGTTTTCTCAGAATTCTTTTTCTACTCAGGGTGTGATAAGGGTAGAGCTAGTGGGACCTTAGAATTTACAGCCATTTTAAGCAGTCACATGGCCTAAAACAATATTAATACAAAACAATTATAATTGTGTTTAAAAGACCTTGGAAATCTGTCTTCTTTATAAATCACACCCTTGCTGGACAGGGTGGGACACAGTTGTAATCCCAGCACTCTGGGAGGCAGAGGCCAGCCTGGTCTACAAAGCAAATCCAGGACAGCCAAGGCTACACAGAGAAACACTGTCTCAGAAAAAAGAAAGAAAGAAAGAAAGAAAGAAAGAAAGAAAGAAAGAAATGAAGGGAGAAGGGAGAGGAAGGAAGGAAGGAAGAAGGAAGGAAGGAAGAAGGAAGGAAGGAAGAAGGAAGGAAGAAGGAAGGAAGGAAGGAGGAAGGAAGGAAGGAAGAAGGAAGGAAGAAGTCACACCCTCACCCACTTAGCAAGAACATTGATTCTCAAGAGCAGAGACATAGCAGCTATGCCCTCCTTGAATACTGAGCAGTTTTTCCTTCTCACCTCTCCCTCAGGAGCGCTGCGTGTACACAGCACAACAGTGTCCTAGCTGGCCTCCCTGCTTCACTCTAGAACTCTCTAGCGCATTCTCCACACAATAGTTAAGATTGGGCTTTTGTAATTATAAACCAAATCACGCCATTGCCTGTTCCAAACTCTGCAATGGCCTTCAGAGCAGGCAGATCACAATCCATGACTGCTGTAGTAGACACACACACACACACACTCTCTCTCCCTTCCTTCCTTCCTTCCTTTCTTTCTTTCTTTGGTTTTTCTGAGGCAGGGTTTCTCTGTGTAGCCTTTTTTTTTTTTCCATCTCTGTCCTAATCACTATGCCATTCCTTCACAGTGCCTCACAGGCATGCTCTCTTCAAACACTGCAAACACAGCCCCACATAAGGCTCCCAGTTTTACCATTGCCTCTGCCAGAAGGCTCTGTGCTTCCTAGCCTTCCCAAAACAGCTTCCTTTGGTTCCTCAGAGAGGCCTTCATTCCCTGCGCAAATCCTGCTGTTTCTCACACTGTTTGATTTGCTTCAAACATGCAGTTATTTTTTATATAATATATTTTATTAATTTATTCATATTACATCTCAATTGTTAGCCCATCCCTTGTATCCTCCCATTCCTCCCTCCCTCCCATTCTCCCCTTACTCCCCTCCTTTATGGCTGTGACTGAGGGGGACCTCCTCCCCCTCTATATGCTCATAGGGTGTCAAGTCTCTTCTTGGTAGCCTGCTATCCTTCCTCTGAGTGCCACCAGGCCTCACCATCCAGGGGACGTGGTCAAATATGGGGCACCAGAGTTCACAAGCACTCAGTTATTTGGACTCCATCTTTGTCATGTAGTTCGTGCTGTAGTGCTGCCCCTCCCCGACCTCCCACCTCACCCCCACCCTCCTTACCCCCACCCCCTCATCCCCCTAGGATTCACACCTCGAGGAAGTCACTAAGTGCTAGAGCGCAGTCTTCCAGACTTTGCTTCTGTGACTGACTGACAGGAAGGTTCAGAAACCAACTGTGCTCCAGGCCTGGCTTGGCTATTAGCAACGTAACCTCTTAAAGTACTGAGCCTTCTCGAGCCCCAGTTCCTCTTAGGCATAATAACTGCGCAAGCTAAACGTGATGGTTTTTAAGAGTCCTTCTTATTTTATATTCTATGGTTTGTGTGTGCCTCCCCCCCCCCACCCCGTTCTTCTCCCTCCTCATCCCATGAATAGCTCTAAACCAGTTAGAGATATTTTCTGCATAAACATGGAGATTCTAAGGATGTGCGATGGTCTCTAGATGCTGAACTCTCATCAAAACCACATGTTGTAGTGTTTTATTTTCCCTTGCCTGGCCAAGCCCGTCGAAACCACACCCTTCACTGCCAACCCACAGCAACCCTGCTTTTGGAAGTAGAAAATGGGGTAGAAGGATCTCTGGCTGCTGAAAGTTTATAAATAAATAAATAGATGAAGAAATAAAGGAATGAAGCTGCCCAGATTCCTGACTAAAACCTTGTTTCTGGAGAGATTGGAGTATGAGTGACAGGACTGATGAGATGCCTTCATATGGAAAAGTTTCTGAAGATAATAGGCAAGCGTGGTATGAAGTTTTAGAGACAGTAGTCCTCTGCTTATCTGGGGTTTTGCTTTCCAGGGTTTCAGTTACAGTCAACCACAGACTGAAAAATATTAAATGGAAAATTCCAGAAACAGACAACTCATACGTTTTATATTTTTGAACTGCCCTGGGTAGTATGATGCAATCTTGTATGCCACACCTCCATCTTGCTGGGGAAATGAATCATCTCTGCCCAATGTACTCTTGCTGTATATGCTACCCTCCTGTTAGTAGCGATCTCAGTTATCAGACGGACACTTGGTGCTGTCGGAGCACCTGTGTTCAGGTAACCCTTGACCTACTTCAAACGGCCCCTCAAAAGTAATGACTAAGAGGGACCAAGGGCACACAACAGGTGAGGACAAGTTAACTGCTACTCTGTGGCAATGCTGAGGGTGTATAGGAAAAGCATCCAGCTTACATGTATTTGTACAGGGTTCAGGACCCTTGGGGCTTTAGGCATCCATAGGGATCTTGAGGCATATCCTTGCAGAAAAGGGGGAGTTGTTTCATTGGCAGACAATTTCTGAACTATTATATCCAATCCACACATAACTAAAAGGTCATGTTCAGCTTTCAGCCGTTCAGTTTAGAATACACCATAAATATCCATGTAGACATGGCTTGATGGTGATTGGCTAGGGATGCTGCTCTTCAGCTGCACTCAGCTCATCTCAGGAAAGAAAAAGGAAATCTCCTTCATGGGTAGAAAAACTGAAGTCTGAAGAATTGCTCTCGGAGTTCGAGGCCAGCCTAGTCTACAAAGTGAGTCCAAGACAGCCAGGGCTACACAGAGAAACCCCATCTGGAAACACCATAATAATAATAATAATAATAATAATAATAATAATAATAATAATAATAATAATAATAATAATAGCTATTATTATATAGGAAGTTTTAAAATCAAAGTATAAAGCAATAGAAAGCATAATGACAGTATTTATGTGAGATGGAGGACACGGCCTTGGTTGAACAGTCAGAAAGTTAGAATTCAGAGGGTTCAAATGGCCAGGCCAAGGTCCCATGGCTCGTTAGTGCTAGGGCTCAGAGCTAAACCTCTGGTCTCCTATCTGGCAGTTCCATGCATTCCTCTTTATATGATTTTGCCCTTCTGAGAGCCCGTGGGTACCAGCAGCTTCGCATCACATGTGCCAGCTCTGGTGGGAAATTGCAGACTTAAAAGCAAAGCTGTGTTAAGATTCTATGAGGCCAACTAGCCAGTTCGAACTTCATGGCTAGAGAGACCGGAAATGGAGCAGCTTCTTAGCCAAAATCACGTTGGGTTCCTCAGTTCCCTTACCAGCCAGCCACTCATAGCCCATCTCAGTGTCTAACTATTATCCTTTCAACTCTCCAGTAAAACCTTTGGAATGCACCAACCCAGCAGACACAAAAGCTAAGCAGGCCACCAGGCAGCAGCTGAGACTCACTGCAGCCATTTCCTCAGTTTCCCTATGAGCCTCCAACCTGACACTCCCACCAATGCATTTAGAAAATGCCTTGACTTGTTGCTTCTCTCTCTCTCTCTCTCTCTCTCTCTCTCTCTCTCTCTCTCTCTTTGTGTCCTTTTCTTTATTTATTATGTATATAGTGTTTTGTCTGCATGTACGCTTGTGTGCCAGAAGAGGCTACCAGGTCTCATTATAGATGGTTGTGAGCCACATGTGGTCGCTGGGAATTGAACTCAGGACCTTTGGAAAAGCAGCCAGTGCTCTTAACCACTGAGCCATCTCTCCGGCCCGTTGTTGCTTCTCTTGTTCTGTGGCTATAAAAGCTCACATGCACAGTCCTGTGTTGGAACATGCTACTCAAGGCGAGCTAAGCCTGTGTTCCCAGGCCATGGCTGCTTGTATTTGGCTCAGGATGAATGATTGTTTTATTCTTTGAGGCGAGTTGTGTTTTGTGTTGACATAAACCAATCACAGAACAGGGCAGACTGTTTCAGCCTTAGAAAGTGTTTTGAGTATTAGCTGTTAGTAATTTCCTTTTTTTGCCCTTCTGGTGGTGACGATTAAACCCATTGTGTCACTTATGCCAGCCTCACACTCTAATACCTATCTACATGAGCAGCCCCATCACTGATAACTCTTTACATTTATGTATGTTACGTAGATTGTATGTGTTAATCCCACTGTTATGTTTAATGATTTTTGGGTTTTGGGTTTTTTTTTGTGTGTTTTGGTTTTGGTTTTGTTTTTTTCAAGACAAGAGTTTCTCTGTGTAGCCTTGGCTGTCCTGAACTCACTTTGTAGATCAGGTTGGTCTCGAACTCACATCGATCCACCTGCCTCTGCCTCCCAAGTGCTGGGATTAAAGGTGTGTGCAACCACTGCCCAGCTATGTTTAATGATTTTTAGGAAAACTTACTATTTTCTCTGTTTCTGATAACTTGAAGGGGAGGGAAGCCCATCTCTTCTACCTTTAATGATTTAAGACCGTGTCTTGGACCTAAGTGGCAATAGAAAACAGGGATGGAGTTACACCGGGAGAGACATTCTCACGCCCACCCGACACATGAGGAACCCACACACCCCACTCAGAAAGTGAAGAAAATATTAGGCGGGCTTGTACCCTGGAGGAAACAGTACTAGGTACAAAAGCAAAGAAAGAAACCGTTTTAAAGGCAGAAGTATAAAGAGATAAATAATGAGAAAATAAACTGTGAAAAAATAAGATAAGGCCAAGCAGGAGAAAAGATTCATCGGTAGGAAGTGCTCTGAGAAAAAACAGAGAAACCAAAAGGGGTTTTAGTTGTTCTTTTGTTGTTGTTGTTGGTTTGTGTTTTAAAGGAGAGAGGATGAAGGCACCAGAAAAAGCCAGGAAAGCATTTTTATAATTCTCTTAAGTAAATACGTTGTGCCAACCAGAAGTACTAATTTGGGCTTTGGGAAGTAGAGAATGGGGAAGCTCAACCCATGGCCCTAGGTAAGAGAACTGAGAAAAATAAATAGTGGGCAAAGAGGAAGAAGAGAGGGAAGTGGCCGGATCCTTTTTTCTTGGTTATTGAAATGATTCCAAGTGCAATCAGTTTTCAACAACTTTGCAGAATCAAAGGGGAAAGAGAGAACGGCAATGAAGGGAACTTGGAGTGCAAATTGTATTTGTGTTGCTGCAATGGAATATTTTACTCTGCTTTCAAGTCACTTCCACTTTCTGCCTAACCCTGAGGGCAGCACAGCCCCAAACGGCACCTGAAGATGTTTAATGCTCTGTCACACTGAGTGCGAGGCTGAGCTGGAGACACAGCCCTACCGTCTGGTGGGGGGAGGAGGCGGCGGGAGATGCGGGGGAGATGAGGGAGTGCAGAGGGCTTGCCTGGCACGTGGGAGGCCCCGGGTTCCAGCCCCGGCACTGTTTAAAAAGGACAAGGAGAAAGTACAACACGGATGGTTTTAGCCAGTATTTGTAAATGCGTCATTAAGTAAGAACTCTTCGATCATTTTAAGCCTGAACTTCTAGCACTGTCATTGACCACCCTCAGCTTTTCCACCCCAGGATACTTCTTATTCAAAAAAATATCACAGAAACATTCACTCTTCTCTTACCTAAATTAAAACTGCACATGGAGGTGCGTATGCGGCTTCTTTTCCTTGGCCCTCTGGGCCTCCGTTCTCAGCCAGTTCTCTCTGGCTCCTCCTGAGCTTTCTTTGAAAATGTCTCTGACTACATCCTTCCTTGGCACTGGCATCCATCGCGAGCCTATTCTGTATCCGCTGCTTCTTGAAATGTCTTGGTTTCCTGGGAGTGCATTCTTTCTCTCCCTTGTTGCAATGATTATCCGAGAGCAGCTGATCCCCCAGGCTCTCTACCTGCCACCAAATCCACTCTACCACCTCCAACTGCAACATCCGCACAACCCCCTGGGGCGGCGCATGCTTCACTGGTCCAGATGATCTCACTGTTGTCCCCTCAAAACTTGCTCGCCTATTCTACGCCAGCATTATCCTTCACCCAGATTTCCCAGCATCCTATAGGCCATCTTTAATTTCTCCTCCAAACACATAGCAAGCTTTCTGTCCCTAGAGTCTTCTTGTTAGGCATTTCTTGGCCTGTGTACTTCTTTTGAGTCCAGTGAAGTGGTATTTATCTTCAGGATTCCCTAGAGCAATTGTTCTGACTTTTGTGTTCTCAGATTATGTCAGGCCCCCCAATTTTGTGCTTTCTTTTTAATGTGTGCTTCAGTTTGTGATTATATATATATATATATATATATATATATATATATATATATATATATATATATATCACATATACATATATGTTATTTATATAATATATATAGGTGGGCAAGGAAAGCAGATACAGCAAGACGTGAATTACAGAGCATAATTGGGCTTCATTTAACTGCTTAATTTTCCTCCAGAGATACAGGGCCCAGGCTCTTCCCTCATCATCAGCCCACAACAACACAGGCTGAGAAGTGTGGTCCAGCTGTCTACCTGAGCCAAGAAACAAGCAGATGTTGAGGTGAAGTGATTTCTGACTCACAGGACCAGTGATGCTGCATTTTCTGCTTATTTGTACCACTGGACCATTAATACCCCACCAGTTTTTAAACTCTGGGGGACAAATTTGGTTTTATTCACAGTCAGGTCCCAGTAAAGTTCAACAAATCTGTGTCTAGTTAATCAATGAGGCTTTTGTGCTCTGCTTGGGGGTACGGATAGACGGTAGAGTGGTCTTCCTGCTTCTGCTGTGTTCTCGAATGCCAGGGTTCCAGGCTGTGAGGCAGATTGTCCTGAATTGATCAGGAGATGCAAGGCATAGAGCTGAGACGTTCAGGACCATGATGGTGAAGTTCAAGGTCAGGTATCACTGGCAGCATCTGCTAAGAAAACTGATGGAGACGTTATTCCCAGATCAAATTCTTAAGCAGCCTAAGTGCTTGTTGTTAAGAACATTTCCAACCCTGTAGGAGGGGCTGGGGGCTGGGGGCTGGGGGCTGGGGAGATGGGGGGGATGGGATGGGGAAAGCTTTTCCAAGACTCCGCCTCTGAATCTCTCAATCAGCTCTTACTGCAGGAGTCCTGTGGTGAATCTTTAGTAGCTTGAGCCTGGTGCTTCCTGATAACACAGATAGTAATTATAATAATTATCTCTTCTCCCAGAAGTTCAAGGTAGAGCTGAATACAAGGATCATTTTCTTCCCAGACCTCAGTAGTATCCAATGGCGCCCTAGATCAACCCAATGAAGTAGAAGAGGATCTCATTTTCCCCCAAATGTGTGTGTGTGTGTGTGTGTGTGTGTGTGTGTGTGTGTGTGTGTGTTGTCTGTCTGCCTGTCTGTCTGTTTGCTTGTCTGTCTATCTCAATAGCTTGAATAACATACTTCTAGTTCAGGGTCTGCCTTGGGTTCTGTCAGAATCAGTCCCATGTTCTGTCAATGTCTTTAATGCAAAGAACTGACGTACATTGTATATAACCATCACTACTCCATCGTTACCTGAGGGTTAGGTCTTAATGGCTAACTGAGGTGCCTATTAGCATATCAAAGCAGATGCTGTCCACCAGCCTCTCTCAGGATCGACAGTACCAGTTACAGAGACATCCTGTCCCCTACCCCAATCCAGCTCCTTTGACATAAGCCAACCATTTTGACTACACTGGTCTCTGGACCTCTTTGCCTCTTAGCTACTTGGTCAGAGGCTCCTCTCTTAGTCTTCCCCCCCCACCTCCACCCCACACCCCGTCTCTTCTCTTCCTCTCTTGCTCCCCACACCACCAACCTCCTCTCATGGCCCACTCACTCTGGACACTTCCAGAGGCCTCTGCCTATGCTCTCCCTTATATCTATAATGAAAACCTCAGCTCCTTAGGAGCACTCGTGTCCTCCTTTTATTTTTTTTTCCATTCACTGGATTTCTTGTTTTCATTCACAACAAAAATTGAGTGCATTTTTTTTTTCTGGAGATAGAGGAATGAACTTCCTGAGGCATGGCATTGTGGTGAATTAACCATTTCAAAAGAGGAGTAGTAGTTGCTTGCAGAAGTCAAAGTGAAAAGGTCTTCTCAGTTTATAATAATAAAAACAAACTTCAAAAAGGATAAGCTCCTAAACCACTACATCATAGTCAAAGAACACTGGGGAATCTGAAGATGTGGGGAATCGGCCCACATTTAGAGAAGAATCGAGAAAGATAAGTACCTTAGGGTCTGGCTTGGACTTTCCTTCTTTGCTTTATTGTCAGCCCAGTGAGAAAACAAGTTTTGTCTCCTTACTCCGTTACTCCCCCCCTCCCCACAAACACTCCTTTTTCCTGGGTAAGGTTGTGGACCAAAATCATCAGTATTGGAAATTACTCTGTTTTGCTTCATTTCTGGGCCTTGAGTCATTCTCCCCAATACCAGGATGCCCTAAGGGCAGAGTCTCAGGAAATGATGTCACTCTCTTTGGTCTTTTGGCCTTTTTTTTTTTTTTAAAGCCTTAGGCTTTTTCTTTGGGCCAAAAATTTTTAACAAATCTGTTTTCTAATTAGCCAGCAAAGAGTACAGGGAAATAGAACATGTGCCTCTCTGTTCCCCATTTCCTCTACCAGGACAACACAGGTGACTCCCAAGAATCCATACAGAAACCTCAATATTTTACCAAACAGCTGGGAGCCTCTTCTGCTTGCTGTTGTTGGGTTGTTTTCGTTTGTTTTTAAAGACAGGCTTTCTTTCACTAAGGACCATTAAGTTCACTATGTAGCCAAGGATGACTTTGAACTCCTGTTCTTTCCGCCTCTGCCTCTCAAGTGCTGGGATTACAGGCATGTATCATCCACCATGTCTGGCTTTCAAGTCATTTTTAAGATTTTCAGCGGGGCGGTGGTGGTGCACACCTTTAATCCCAACACTTGAGAGGCAGAGGCTGGCAGATCTCTGTGAATTCCAGGCCAGCCTGGTCTACAAAATAAGTCCAGGACAGTCAAGGCTACATGGAGAAACCCTGCCTCGAAAAACCAGAAAAGAAAGATTTTCTTTTTTCGGAGTAAGAAACCTGAGTGTCTTATCCACAGTCAAGCAGGACTGAAAGAAAAAGACAATAGTAGCCAGGTGGAAGGGTAGAGCCACGCAAGGGGTGTGACCGTATAAAAGGTGGGGCCATTCCAGGGGTGTGAGCATGTAAGGGGTGAGGGCCTCGCAGGCAAATGTGCCCAAGTCTTCCATTTGATCCTTTAAGTGAAGCGCTTCCTATGCAAATAAGTAAAACAATCCCCCACATTTGGGGATTGTGTCGATGGCAGATTGCATGTATTTACTGATGAACATGTGTTCAATCCTAGGACATTTTAAACACTGTCATTTCAGTTCTACATCAGTGTTGCTCTTTTCTTGGGCTCTTCCAGGAGTAAATCAATTGGTCCTTGAAAAGCTAAGCGTGGCCTTGTGCATACGGGTTGGAAGGAGGGTGCTCCGGAAGACCCTTCGTGTGAACAGCCTGGCCCAGGCAGCTGGTGTGAAAACCTTGGTCACGGTGGGTGACATGTGGGTCTCCCTGCTAGAGAGCCATGGCCTATCTTGCTTCCTCCCCAACCAGACTTCATTCAGGACAAAGATCCTTTCTTTTGTTTTTGTTTTTTGTTTTTGTTTTTGTTTTTGTTTGTTTTTCGAGACAAGGTTTCTCTGTGTAGCCTTAGCTGTCCTGGACTCACTTTGTAGACCAGGCTGGCCTCAAACTCATAGAGATCGGCCTGCCTCTGCCTCCCAAGTGCTGGAATTAAAGACGTGTGCCACCACTTCTCCAGCCAAGGATCCTTTCTTAAACTGCGGGTCTGATGTTTACTCTTAGGACGGACCCAGACCCTCAGTAGGGAAGGACGTACTTGCCATAAGCTGGACTGAGCATTGCGTGGAATGAGGAAGACTGTGGTCCATCACCTAGGTTACTGTTCCTCAGCCCGGGCACAACCTGAGATGACCATTAAAATCCCCACCCATACTTTGGACAACTGAGTCAGAATCTTTGGAGTGAGACCGCTGAGATTTTTTTTTTTTTTTTGGTTTTTCAAGACAGGGTTTCCCTGTGGAGCCTTGGCTGTCCTAGACTCCCTTTGTAGACCAAGCTGGCCTTAAACTCACAGCGATCTGCCTGTCTCTGCCTACCAAGGAGTGTGCCACCATGCCTGGCTTTTTTTTTTTCTTTTTTTAACAAACATTTCAGACACTAGACCCTGCAAACACTGACCTTGTCCTTTCTGACATTTACTACCCTCTTATCACACCCAGGAGTAATCATCTAAAACCTGGTGCCCTTTGTGAAAGCTAGCCTTTTTAATTTGGAAAGGCCAGGGAGCCTTCAACACACAAGTCTGGGTGTCTTCTAATTTATTCTCTTTTTTTTTTTTTTTTTTTTTTTTTTTTTTTTTTTTGGTTTTTCGAGACAGCGTCTCTCTATGTTAGCCCTGGCTGTGCTAGACTCACTTTGTAGACCAGGCTGGCCTCGAACTCACAGCGATCTGCCTGCCTCTGCCTCCCGAGTACTGGGATTAAAGGCGTGCACCACCACGCCCAGCTTAATTTATTCTCTATAGTCAAGCACACACACACACAAACACACACACACACACACACACACACACACACACACAGCCTTTCTAACTGGGCAGTGGTGGTGCACGCCTTTAATCCCAGCAAGCGGGATGCAGAGGCAGGCGGATCTGAGTTTGAGGCCAGTCTGGTCTACAAAAGCAAGTCCAGGACAGTCAAGGCTACACAGAGAAACCCTAGCTGGAAAACAACAACAACAACAAAAGAACAGCCTTTCTTTAAACATCTGCATTTATTTGCATGTGTGGCTGTATAGTATATGAATGTACATGCACGTGTCTGTGCCATGGCCAGAAATCAATGCTGAGTGTGGTCTTCCATGGAACTCTAGCTTTTTTTTTTCCCCCTTCCTGTGAGGATGTGATGTCTGTGTTCATAGTCATGCATGTGAGTGCAGGTACACATGTGCCCCAGGATAATACAGGTAATTAGATGACAACCTTGGGTATTGGTCCTCACCTTCCACCTTGTTGAAGACAGGCTCTCTTTGTTGTTCTTCGTGTGTGTGTGTGTGTGTGTGTGTGTGTGTGTGTGTGTGTGTGTGTGTATCCATCCGGCCCAAGTACTTCCACAGGACTCCTCTCTCTCCACAGAGGGCTACAGATGCCCTCACTGCACTTCTGACTTTTGTGTGCGTTCTGGGGTCTACAACTCAGGTCCTCACACTTGCACGGCAACCATTTTTACCCACTAAAGCCATGTCTCTAGTCCCCCCTCCCTTTTGTTTGTTTAGTTGGTTGGTTTGTATTTGTTTGTTTGTTTTGAGATAGGGTTTCTCAGTGTAAAGCCTGGCTGTCCTGGACTCACTTCATAGCCCCTTGAACTCACAGAGATCCTCCTGCCTCTGTCTCCCAAGTGCTGGGATTAAAGGCTTGTGTCACCACACCCAGCTACCCTTTTTAAGTTTTTAAGATAGGGTTTCACTATGTAGCCCTGACTGGGCTGGAACTTGTTATATAGATCAGGCTGAGCTCACAGAGATCCACCTGCCTCTGCTTCCCATGTGCTGGGATGAAATGCATGTGCCACCATGCCTGACATCCGTACCTTGTATTTTGAGACAGGGGTTCTCACTGAACTAGGCCTTGCAAAGTTAGGGCTTGGTCAGGCAAGCCCAGGGATCCTTCCGTCTCTGCCTCCTAGTGCAGAGACAGCAGCCATCTGTCACCTCAGTACGGTTGCCATGCAAATCTCAGGAGCCAAGTTCAGGTCTCCATGTTTGCACAGCAAGCCCTTTACCCAGCGAATCATCTCCTCAAACCCTCTTGGAACAAACGTGCTTGTACTGGATTCTGTTTCTAGCAAAAATGAAGACATATTAGTCAGGAAGAGAAAATGAAAAGGTAATTTTATTTTCTAAAGCGCATTACCGATTTGGTAACAGATAAGCCTGCGTTTGCCTCCGTTTCTCTCAAAATGATTCACTGGCCTCGGTTCCTCAACCCACCCGCTTAGAAATAGGCTTTTTTTCCCCAGTTCTTACAGCGTGACAGCCACGTCTGAAACCATGATGCAGGCCCTGATACCAGGAGGAGAGTGACGGGAGCCTATCCTATTCCTGAGCCACACAATGTGGTCATTGTTTAAAGCCATCCACTGCACAGCCAGCTTCAGGTAGATTTGTGATGTAAAGCTGGATGCCCCCCTCCTACCCACAAGAGAACAAGTCCCTAAGCCCAGGGAGACCTTAACCTGCTGCTGGGTAAAACCTTAGCGGTGGTCCCTTTCCTGAAGGCTGCATTAAGTTTGAGGTTTTTCTTTTCTTTCAAGTTTTTCAAAGCAGCCTACCACCAATGAAAATCAGCCTGCTGCCTTTTCCAAGTGTGTGTGTGTGTGTGTGTGTGTGTGTGTGTGTGTGTGTGTGTGTGTCTCCGTGCAGGACCGCCTTTGCTCTCTCCCACTCCCTTCTCTGTCCATTGCCCTAGTCTCTCTCTCTCTCTCTCTCTCTCTCTCTCTCTCTCTCTCTCTCTCTCTCTCTCTCTCTCTTTTTAAGTTCCCCATCAGTTAATTCACATTTCCTGATTTGGCAAACCCAGGACTCCCACCTCCTTTTGCTTGGGTAAAACTTCCTGAGTTGATATTCAAGGGAACTCTTACCTCATCGGAGCTTTTTTTTTTTTTTTTTTTTAAGGTTAAAAGGGTATTTAGGTTTAGTTACATAAAGCTCCATGGCCCACGGTAGTTACCACTTTATAAAAGTCAAGGGCCTTCCCTACTCCAACCTGCTTGCTTCCCAAGGTTAGCTAGAGACTTTAGGGAGGGTGAGATAAGCCCTCCTGCCCTCAGCTGCATTCGAGGCAGGAGCTCACACAGGTCTTTTCAGGCCTAGTCGTAGAAAAGAAACCTACAGCAGAGACAGGTGGGGCTCTCCAAGGCCATTTCCGAAGGCGAGAAAGGCCCTAAATGGGTTCTGGTTTCATTTCTGTTGCTGTGATAAAAATATCCTAACAAGCCGGGCGGTGGTGGCACATGCCTTTAATCTCAGCACTTGGGAGGCAGATTCAGGAGGATCGCTATGAGTTCTGAGGCCAGCCTGGTCTACAAAGCAAGTCTAGAAAGGCCAAGATAACATAGAGAAACCCTGTATCAAAAAACCAAAATAATAATAATAATAATAATAATAATAATAATAATAATAATAATAATAAATAAATTAAATAAAATCCTAGCAACTCGGCCAGTGATGGGTGGCATGCGTCTCTGACCCCAGCAAGCAGGAGGAAAAGGCAGGCAGATCTCTGTGAGTTCGAGGCCAGCCTGGTCTACAGAGTGAGAGTCCAGGACAGCCAAGGCTACACAGGGAAACCCTATCTCAAAAAATAAATAAATAAATAAAAGAGTTAGAACTGCAGCTTCTCAGAGCCTGGGCCACCAACAGTTCTTACCTCCATGAAAACTCAGCGCAGTCTGGACACTATACTTTCCTGAGACTCTGTCCCACTCCTCGTTCTCCTGGTGCTCTGCCATCTGTGCTTGAGGGGAGGCTTTGGTTCTCAGCCCACTCCTCTGGGTCTTTACTTAGATGCAAGCTTTCTTCCTACTCACACACGGTCCCCTCCCGGTTGTATCTTACTCCTCTTCTCTGCTTTCTTTTTCTATAATTTCAGTTGTTCCCTAACGCCCTGTCTACATGCATTGCATGTTTCCTCATGTCCTCTGCTCCCAGCCCTAACCCACACCCAGATACGCAGACGGCTGCCGTCCTTGCTGCATTCTTAGCACCTGGAAAAGTGCAAACTGGAGTTCTGGTTCTGTAGTTACTTGTTGAACAATGGAGGGAGTTGGGGACAGAATAAAAGAAAGTAGGAAAGGGTTTTGTTGAATGGGGGGGGGCTTCTTTCCTTCTTTCTTTCTTTTTCTTTTTTTCTTTTTTTTGGTTTTTGAGGCAGGATTTCTCTAAGTAACAGCCCTGGTTATCCTAGACTAATTTTGTAGGTCAGGCTGTCCTCGAACACACAGAGAGCCACCTGCCTCTGCCTCTGGAGTGCTGGGATTAAAGGTCTGTGCTACCACACCTGGCCAATGCAAAAGGAGGGCATTTCAAAAGCACTAAAATGGGTGGAGTAGAAGGCAGGGGCAGGGTGATGGGGAGACAGTGAAATTGTCATTTAATATTTACAAGAAGCCAATAAGTTAGCCACTGTCACCGCTGTTTCACTGGAAGAAACAGAAAATTTAATTCACGTAACTTACTCAAGATCAAAGAAAGAAAAGGTGGCAGGCGATCTCAGGCCTGGCTGCCGGGAACCTTCCTCTCTTCACAGCCAAAGCCATCTGTGAGTGGCTGGTGGCTGCTGATTTGGCATCGGAAGCAGCAGCAGCTGCTGAAATGCTCAAGACCTGGCCTGACATGGCGGTGTTCACCTGTCATCTCAGCACTCATGAGGCTGAGGCAGGAGGATTGTAAGATCCAGCCAGACAAGCTTGGGAAGACAAGCAAGGGAAACCTTGTCTCAAGACAGAGGAAAATAGATGCGAGGACTGAGCTCAAATCCCAGCTCTTCTGGTCGCCAGCAGGTGGGAGCAGGCAGGATTCTGTTTTCCCTAGAGGTGGCATCCAACCTTCTAGCTCTGCGTCTCCTCCTCCCCATTGCCTGGCAAAGCAGTTATGGGAGCAGTGCTCATGGTTCTGAGGAAAAGATGCAAGTCAGGATGGTGAGGATGCGTGGTGAGGTGAGGGTAGGCAACGAGGCGAGTCAGTGGCCCAGATGAAAACCACCTAGGCAAGAGGTGTCAGGGCAGATGACAGATGTCACACACCCCCCCCTTCTAACCACAGCTTCCGTGGCCCCAAAGAGATGCTGAGGATGACACGTGAATACGGTGAAAGCTTGTTGTTAATTTGAAGAGTTTGCTTTGGGGTCTGGGTGCATGGAGCTCTGCCGTAGGTATATGCTTAGTTCAGTATCCAAGAAGGCCTGCATTTGAGCCACAGCACCAGTAACAATGTTCACAACTCCTAAAGACCTGGGCTCTAAAGCACTTTTCCACCCAGGCATGGTGGGCGCACGCCTTTAATCCCAGCACTCTGGAGGCAGAGGCAGGTGGATCACTGTGAGTTCGAGGACAGCCTGGTCTACAAAAATGAGTCCAGGAAGCCAAGGCAAGGCTACACAGAGAAACCCTGTCTCAAAAAACAAAAAACAAAAAAACCTAAAAGCACGTTTCCCTCAGGTGACAGAAGCCAAGGGCTAGAAATCAGGAGATGTCAAGTGAGGTCGGGAGGCTCTGTGCTCTTGCTCAGCCAGTCTGTTTGGGTGTGAGTAAGGATGCTACATCTTCTAGTGAAACTGACTCCCTGAAGCAAAGCAATCCACAGGAATCTATGCATGACTGCCTACGGGAAGCCTACTGTGACCCGGCTTCCAGATTCACACTTGCTTTGTTTTTAACGTGTTGAAACTCTGTTGATTTGCCCCTCTTCTGCCCTGTCCACCATAGGCTTGCGGATTAGGAGAAATGAAAATTTTTAAATGAAAAAAAAATTACTCATCTTTGCCTCACCATAACTTCATATTTACAGTAGGCATTTGCTGGATGTTCATTGACGTGGTGGTTTAAGAGAGAACGGCCCCCCACAGGCTCATCGGTTTAAATACTTGGCCAGTATTTGAAAGGATTAGAAGGTACGGTCTTATTGGAGTAGGTGTGTCCTTTTTGGAGGAAGTGTGTCACTGGGGGTGGGCTTTAGCTTTTTTTTTTTTTTTTTTTTTGGTTTTTCGAGACAGGGTTTCTCTGTGTAGCCTTGGCTGTCCTGGACTCACTTTGTAGATGAGGCTGGCCTCGAACTCACAGAGATCCACCTGCCTCTGCCTCCCGAGTGCTGGGATTACAGGCATGCACCACCACGCCCGGCTGGCTTTAGCATTTTAGAAGCCTGAGATGGGCCCAGTAGCGGCTCTCTCTCTCTTCTCTCTCTCTCTCTCTCTCTCTCTCTCTCTCTCTCTCTCTCTCTCCCCTCCCCCCCCCCATTCCTGCTGCCTGCGGATCCAGATGTATAGTTCTCAGCTCCTTCTCTAGCACTGCATCTGCCTGCACACTGCCACGCTTCCTGACACTCTGGTAATGGACTAAACCTCCAAACTGTAAGCCAACCCCCATTAACTGCTTCCCTTTCTAAGAGCTGCAGTGGTCATGTCTCTTCACAGCAATAGAACACTGACCAAGGCAACTGTGCACACTATATTCACTGGGGGGGGGGGGAGGACTTGGGGGCTGCGGATGTAGCTCAGTCAGTAGGATGCTTGTCTCACTTGCACTAGTACCTGGGTTCCACCCACAGCACCCCATAAACTATACATGATGATACATATCTATGATTCCAGCACTATAGAGTTGGAGGCAGGAATCATGTTTGAGGCCATCCTGGGTTATATAGCAAGGGGTTTGTGGTGGTGGTAGTGGTGGTGGTGGTGGTGGTGGTGGTGGTGATGGTGGTTGGTTGGTTGGCTTTTGGAGACCAGGATTTCTCTGTGTAGCAATGGCTGTCCTGGTCTCACTTTGTAGACCAGGTTGGCATTGAACTCACAAAGAGCTGCCTGCCTCTGCCTCCCAAGTGCCAGGAGGAAAGGCATACACCACCACGCCCGGCCTATGTAGCAAGTTTAAGACCAGCCTGTTCTATAGGAAGCTGTAGCTTAAAAACAAAACAACAAGCCAGCAGTGGTGGCACACAGCTGTAATCCCAGCACTTGGGAGGCAGAGGCAGATGGATCGCTGTGAGTTCAAGGTCAGCCTGGTCTACAAGGTGAGTCCAATAGCCAAGATAACATAGAGAAACCCTGTCTGGAAAAACAACAACAACAACAACAACAACAACAACAACAACCAAAACCAAAAACTTTAATATGCAAACAAGATGTTAGGAGTGGTATCCTTGTTGTGACTTTAGGGAAAACTCCTTTTTCAGTCTGGTCTTCAGTCTATGGAACTGAATATGATTTACCTTCCTAGTTGGTATGCTATATGTTGGTGCACCATTTTCTGCAAGAAGCCATACTTGACACAACTTTGTTCTACTCCCTTTCTATAATGTTCACACTCATGAAAACCCAACACTGATAGAACTGAAAAGTTTATGATTTAGTAATTTCTGCCAGGCTGCCTAACCCAACCAGCCACGAGCCTCTCTCCTCTCCTGGGACCTATCCTGGGCTTTAAGCCTGAGGGCTGTGGGCCAGAGCTCTGCAGAAGCTGGTCTTTATGGGTTTCCCCTTGGGAGTTGTGAAGGTCAATTGCCAGCCTGGCCAAGCCTTGAGTTCCCAAGAAAATCAGGCCCGCGCCATGGAAAATGTGATGTATGAGCACGAGCAGCCTTTCAGGGCACAGGAGGCCTGTCTTCCTTCACAGGAATTAATGCTATCTAGAGGGCAGCAATGGAGGAAGGACCAGGCAACACTGGTATGTTTATCCTTAGCGGCTCTTGCTTCTCCCCTCGGAGACATGCCCTCCTGACCCTTGCTCCCAAAACCCAAGGGAAGGCCTTTGCAAGAGCATCATTTGTCCTCTCAAATATGTCCTTTTCCCCAGAGACTTCCATCATGCTTTTAAAAGTTGGAGTCAGCTTCTGTGGTAAACTTTCCAACTTATTTTCGTGTGATATCTTCATGATTTTCCCCCTTATTGAACTGCTTATTCCTCAGTGGGGAGTGGTGTGTGTGTGTGTGTGTGTGTGTGTGTGTGTGTGTGTGTGTGTGTGTACCCACATGAGTGAGTGTGAGTCTGTGTGTCTTTCTCCCCCCCCCCCTTCAAGACAGGGTCTCTCTGTGTTAGCCTTGACTGTCCTGGACTCACTTCGTAGATCAGGCTGGTCTCGAACTCACAGCGGTACACCTGCCTACTGAGCTCCTTTGAAGAATATCTGCTGAGTACATACTGCAAACTAAGCACTGGATACAGCATAATGACACCCGCCCTAACACCAACATCCCCAAAGGGAATTCCAACGATTCTGCTCTCTCCCACTGCCCTGACTCTCTAGGTATTTTATCACATAACCTTACAGATTCTGATTCATCTTCAGTTTTTCTTTTTTTGTTTGTTTGTTTGTTTTTGTTTTTTCCTCTCTCTCTAAAGACAGAGTACTAGATATAATTTTCAAAAATTAAAATCACAGCTCTCACACAAGTATTAAAATGAGCTTGCACAAAACAATTTATTCAGTGCACTAATTCGTGAGCAACCCAGCGATTCTGGGGGACACTGGGAGGAACAGATGTGTACGCATGAGACCCGCAATGCTGAAAGGAATTATAGTGATACGTGAAATGTCGGCTAAAAGCATGCAGAGCAAACTGGGTAATGTTTCAAATCATCTATCCCAAAACAATGAGATGGAACACACGTGTGCTTCCTGAGCAAGAGTCGTAGGAATCGCTGCAGACAGGACACATCTACACACCATTAGTAGTTTTCTATGATTTAACTATTATCCCTAAAAATTATGAAAATATGGCAACCAAAGAGTACCACCCCTACAGAATCAAACAGTTCTCAGGAAGTTTCTGCCATAGCACCTATGACTCCGCTGAAGGATACCCAAGGTTTCCTGGGGCCTTTTCCCAAGTCTTGCTTAATGTTCCTGATGGGCTTTACAAAGAGATCAAACGAACAAAAGGAAGTGGAGTGCATGTGTGCCCATTCGAGTGGAGGTCAGAGGATAGCTCACTTCTGGGGAAATGGGGTATCTCCTTCCATTCTGCTAGTTGCACTCTGTGGCAAATACCTTAGCCAAATTAGTCATCTCGCCAGCCCCCCACCCACGGGTTCTTATGCAAACTTTACACACCATTTCGTCAAACAAGAGTTCTACAAAATGTAGGCAATTATCTTCCCTGCTCCCCAATGTACTTTCTACCTATGAATCATCTGAGACGGAGTTTTCAATGGTCTGAGGGGGTCATGTCACCTAGAGAAATAAAGCCCTGAGGAAAAACATGTCTGAGTCTGGTGAGTTTATTTCTTCCAGAATAAACTTTCGACCCTGGATCAAAAGCCTCCTTCCACGGAAGCTACACTTGAATTTTAAGTTCTCTCTTAACAATTAAGTGTTGAGACATAGTTTTGTTTTGTTTTTAGTCATCTGATAAAAAAACAAAGGTGAGAGACAAAGAGGAGTGGCACATTTTCAATTCAAACAAGCACTTAAGAAATTTAAGTTATTCCGGGTGTGGCGTCACGTGCCTTTAATCCCTGCACTCTTCAGGAGGTAGAGGCAGGTGGATCTCTAGAGTGTGAGGACAGCCTGGTCTACATAGGATGCTTCAGGACAGCCAGAGCTCTGTAGATAGCGTCTATCTCAAACCACTCTCCCCCTCAAATATTTTAAATTATAACATAGGAAATCAACTTTGTATAATGTTTTATATTAGAATAGACTTGGTTGCTTTAAAAATAGTTCTCTCGTCTATATATTTTTTATTCTTATTCTTATTTGGATTTTTTTTTCTTTCTCTTTTTTTATTTTTTATTTATTTTTTATTTTTTTAATTTTTTATTTTTTTATTTTCTTTCTCAAGACAGGGTTTCTCTGTGTAGCCTTGACTGGCCTGGAAAGCACAGAGATCTGCCTGCTTCTGCCCCCAGGGTGTTGAGATTAAAGGAATGTACCACCACTGTCCTCTTTGTCTTTCTTTCTTTCTTTATTTTTTTTTTTTTTCCTTCTTGGTTTTTCAAGACCGGGTTTCTCTGTGTAGCCTTGGCTGTCATGGACTTGCTTTCTAGACCAGGCTGGTCTCGAACTCAGAGATCCATCTGCCTCTGCCTCCCAGAGTGCTGGGATTACAGGCATGTACCACAATGCTCTGCTTCTTCTTTTACCTACAGATTAATTTGTACGTGTGTACGTGTGTGTGTGTGTGTGTGTGTGTGTGTGTGTGTGTGTGTGTGTGTGTGCGTGCACGTGTCTCATGGGTGTCCATGCATGTGGTGCTCAGAGGACAATTTG
Source organism: Acomys minous (assembly GCF_964271855.1). Taxonomy (NCBI): domain Eukaryota; kingdom Metazoa; phylum Chordata; class Mammalia; order Rodentia; family Muridae; genus Acomys; species Acomys minous. The sequence continues at coordinate 16,392,849 of NC_140491.1, read as the reverse complement.
TGGGAGGTGGTTCTATCTGTTTTATGCTGGCCAGAAACTTGGCAAGCCTCCCTTACCCTCCCTTTTATTATACAGCTGCTTTACAGACCAGCGCCTCTCCTCCTGGTTTACTTTGTGTTGCTGTAATAGAACATCATGACCAAACTTGGGGAGGAAAGGGTTTATATGGCGTACACTTCTGCATTACAGTATGAGTTTGTGAATGTTACAAACCCCTTCCCCTTCGCTCACTGTTTAGATCTGTTGGCCCTGCAACACAGTGTGGAAGGAATGACAGACACTAACAAACAACGAGGGAGCAATCCTCCTTAACCATTATTTCCCTATTTAGGGAATCAGTAACATTAGCATCTCCATTTAGAAAGAGGAAATGGGATCTGGTGACTTTTGTCATGATATTCAGAGCCCGGCGTGTGGTGGCCTTTAATCCCAACACTTGGGAGGCAGAGGCAGAGGCAGGCAGAGGCAAGTCCAGGACAGCCAAAGCTACACAGAGAAACCCTGTCTCAACAAGCAAACAAACAAACAAACAAACAAAAGATATTCACAAATTGGTTCATGAGACAGGTTCTCACTGTGTAGTCCCAGGCTGATTTGGGACTTACTACACAGTGAGCGCTAGCCTGCAGCTTGAGGCATCTGCCTAAATCAGTTCCCCAAATGCTGGGTTATACAGCGGTTCTCAACCTGTGGGTTGTGACCACTTTGGCGGGGGTGGGGGTGGGGTGGGGTCACATATCAGATATGCTGCATATGAGATATTTACATTATGATTCAAACAGTTGCAAAATTACAGTTATGAAGTAGCAATGAAATAGTTTTTTGGTTGGAGGCCCCCACAACACGTGGAACTGTATTAAAGGGTGGCGGCATCAGGAAGGCTGAGAACCACTGCTCTAAAAGTACGTGGGACAGTTTATGCTGTTACAACACTTGGCCAGGGGTTTGGCTCCTACTGGTTCTGGTTCTGAAGGTGGAGAAAGAAGTAATGATAGATGTCAGAGATTTCGCCTCTTGTATTTTGTTTGTTTGTTTGTTTTCAAGAGACAGGGCTTCTCTGTGTAGCCCTAGCTGTCCTGGAATTGACTCTGTAGACCAGACTAGCCGGGAACTCACAGCGATCCACCTGCCTCTGCCTCCCAAGTGCTGCGATTACAGGTGTGCACCACGCCCCCTCCCCCCTGCTGGAATTTCACTTTCTTATGAGCGGGAGCAGCATTCCTGTCCTTGTCTGGCTCCAGCGTTAACAGGAGCCTCACGGCAGGGATCCACATCTTTAGTCCAGCTTCCTGTGGAAGCCGTTCTTCCGCCGATTTTCAATATTAACATGGAGGATGTGCTTTGCCTATCATTAGGCGGGTGAGAGGCTGAGGAAATACAGCCTGGGCCACTTGTCTTCTAATTGCTTTCTAAATTGAGGAATCTGAGTGAGTGAGTTAATCTTGATTTGATTTTTTTTTTTTTTTTTTTTTTTTTTGGCTTTTGGCTTTTGGTTGGTTTTTTTTTGGTTTTAGAGATAGGGTTTCTCTGTGTAGCCTTGGCTGTCCTGGACTCACTTTGTAGACCAGACTGGCCTCGAACTCACAGGCTTCTGCCTGCCTCTGCCTACCTCAGTGCTGGGATTACAAGCATGTGTCGCAGCACCCAGCTGTGAGTGGTTAATCTATCTGTTGGACCAAGGTAGCAATGAGTCCTTGGATGAACTGTTAGCTCTTATTTATTTAACTTGCTACTCTCTAATTCAAATGTTACATATCATCCCCTTCACTGAGGGCTTTGGATATCTGCTCTCACAGAGCAATGAAGTGTGTAATGTTATAACCAAACATCAAGTTATAAGTTGAACCACAAGAATATTTAATATATATGTATATATACATATAGAGCATACATACACATATTTGCTATGATTTTGCAAGTGTAAGAATGAGACATCAAGCTGGGTGTGGTGGTGCACATGTGAGTTCAAGGCCAGCCTGGTCTACAAAGAGAGTTCCAGGATAGCTAAGGCTACACAGAGAAACCCTGTCTCGAAAACAAACAAACAAAAAAACAAAAAACAAACAAACAAACAAAAAAGGAATGAGACATCAATATATCCCTTTTCCTCAGCCTACATTGGCCTGCTGTGAGGAGCAATGTTGTGGCCAACCTTTTTTTCCTTAAAAGGAATGTCAAATCTCTCCAACTTGAAACCAAAGCTTTATGGCACATGCTGTAGGACCCTTGAATAGATAACGTTAGCCTGAAAGCAAAGGGAAGGCAGGTGCAAACAGCTGTCCTGTTCTGCCTTAAAAGAGCTCAGATTTAGCTCCAGAAATAATACATCCTCTCTGTCGGGTTCTTGCCAGCTGGCCAAAAGTACACCCTAGATAGCCCCTAAAAGTTGATATATTTTCATTTAGATATTACAGTAACTGCAAGGTCCCTGCTTGTTTTGGAGTCTCCTTTGTACAACACAATTATAAATGGCAAACATAAGTACTGGGAGATTTTACTTCTGTTTGAGGCCAGTTGGTCTTCTTCCAAAAGAGATATTAAGGAAAAGTGTCCTTCATTAAAAAAAAAAACAAAACAAAAAAACCCCCACAAAAACAACAACAGACAAACAAACAAACAGAAAACGCCTTGAGCAAACAAGTATGCGCTAAAATGCTCTGCTTTCTGCTCGTTACGTGTATGTTGATAATGTGGTTGAGAAGTGTTGCAGAGAAACAAATGGATGCATACGGAAAAGGCAGAGAATGAATGCGAATCTTTCTGAAAGAATCCAGAGCCCAGAAGCTATCAGGGAGGAGGAGCTGATGCGGATAGGCACTGGGTTCCAGTTCTTGTCTGTGGGTTTAAAGCCCTGCTCACAGGCTTGTCCAATGTGGGGTTTTGTTTGTTTGTTTGTTTGTTTGTTTGTTTTTCGAGACAGGGTTTCTCTGTGTAGTCTTGGCTGTCCTAGACTCATTTTGTAGACCAGGCTGGCCTCGAACTCACAGCGATCCGCCTGCCTCTGCCTCCAGAGCGCTGGGATCAAAGGCATGCGCCACCAGGCCCGACTTCATCCCCAGTTCTTACTGCGGACTATACATCAGTGAGCGCAGATGAGCAGCCGCCTCTTTGAAATACTGGCTTTGTTTCCTCGGAATACACAGTCAGGGATGGGGGTGGGGTGGAGGAGGGGGTGTGGGAGGGGGGAGCTGGATCCTGTGGCGCACGGCACATTTGAATATGCTCCCAAGTTGGAGCAGAAGCTGCAAGGCCAGTGAAAGAGAAAGAAGTGGCTAAAGAGGAAGCCAGAAACCACACCTTGGAGGGGCCTCCCATGCCTGCCATGCTCTTCTGCAGGGGCCCTTCAGGCACCAGTCAGGTCTCAACAGTGTCCTTTCTTCCTTGGCCACAGATGCCGGGGCTGCTCAGTTTCCGCTTAGCCAGCTGTCGTGATCCACACTATCTCTGGCATCTGGAAGTTCGCCTTGGGCTCCCAGGCTCTTTGTTTCCTGTAAGATGGCACATAGCCTTTTTGTTAGCAGATTTTCGATGCTAATTATGATGGCACAATGCTTGAGAGATGACAAAAATAATAGACATGTGTATGGGAAGTTTTACATTTAGGAGTAACATGAATCTGCTTCTCTCTCTCTCTCTCTCTCTCTCTCTCTCTCTCTCTCTCTCTCTCTCTCTCTCTCTGTCTGGGTTGAAAGAGAAGGGAAAGGAGATTCTTGTGTGTTGAGGTCCTCCGGTGGAGCAGGGAATCACCACTGCTGAATTGATCTCTCCTTTTTTCAAGCTTTTTCTGGGGCTGGTGGTCCAGCCAGGGTAACTCCTTGGAGGCCATGTCAACCATAAACTCTATTGCTCTATTTGCACCAAATTCATTGTCAAACCGGACATATGTCAAACCGGTTTGAGATACTTTTTTACTAAGGGCAATGTTGGCCCCAACACCAAAAGCAGAAGAGCGGATGTCACTGCTAAACTCTCAGGACACAACCCTGGTTCTCAGTGTAGACAGTGTGCCTTTTAGGAGGTCTTTCCATGCCATCTTCACTACCTTCCTGCCTCCCCACCCAAAAACATTTTAATTTTTTTTTCATGTGCGTACAAATCTTGCCTGTATGTATGGGCACCACATGTATGTGTGGTGTTCACGAGGCCAGAAGAGGGTGTCAGATTTCCTGGAGCTACAGGGTGATTGTGAGCTGTGAACAAAACCCAGGTCTTCTGGAAGAGCAGCCAGTGCTCCTACCTTCTAAGCCACCACTCCAACAAGTCACTTCACTACTTTCTTTGGAAGCTTTGTCCAGGTGCCAGGTCAGATCCACAGGTGGCCCGTTCACCAATGAGCTTACGATTGTATTCAGGGATCACCTGGCTCCCACCCCAGTCAATGCCAACAGCTACCAGGATGGCATTCTAGTCATTTCCATGGAGCTACGTGCAGTCTTCTAAGGGACAGTGATTATCTTAGACCATGGTCATGAATTCCCCCATGATGCCAAAACTGTCATGGATGACTGGCTGGGAATGCTACGAGATGGGTGGTGCAAAAGGCACTGTTGGTGACCGTGACTCAGATATGGACATCAGCTAAGGGGCAGAACTGCTGGGCTTTTGCCTTCACCCTTTCAGGTGAGCCCAGCCTTCTCTGTTGTCGTAAAGATGCCAGAGATTCCCCAATGTTTTCAGCACTGTCACTCTCCCATTTGTGGAAGGCTGGGTCTTCTCGAAGACAAATGTGAGTTTTCCATTGATGATAGACTTCCTAGTTTGAGCTTTGGCTATGCCGTTACACTCACCATGGGTGGAATCACACTAGAATATTATACCATGCAATTGAGATCAACTATGAGTCAGTGATGGCCACAATATCTCCTGTCAACCAGCTCCCATTCTGGTCTGCTACCCTGAGCTTCGGAGGGAGCTGCATGACAGGAGAAGATACAACTGTCTGTCAAAAGGGAGCGGTGGTGAGGCACGATCTATATTTTTATTTTATTTATTTATTTATTTATTTATTGGTTTTTCGAGACAAGGTTTCTCTGTGTAGCCTTGCCTGTCCTGGACTAACTTTGTAGACCAGGCTGGCCTTGAACTCACAGTGATCTGCCTGCCTCTGCCTCCCGAGTGCTGGGATTAAAGGCGTGCGCCACCACCGCCCGGCGTTCAACCTATATTTTTAAAAGATCATATTCCAGATGTCCTAGGGAGCTGGGGGTAGTGACACACACCTGTAACCCCAGAACTGAGAAGTTAAAGCCGGAGAATTGTGAGTTTCAGGCTAGCCTGGGCTACTAGTAAGACCCTGTCTCCAAAAGTCCAAAGCAAGCAAATAAAAACAGAAAGTCCAGCCGGGCACGGTGGCGAATGCCTTTAATCCCAGCACTCAGGCAGCAGAGGCAGGTGGATCTTGTGAGTTTGAGGCCAGCTTGGTCTACAGAGTGAGTTCCAGGATTAGCCAGGGCTATTACACAGAGAAACCCTCTCCCAAACCAAACAAAACAAACAAAAACAAAACAAAAAACCAGAAGTGCTATGAAAGATGGACTATAGAAGTAGACTAGAAGAGAGTGGACGGGTAAGGGTCCCTTTGCCAGGTCTACACTCCAGTTGTGATGCTGGAGAGTCTGTTGTGATGCTGGAGAGTCTGTTGTGATGCTGGAGAGTCTGTTGTGATGCTGGAGAGTCTGTTGTGATGCTGGAGAGTCTGTTGTGATGCTGGAGAGTCTGTTGTGATGCTGGAGAGTCTGTTGTGATGCTGGAGAGTCTGTTGTGATGCTGGAGATTTGCGCACAGGGTGAAACTAGAAGAATGGCATAGTTAGATAATCACAGTAGCTCCTTTCACTCCCTTAGCAGGGCAAGGAGAATTGAGAAAATGGCTTCTTCCCCACTTAGACCCATTATTAAAGCGCCCGAATTAATGAGCCCAGTAGGTCCAAAAAGACAAAAGGAGATGGCATTCCTTCTTCCAAGACTCTTTCCTTCTGCTATGTTAAGAACCGAGTTTACAGGAAACGTTGGAGCCCTAGAATTGGCAGTTTCGGTAACGCCACCTCTAGAACAGAAAATGTGAGTAATATTTAGCCTAGTGATCTCTCCCACTGTGGTTACAGGAATGCAAGGCTACCTCGAGTCTGTCAGTGTTCCCCCACCCCCACCTCTTTTTTTTTTTTTTTTAAACAGCGTTAAGTATCTGAGAGGAGAATTTAGTATAAAATTCCACCATTCAGGCTAGCTGCTAAGCCTGGAGTTATAGATGGTATTCTTATTTTAGAACTATGCGAAGCTCAAAACCAGTCAATAGTTCAGCAAAGAAGGGTAGTATTTATTTCCTAATTTTGCACCACCAATTGCGTAGCATTCTCAGCCAGTGACCCATGACAATTTTGCCATCATGGGGGAATTCATGACCATGGTCTAAGATATCGCTGCCCCTTAGAAGACTGCAGGTGGCTCCTTGGAAATGACTAGAATGTCATCCTGGTAGCTTTAAGGAGGCTTGTCATAACTCAATAGCTATCTGATAGCAAGTGATCTATTAATGTTTTTATCCTATTTTTTTTTCTAAGTAGAGTGTTTTCCTTTGTACCTAAGTTGAGGGTATCTGCACTTAGTCCCCTACCACACCCTCTCTGATGATCAAGATCAACAATAGAATAAACCCTTGATTCGGAGGCTGGAGCTCATTCTGTTAACAAGAAACAGCCATCGCAAAGGGCTGTGGGAGCTTTCCAGGCTGGGGTTTTATTCAGGCAGAGACTCAATGCAATCGCTTTCTTGGCGGACCCGGCTGCCCGAATGTAAGATGTGTTCTGTGGGCAACCGTCTGCTTATTTTCTTTCCTAGACAAGTGGTTAGCCCATGCTGGATATCCTGTGTTTATGGAATTCCAGAAAGGCTATGTCATAGAAATCGCTGGTGTGCGCGTGCGGGCGTGCGGACGATTTATGGGGAGAAAGTAAACGGAAAACAGCTTGCGGAGAAATCCACTAAGCAAGCGGTAGCCGAGGTGTTCTTTCGGGGTGCTGGCCTTCATTTCCGGCGCTGTATCCGATATCTACCTCATAAGTGGCAGAAAGTAAACAATAGATCCAAGTGTCAGAGGCTGAAGAGCCCGGGCCGAAAGATCATGAAAGCCAGACACACCAGTTTATAGTCCGTCATCCATAATGTTAAAAAAAATCTTGAAGTTGTACTTAACTGCAAGGAACCATCATTTATATTTAAAAGTTCGCTTTTCCCCATAAAATCTCAGAGGGTTCCCAAATTAGCATCAGCTTAGAAAATAAACAAAGACCATAAGGAAAAAGCCTAGAATTTAATAGAAAAAACGAGTCCTATAAAAGCTTTCATGCTTTACTTTTTCTTTTTCTTTTTTTTAACTTCTAAAAAAGTTCTGTTCCACTGCTCATTTCAACGAGCTTGACTTTGTGTGAGGAGGGAGATGCAGTCTCAAGAGTTCAAGGGTTTTGTCTGTGATTTGAGCATCACAATTCACACAAGCACTAAAGACGCTGTTCGTTCTGGTTTCTGTAAACCCACTTAATGTTTTAATTCACCTGAACCAACAACTGACTGCTACAGGCCATCTTGAAACAACTTTGCCTAATCATTAAAGGTAGCATATGCTTCTCATATTCTTTCAAATACTGATCCTTGAAACAAAAACAAAAACATACCTTTCCCCAGTTTTCCACTCACTGTTCACCGTTGTAATGTAAGTAGGGCCTCTTTGGGGAAAAAATATGCAAAATGAAGTTTAACCCGCAATTGAGTCTTACATTCTGTGGTCTTGGAATTTTAAATTTTCATTCAAAACACACATTATAAACAAACTCTCCCAAATGACCATCTAGAGAGGAATGTGGCAGAAATCCAGAAACAATTGTAATATTTGGACCAAGCATGAGCACAAATAGCCAGTGTGTGTTTTCATGAGGGGGATTATGGCTTGCTGTTTCACAAACCCTACAGGGGATTTGTAGATGGGCAGAGCTAAATTCCACGTTGGTTGAGTGTCTCCAGAAGAAAACAATCCGTTGACAGTCACTAAAGAAGAGCTATGGAAAGGACCCTCTTTGTTGGAAGCAGTGCTCTGTGTGTGTGTGTGTGGGGGGGCGGTGTAGTGAGGCTTACCCATGCTAGGTATACACCCTACCACTGATCCCCAGCCCCAGCCCGCAAATATCTTTCTAAACAACTCTTATTTGTTGACTACAAACATCGGAGGCAACTTTCTGGCTTATAAACGCCTATAAATTGAAGTTCAAAGTTGCATACCTGGCACCTGACTCAGGGTAGGAAGGTGTTGGAGAGAGGACCACGGTCTTAATCTGACATCATTTAGTCAGGAGCGGCCAACTTTGGAAGCAGGGACACCAGGCAGGATTCAGCAGGGCGGGTGCTGTGGATGACTTTAAGGAGGATGGAGCCCAGCTGTGCTGCAGGGTCAGCTTCAAAGAGAAAGGGGAGTTAGAGGAAGCTGCAGAGAACCTCCTAGTGTGCACACTATCCTATGTGGACAGCTCTATCCCAGAAAAGAACTGAAAAAGGAAGAGACACTAACATACCTTAACACACACACACACACACACACACACACAGAGTTGTCATGAGAGAGAAGAGCGAGCAACTAAGTCCCAGAGTCATTTCAAAATGGCTCTTTACCTCCTTATTTCTGTAACATTATTTCTTAACATGTGGACACCTTGTGAGTTCTCATTTTAGCCCTCGGTAAATTCTAATGGTCCATGAATTCATCAGTTCTTCAAATTCTGTTTAGAAGAACAGCATTATCTATAGAGTCACCCTGAATCTCAAGCTTATTTTTAATAGCATCAACACTCAGAATAGCAGTGCTACAGAAACTGACAGGACCACCTACGCTAGTGAACTGCCTGTGAGTCGACCTTCCCCCCACCCCCACCCCCCCATGATGTTTCAGTTTCGACTTTAGTACTCGATTCTGAGAAGCCTGGGTAGACTAATATAGCACCGCAGGTCGTCGTTGGGGGTTTTAATCATCATGAAAATGCATCGCATCACTTGGGAGGGACAAAGGAAAGTAGAGGTTCTTCTTAGGAGCCCTGTGCAGCTCGCCCGGGACGAGCCGGAAGCAGAGGACGGCTTCTCAGCTAAGGTTGCTTTATAATGGTCTGGTACTCAGTCACCATCATCTGAGCGTTAGCACTGGTGATATGTGACCTGAGAGGCAAAATGAAGTCGGGGCCTCATTACTGCCACATTGGAACCATAGTGAAGCACTTATGTCATGGTTCCTCCTCATATTCAACTCCTTGGACCGTATTTCTCAACTCCTTTTTATGTCCCTCCTACAATGTAAAGGCAAGGCTTGGGGAGCAGTAGAAATGGTACAAAAGGGATTGGGGCTCAGGGAGAAGATGGTTTCAAATTTAGTGTTCCTCTGTCGCTGTCCTTCCGTCTCCCTGCTACCTCTTCTCTCCTCTCTGAAGTCCTGGAGCTTGAACTGGGGACCTCATCACATACCAGGGAGCTAGCTCTGCACAGAGGCATTATCTATCTCCAGCCACGGTTTTGTCTGTGTGTGACCTGGGTATCCTGGGGCAAGTCACTTGAATTTTGGTTTCTCATTTCACCTTTCAGATAGGGATAAAAAGCATCCAAGGCTTGCAGAGCAGAGTGTGCTGCGCTCAAGGAGGTCTGTAATATAAATGCTAACGGTTGGTATGGAGGCACACTACAGTTCTTTCCTTCTCGCGCATAGCTTTCACCAAAGAACCGCAGAAATATCTGAACCTAGACTTCCAAAAGAGCATAGTATCTGCCAAGTGCTAGAATTTACCAAGTGACCTGGAAACTGAGGGCTATTCTTTTTTTTCTGCTTGTGTATCTGACAACCTTCCTATTGGAATGCAGACTTAAAGTACTTTCATCTTAAACTGAGTCAAATTTACTAGCAAGTAAAAAAAAAAACCCATTATGAAGCCAGTTGGCCTGTGTAGAGTGAGTTTCCCTCTTTCTATAGCATTTATCATTCCTATTTAATTTCTTTTATGGATTTTATCATCATTGAAAATCCCTTACATATGTCATATGTTATTCTCGGGTTTTTTTGTCTTCATATTTGATTTTTTTTTTCCCCTGGTTCTACAAGACAGACTTTCTCTGTGCAACAGCCTTGGCTGTCCTGGAACTTTTAGCAAGGCTGGCTTCTAACTCACAGAGTCCTTTAGACTATCTCTGCCTCCTGAATGCTGGGACTAAAGGCATATGACACCGCACCCAGCCTCATATGTGAATTTATTTTTATTTCATTTTTTTTATTTTTGGTTTTTCAAGACAAGGTTTCTCTGTGTAGCCTCGGCTGTCCTGGACTCACTTTGTAGACCAGGCTGGCCTCGAACTCACAGAGATCTGCCTGTCTCTGCCTCTCAAGTGCTGGGATTACAGGTGTGCACCACCATGCCCAGCTTCGTATTTGAATTCTTAATACAAGTTCCCCGAGGATAGTCCCACCTCCAGTTCAGACCTGTCTCCCAGTTCCTGTCTCCCAGATGTTTGGCAAATATTATTTTTGAGTTAATAAATGTCAGAGAAAAGTTCAATAAGATGAAAGGGAGGTAAGCCAAAAGAGGCCATCAGGTTTTTCAATGAGGTGTGTATTTGATAAACCTGCCTGATGGTAAATTCAGAAGCTTGTTTGGAGATAGAGTAAATTTGTCTAGCCTATGATCCTAGGCAGAGATCGTTACCAACCACCTTTTCTTTTGTTTTGGTTTTTCAAGACAGGGTTTCTCTGTGTAGCCTTGGCTGTCCTGGACTTGCTTTGTAGACCAGGCTGGCCTCGAACTCACAGCAATCTGCCTGCCTCTGCCTCTTGAGTACTGGGATTAAAGGCATGTGCCACCACACCCAGCTTTCACCAACCACCTTTAAAGAAAGTCACACTAAAAAAAGCTGGGTGTGGTGGCACACGCCTTTAATCCCAGCACTCAGGAGGCAAAGGCAGATGGATTGATCACTGTGAGTTCGAGGCCAGTCTGGTCTACAAAGCGAGTCCAGGACGGCCAAGCCTAACACAGAGAGACCCTGTCTCGAAAAACCAAAAAACCAAAAAAACCAAAAAAAAAAAAAAAAAAAAAAAAAAAAAAAGGAAAAGTCACCCTGAAGCATCCAGGCAGAAGTAGCTGAGCGACCTACAGAGTGAGCTCCAGGACGGCCAGGGCCATACTGATCTACACACATCAGCTTTGTACCAGACCTTGAGCAGAGAGTATCACTGTTAATACCCCGACTTACAGGTGCTCTCAGAAGTTAAAGCGTGTAAGCAAAGTTCCCAACTGGCACCAACTGAAACCTGGCCTTCTTCCCTGCCTCATGATCTTCTGTTGGATTAGATTTTGTGGCTAAAAGCAACAACATGGTATTTTCCCCATTCAGATTCTTTGATCGCTATAAGTGAAAGTTGGTGTTTTCGGTCCTGGGACTGATAACTTTGATTGCTAGAAAGCAAAGTTGCTTATAGAATATTCCTGGGAGCCAGGCGTGGTGGCTCACACCTTTAGTTCTAGCATTTAGAAGGCAGAGGCAGGTGAATCTCTGCGTTCGGGGCCAGACTGGTCTACAGAGGGGGTTCCAGAATAGCCAGAGCTACACAGAGAAACCCTGGTCTTGAAAAACTAACTTGATAGGCTGATAATAGGCTTCTCTTTTCTGAGGCAGGCCATGACCAGAGGCAGACTGATTTCTCTGTGCATGGAGTGTTGCCAAATAAAGGACAATACTAACTTATCTTTCAACGGTTGGGAGATGCATCTCAGTGGTGGAGTACTTGACCAACATGTGAGGCCCTAGGTTTAATCTTTGGTTGTGAAATACACAAATGAATAAATAAATAAATAATGTAAGACAAACAACAAACACTTTTAGTACAAGTGTATCCCAAATAACACACAGGACAAATGTATACTGTCAAGGAGAAATCACTTAAAATGGAATAAAATTGATTCTGGACACTTAAAATGAAGTAGCCAGCATTATTATTTTTTTTAAATGTATTTACTTTTATTTTATGTACATTGGTGTTTAGACTGTATATGCCTGAATGAGGGTGTCAGATCCCCAGGAACGAGTACTAGACAGTTGTGAGCTGCCATGTGGTTGCTGGGTATTGAACCTGGGTCCTCTGGAAGAGCTGCCAGTGCTCTTAGCCACTGAGCCATCTCTCCAGGCCCTAAGTAGCCATTATAAACCAGACTTTTCTGCACATAAACCCTTGAACCGGGCTACAGACAACTCCCCTTAGCATGCTAGTTGACCTTTGAGATGTTAGCCTCTCCAGACACAAGGAACCCCACCCCCAATTCCTTCAGGTCTAAAACCATGTTCAACCCCTTTGCTAGAAGAGAGCACCGTACACATCTTCCCACCAGCAAGCGACGTAGTCACCAGTCCCTTATGACTTACGGCAGTGTAAACTCTGCTACTGCTTTGGAACCGACTCAGACACATTTTTATACACTTATTTATTTATTTATTTCGGTTTTTCGAGACAGGGTTTCTCTGTGTAGCCTTGGCTGTTCTGGACTTGCTTTATGCACCAGGCTCGCCTCAAACTCACAGCAATCCGGCCTGCCTCTGCCTCCTGAGTGCTGGGATTAAAGGCATGTGCCATCACCACCACCACGCCCTGTGCCTCAGACACATTTTAAAGTAGGCTTGAATCTGTGTTTTCCTGGATTACAACCCCAGTTATTCCCAAATCAAAGAAAATGTCTTTGATCTCAACTAGGTTGATCTTTTTCTACGTAAAACAAAAGAGAACAAAACAAAACAAAAACCTCACTGAAGATGCAAATGATGTTTACTGAAATTCAAATGTATGTCTTATACTTTTATTTGCTAGACCTAGAAAATATGAATATTCTTTTCTATAAATATATATTTTGTTTCATATACACATCTTTTACATTTAAAATGTAATTGAGATTGTTTATTTATTTTTCCAAACAGGATTTATCTGTGTAGCCCTGGCTGTCCTGGACTCCCTCTGTAGACCAGGCTGACCTCAAACTCACAGTGATCCTCCTGCCTCTGCCTCCCGAGTGTTGGGATTAAAGATGTGTGTGTGCTATCATGCCTAGCTGAGATTTTCTTTTCTTTTTTTCTTTTTTTTCTTTTTTTTTTGGTTTTTCCAATACAGGGTCTCTCTGTGTAGCCTTGACTATCCTAGACTTGCTTTGTAGACCAAGCTGGCCTCAAACTCACAGTGATCCGCCTGCCTCTGCCTCCCAAGTGCTGTGATTAAAGACAAGCACCACCACTGCCCAGGTGAGATTTTTTTTCTAAAGGTGTGTTGTTTTGTTTTGTTCCTGTAACTGTAGTGTTGTTAGAAGCAGCAGGACTCAATGGAATGTGCTGAGGTTAAAGGACAACTTAGAAAACAAGATTAAAGGACTAAGCTTACAAAGCTGATTTTTAAAAGACCGCTTGTAAAGAGTACAGCAAGGAGGAGGAAGTTGAGAAATATAGTTCCTGGGCAAACAGTAGCGAATAAAGCTCTCAGAGTTCTCTTGGGCCTGGAGCAAATCTTTGTGGAGAGGAAGACAAAGGACTCAGAATTCCAGAAGATCTTAACTTCCAGGTAGAACCTGAAATGCACCATTCTTGTCATCTTCCCCTTCTTACGTTCCACATTTAAAAAGAAGAGAATTCCATTTCCCATCCCATCCTTTCGTTTGTTTGTTTGTTTGTTTCAAGACAGGGTTTCTCTGTGTAACCTTGGCTGTCCTGGTTTGTAGACTAGGCTGGCCTTGAACTCACAGAGAACCGCCTGCCTCTGTATCCCAAGTGCTGGGATTAAAGGCGTGTGACACCAGGCCTGGTTCCCATCCCATTTCTAATGCCCTTTCTTTTTAGTTGCCAGATTCCCAGAAACACCCACTCCCAGGAGTAGGCTAGACGCTGTCTTCAAGGTAACACTAGCACACTGACCTGTAATTGCCCTTCAAATCCCGCCCCTCCCCACAAGTCCTCTGGGCTATAATAAAAGGTGGGAAAGAGTGAAGGCAACTAGCTGCCCACCCATTGAACAGACTGTGGAGAAAGCCTAGAGTGGTACACAGCCTTCAAGCAGGAGCTATCCGGAACCATTTGTTTGAGTTTAAGAAAATTACTTAATTTCTCTGGGCCATAGCTTCCTTCCTTAATTTCTCTGAGCCATAACTTCCTTAAAAAGGGGCTCAGAAGTCTTATGGATAAAGGAACCACAAAGATCATGTCAATTAAAGCCACTTGAAACTGGGTGGTGGCGGCGCTTGCCTTTAATCCCAGCACTTGGGAGGCAGAGGCAGGTGGATCGCTCTGAGTTCGAGGCCAGCCTGGTTTATAAAGTGAGTCCAGGACAGCCAGGTTAACACAGCGAAATCCTGTCTCAAAAAACCAACAAAGCAAAACAAAACAAACAAACAAATGAACAAAAATCCCAAAGAAAACCACTTGAATTAGGTTGGCGCTTAATAATTCCATCCATTAATTTTCTTTCCTCTTTCTTCTTCTTCTTCTTCTTCTTCTTCTTCTTCTTCTTCTTCTTCTTTTTTTTTTTTTTTTTTTTTTTTGGTTTTTCGAGACAGAGTCTCTCTGTGTAGCCTTGGCTGTCCTGGACTCACTTTGTAGACTAGGCTGGCCTCGAACTCACAGCGATCCACCTGCCTCTGCCTCCCAAGTGCTGGGATTAAAGGCGTGCGCCACCACGCCCGGCCCTCCTCTTCTTCTTCTTCTTCTTCTTCTTCTTCTTCTTCTTCTTCTTCTTCTTCTTCTTCTTCTTCTTCTACTACTACTACTATGACTACTATTACTATTGTTATTATTACTATTATTATTATTATTATTATTAATTTTATATATATGAGTGCCCTAACTTCATGAATACCTGCATGCCAGAAGAGAGCATCAGATCACATTATAGATGGTTGTGAGCCACCATGTAGTTGCTCGGAATTGAACCCGGGTCATTAAATTTTCTTAAGATAAGCTAGGTCGATGGCTCAGTCAAGAAAGTACTTGCCAAGAAAGCTTGAGAACTCAAATTGTACCCCAAGCACCCAAATAAAAATGCCAGGTTCCATGGTGTGTGGCCCACACCCTGTAGTTCCAGGGAGGCAGAGAAAAGAGCATCCCTGCGCTTGATGACCTGCAGGTCTACCCACATCAGTGAGCTTCATGTTCTGTGAAAGACGGTCTCAGAACATCATACAGAGAATGACTGAGGAAGATGCCTGAGGTCAACCTGTTTCCACCTGTGTGAGCATGGACACACACACACACACACACACACACACACACACACACACACACACAAACAAACATGAGTTTATGAAACACTGTTTTACAAGACAAACAAAAGTCCACATTCAGTGATTTGTTTTTTTGTTTTGTGGGGTTTTTTTTGTTTTGTTTTTTGTATATTCACACAGCTATGCACTTGTCACTACAGTCAATTTTCATCACTTGTACTATTTGGCAGTTAACCATCGATGTATATGTCTCTCAGGTCTAGACAGCCAGTCTCTATATCAATATACTGTTTGTATAGGCTTGTATTTCTTCCACATTAGAGTCATACTATACACTATCTTCTTGTCCTCCTCCTCCTTCTTATTTTTTATTTTTATTTTATTTTTTGGGTTTTTTTGAGACAGGGATTCTTTGTGTAACAGAGCCTTGGCTGTCCTGGACTCTGTAGACTAGGCTGGCCTTGAACTCATAGATATCCACCTGCCTCTGGCTCCAGAGTGCTGGGATCAAAGGCGTGCGCCACCAAGCCCAGCTTGTACTTTGCTTTTTACATATAGCATACTTTTAGAAGTTTATAATGACTATCAGCAATTCACTTTTAAAATACCCTAATAGTCCATTTTCTGAGCATACCACATTTTGTTTACGAATTCATCAGTTAGTATGCAGTTACAGTTTCATATGTTTAGATATTATCACTAATACTGCCTTGAACATGTATGTTTCTGTGTGGACAGACATTTCACGTTTTCAGTTCTCCTTGGTTACATACCTGAGCGTGAACTCCATGAGTCATCTAGAAAGTCTGTCTTGGCCTTTTGAGGAACTGCCAGTGTTTTCTCAAAATGGCTGCATCGTTCTACATCCCCGTCAGCTGAGTGTGGGGGTTTCAGTCCTTGTCAGTCTTTGGGCCTCGTCATTATCTCGTTTCTGTTGCTGTCTTCTTGGTAGCTATGAAGTGAGGGTGGTTTTGATTTCTATCTCACTAATGCTGCTGAGGGCACTGAACACTTGGAAAATTGTTTAATGGTTATTTGCACATTTTGTAGGGGGAAGAGTAAGTATTTAGACACATCCTTTTGGGTTTTGTTTTTGTTTTTGTTTTTTTCTTTTTCTTTCTCTTTTTTTTTTCTTTTTTTTTTTGGCTTGAAATTGTCTACATTTTATTACTGGACAAGCCACACCCCAATTTAGACAGGACTAAGTCCCCCCCCCCCCCCAGGTTAAAAATGCTGAACTCCATCTGGTAGGATTGATTGATTCAGTATAAAGCCTCAGTCTCGCCACTCTGAATCTTTACAGTCCCAGCTTCGTTCTCCTCCAGTGTCTTCTCTTGGAGTTGTACCTGATCTTGTTACCAGTTTTCATCCGAATCCATTGAGGAATAGGCCGGTTTTGCTTTTGTTTCTTGGCCAGGAATTGCTTGATTCTGAAAGTCTTGTGAGAAGACATAACGAGAAGCCAAGTTTAACACACAGCGCGTGATGGAAGGGAGGAAAGGAGAAGAGTGTTTTGTTTTGTTTTGTTTTGTTTTGTTTTGTTTTCAAGACAAGGTTTCTCTGTGTAGCCCTGGCTGTCCTGTCCTGTCTTTGTAGACCAGGCTGGCTTCAAATTCACAGAGATCTGACTGCCTCTGCCTTCTAAGTGCTGGGATTACAGGTGTGCGCCACCATGCCCAGGCTGGTGTATGTTCATTTCTTGCCTAATTCCTTTGGTGAGAACATTGTGTACAATTTGGGAAAGAAATGGGAAGAGTGCCAACCCTACTTTTCTTTCTGGTGTTACAGAGAACATTTCTTCCAGAGATCCTTTTGTAGGTTGAGGATGAACCAGTTTGCGTCTACTTTGTTGGGCACTTGTTAGTATTTTGCTGAGGATTTTTGTGTCCTTATTTATAAGAGCTATTGTTACAGAGTTTTCCTCATGATGGTACTGGGAAAATGTTTTCTTTGAATGACCAACATAGTAAACAACAACAAACCCCTCAAAATGGGCATTAAACTATGTTCTTAGTTCTCAATGTTGCTAGTTCATACATTTAAAAATATACAAGAGTGCTGGGCATGATGGTGCAAGTCTTGAGAGAGAGAGAGAGAGAGACACTTTGACTCAAAAACAAGGTGAAAGGAGAGAACCAACTTCTAAAAAATGTCCTCTGACTTCCATAAGTTCACTGTGATCCATGGGTGTCTGTACACAGCAGTAAATAGATATTATAATATCTGATAACATCTGATAACAAAAATTATAAATCTGATATAAAATCTGATAAAAAAATATTGACATTAAATATTTTTATTAGGTTCCCCCTCCCCCCGCAACAAGACATGGCTTCTCTGTGTAGCCTTGGTTGTCCTGGAACTCACTATGTTGATCAGGCTGGCCTCAAACTCAGAAATCTACCTGCCTCTGCCTCCCAAGGGCTGCGATTAAAGGCGTGGGTGACCACTGCCCAGCCCTACTCTCCTATCTTTTGAATCATGTGTATTAAATATTTCCAAGGAAGGTAAATGTGCTGCTTTACAATACAGGAAGAACTGTATTGGCTTACTTGGTGTGAGTGTGTGTATGTGTGTGTGTGTGTATGTGTGTGTAGGCATTAATGTCCTCCTGTGACTGTCTTCCTGGCTTCCTACTAGTTTATAATGAAATAATTTTCATATCTGTAGTTCCTAAATAAAGAACTGTCTTTGAATCATAGATTCTACTTCTAAGAGTATAATGAGCAGGAATCATATTTTCTGAGAGTGATCTGTGAAAACGGAGACCCTTCCTTGTCCTGACGATTGGCTGGGATGCCTGATGTCCCTTAGAGGGCCTGGGACAATGAAGACGCAATGATGTCTATCGAGTTTACAAAGTCTGTATCATAGCATGCATTCATTACTCATGACAGTCCCAGGGACTGAGCCCAGGGCCTCACACATACTTAGGCAAAGTGCTCTACCACCACCCTGACACACCCCAGCCAGAAGAGAAAGCAGTTGTAGGCTTGGCACGCAGCCGTTTGGAAACCCTCCCCACATAAAACAAAGTACTTCTGCATGTAACCTGTTCTTCAGAAGTTATCTTTCGGTTTTTACGTCCTTCTCTTTCTGCCTAGATTTCTGTGAGTATTGCTTATTTCAGGAACTTGGAAAGTACCATGTAAATATAGATATAGCCATGCTAGTTAAAAATAAAAGGCTTAGATTTGCTGGTGAAGGAAAATATGATGCTCTCTGTAGGTATAACTGCTTGATGAACACCAGATTTGCATTTCATAAGAACATTTCTGGAGAAATTGAGAGTACATTGAAACCTAGGAGCCAAATGCTTTTCCCAGACGGTAATTTATAACTCTCAGTGAAGTCAAAAGTAATTCTAAGGGTAGAGTTTAGGCCACGTGTTTGGAAAACTGGAAGAAAAAAAAAGGCACGAATAAATTTCCAAATCTTTCCAAAGTACTTAGAAGAAGAGAGGCAATTTGTAGTTATGAGTTTAAGAAATGTTTTTCCACTGGTGGAATATTCCTTCCACTTCAGTATGATTTACTTACCTTTTACAGGATGCTAATCATGATAAAATTTAAATAATACTTAAGCAGCAAAAATTATATAGGGCCATACTAGTTATAAATCCTAATACAGTTCTTAAGGATTCCTTTATATTGATTCTCAAATGCATTTTCTAATGGCCATATCATTAGATGCAGCTGAGCATTTCAAGCCTACTATGTATCAGGTGTCTGTGTTCATGACTTACCCATAGCTCAACTGGAAATCACCAGAGGCTTTTCCTTCTCTCTCTCTCTCTCTCTTTTTTCTTTTCTTCTCCTCCTCCTCCTTCTTCTTGTTTTTTTGAGACAGGGTTTCTCTGTGTAGCCTTGGCTGTTCTGGGGTCACTTTGTAGACCAGGCTGGCCTTGAACTCACAGAGACTTACATGCTTTTGCCTTCCAAGTGCTGGGATTTCAGGTTTTCTCTTTCCTTTCCTTTCTTTTCCTTTCCTTTTTCCTTCTTTCCCCCTCCCTTCTTTCCTCCTTCTTCTGTCTCTCTCTCTCTTTCTATCTCTGTCTCTGTCTCTCTGTCTCTGTCTGTCTCTCTTTCTGTGGTTTCAAGAGCTGGAGATAAGACTCAGTGGTTAAAAGCATGTACAGCTCTTTCAGAAGAGCTGAGTTCAATTCCCAGCACCCACATCAGGCAGCTTGCAATTGTCTGTAACTCAGCTCCGAGGATGGGATCTGCCTATAGGAGCACCTGTACATACATACACATAATATAAGAAATAATAAAAAAAGATATATAAAAAATACCCTACATGTAGGCCAGGTTTGGTAGCACATGCCTTTAATCCCAGCAACTCTAGAGGCACAGGCAGGCAGATCTCTGAGTTTGAGGCTAGCTTGGTCTATAGGGTGAGTTCCAAGACAGCCATGGCTACATAGAGAAACCCTGTCTTGCAAAACTAAAACTAGAGATAAATAAACAATCTCTAATTGTTGGAGCTGACGAGATGGCTCAGATGTTAAGCACACTTGTTCTTCTGTGGGCTCTGGGCACATTCATGGTGCACATATACACATGTAGGCAAACACCCTTACACATAAAATAAAAGTAAATATAAAAATAAAATTTAAGAATCCCTACATGTTGATATGACAGTTTAAAGTAGTTAGCATCTGAAAGCGCATAATGTCAACAGCAACTATCGAAGGTGACAGAGCACAACTCTGCTAAAGCTGTTTAGGGGGTGACCGGTTAGTGTGTTGACTTTGACAGTGAGAATTTCACATAATTGTTTGAAAACTCTCAGTTTGTTATTGCGTGAATAGATGCTTTCCAAGACTGAACTTCTTACTACCGAGTCTGTCTTGAACAAAAATGCTAGGCACAAAGGTCTTGCTGCAGGTTGACAGTTTGCATCACGACACAACATGCAAAGCATAAACCCTTTCTGGCAGGTGTGCCTTGAAAGACACCACCCTCATGTTTAAGACAGAAGCTTCATAGCAGCATAGTCCAGAGACGGAAACGCAAGGCTTGTTTTCTATCATGATGATTTGCCTTATAACCACAGCTAACCTTAAAAAAAAAAAAAAAGACCCTTTGCTGTGTACGCATGTGATTGTGTACATGTACTGGGGGTGTGCATGCATGTGTGTGTTTGAACATGCATGTGGAGGCCCAAGATTTATGTTAGAAATCACCCACTATGGCTCTTGCACAGTCTTCCCTGAGGCAGTCTTTGAATCATGCCAGATCTCACGGATATGGCCAGTGGTCTAGCCAGCTTGCTCTGGGGATCCCTGTTGTTCTGCCTTAGAGGCTAGAATTACAGATGGGCCACTAGGCTCACTTGGCATCTGCATGGGTTTATAGGGATCCAATCTGGTCCTCAAACTTTCTTGAGTAGCACTTAACTGCTGAGCCAATGCCCTAGCCCTAATCCAAGCCCCACTGTCACCTTTTCAAAAGCAAATGTGCCAAATGAAACGTAAGTGCCATGACTTTACTTATGGACAATTGTTTCTATTTAATTGCTTACAATTATCAAACCTCATGCATGCTACAAAACACTGATGCAGGTAATAGTCCATCAAAGGGCTCAGAAAATGGAATTTGTTTGGTGGGGTGGGGTGGGGTGGGGTGGTTGGGAGTTGGTGGGTATCTTCCAGGGTCAGAACTTCCTGTATACCTGGTAATTTCATATAGTATTTCCAACCCCCATATTTCCCATTTGCAGATTAGGAAAAATGAACCTGCCCACACTGGACCAGCTCTTTCTTCAAACTGTGGACATTTAACAGTGACATAATGCAAACCCCTAAACTAGCAAGTATATGATACATGACAAAAAGGGACCATCTGGGAAGGCAGAATTTAAATATATGCCTCTATGAGCAGACAACTGGAACTTTATGACCCCCATGGTATTATTTTTTATTTAGTGTTAACTGCCTTTATAGTATTTATGTTATAAAAAGAATGCAATATATCAACCACACATGAAAGTATTTTCTTTCTATTAATTTGCTGTTAAAACCCCTGACAGAGCACTGAATTGGTTCACATGCTTTGCACCGAGTGTGCACTTGATTCCACTCATGCTGCGCTTAGCTAGAGCAAACGGCCTGCTTTGCTACTTTGCTTCCTAGCACTGCCGCACCTTTGCAAGCTAAGCATAACACCAAACAGGCCCACAAAAAATAAAAAAAAAAAAAAATAAAATAAAAATTAAAAAAATGAAAATCAGATTGCTAGTGCCAAAGGATGTTGTAACATCGCAACCAGAACTGGAAAGAAAGGGTGGGTATGTCTTTTCTTTTCTCAAGTTCACCTGAAGCCCATGTCTCAAGCGCGCTCTGTGACTCACTTCCAGTGCTCTCCTTATTCTTTTTTAATCTCGGGGGTAGAACTAACTCGTGTTCCTTATAGAACTGCATGGTCTAATAACATCTGCCATACTCTTTCACCCTTCTGTCAATTAGATTAACATGTGCTAGGATACAACAGAGGTGGGACTACACATACAAGGACGAATGGGAAGTAGCCGGGCGGTGGTGGCACACGCCTTTAATCTCAGCACTCGGGAAGCAGAGGCAGGTGGATCACTGTGAGTTCGAGGCCAGCCTATTCTACAAAGTGAGTCTAGGACAGCCAAGGCTACACAGAGAGACCTTGTCTCCAAAAAAACCAAACCTAGATAAAACAAAACAAAATAAAAAATATGGGGTTTTGATGTTCTCAGAACACTTTGATGTGATTTAGAAGGATTTTGGCAAGAATGCAAGACATGGAGTTGCTGACTTGATTTCATGGAATTGCTGGCATATAGTGACACTCTGACTCCCCAGAACAGCTCTGAGAATTGGGCACAATCACCTACATTTTCCAGAGGAGCGATGGCCTTGGAGGTTAAGCCCGTTCTCTCATGGCTTATAGTGAAGAGCTCAGTGTTGGGGGGGTGTGGTCCATTAACGTAGGGATCTCGATACGACTTAGGATAAAAGCAACATTAGCCTCATTGGGTGGCAAAAGTAGGCTTTTCAGAAGCTCAAAGGCAGCTTGGTTTACAGTGAAGTCCAGCCAGGCAGGATTCCACAGAGACACCCTACTGAGAGACAGAGAAGGAAGCACTGGATATTACATTACACGTGATAATGAGCTACCAAATGGTTTGCTTGCCCACTGGACACACGTTCAGGGACCTCCAAATTCATTTCTTTCCTATTTCAATATTTCATTTATTAGTTTAAAAAGAAAGAAAGAAAGAAAGAAAAAGAAACCATACATCATCACCCCTGGACTGGAACCTCCTGCAGAAAGGTGATCCTCACGCTGTTTTAGAAGTGCTTTGCAAGCCTGGGTCAGACCATTGCATCAGCATGCTTGGCACCTCTGATACAGTCTGCTATACCCACCCACTCCTTGGCACAGGCCACCCATTCATTTAGAGTTTTAGTGATGTACATTTTTTGTTGTTGTTGTTGTTCGCTTGTTTAATGTGTGTGGGTGGTTTGCCTGCATGTGTGTATATGTACCACTTGTGAGCCTTGAGCCAGTGGAGGCGGAAGAGGGCACTGGGTCTTCTGGAACTGGAGTTCCGGATAGTTGTGAGCTGCCATGTGAGGGCTAGGCAACTAACCCAGGTCCTCTGAGAGACTCGCCAGTGCTTTTAAACCCCGAGGCCTCTCTCCAGGCCCACGCTCCTCCCTTTTACAATTAAAACATTTTAACTTTGGCATAGACAATATTGGGTTTCATTACCGTGCTTTCTTTTTTTGTTTTTGTTTTTTCCGAGACAGGGTTTCTCTGTGTATCCTTGACTGTCCTGGACTCGCTTTGAAGACCAGGCTGTCCTTGCAGTGTTTTCAAACAAAATTTATCTTTGCTAATGCTTCTCCTCCCTTCTCCGGCCTCCCCCTCTCCATGACCTTGCTGTTCTCAACCACCTTTCCACGCCTGCCCCTTCTCTGCTTCGAGTTCCCCTTTTTTCATCTCCTGGTCTCCTTTCTAGTTCCATATTTTATGCCCACACTTACACCCATTTATATGCATATATATAAAACTATAAGCTAGGAGACATATAGGAGAAATTCAATATTTGTCTTGAGTTTAGGTTACCTCACTTTATCTATTTTCCAGACCTATTAATTTTTCTGCATGTTTAATGATTTCCTTTCTCTTTCTTTTCTTTTTTCTTTCTCTTCTGTGTAGCTCTGACTGTCCTGGACTCACTTTGTAGACCAGGCTGGCCTCGAACCCAGCGATCCACCTACCTCTGCCTCCTGAGTGTGCCCTCGATTTCCTTTTTCTTTACCACTGAATAAACTCCATTGTGTATATGGATCACAATTTCATTATCCATTCATCTACTGATGCATATATAGG
This sequence comes from Acomys minous, assembly GCF_964271855.1. Lineage (NCBI taxonomy): Eukaryota > Metazoa > Chordata > Mammalia > Rodentia > Muridae > Acomys > Acomys minous. The sequence goes on along the minus strand of NC_140491.1, from coordinate 16,369,212 downwards.
CTGGTTCTATTTCCTTGCTGTTAAGAATAATACAACATTAACATGGATGTACAAGTGTGTCTGATGCAGCTCATGCTTAAGGACTGTGGTGGTCCTAGGTCCCTGCTTATTGACCCTGGGTGGATGCTGGGCATTTCTTCTCTATGTATTGACTGATCTTCCAACTGGAGTTCTCCTGAATTTGAGTCTCTTCACACCTCAGGACTTGCTCTTCCTTACTGTCTTCCAAGAGGTGAGACACAACTCAATGATCATCTCTGCAGAGGCTTTCCTGCTCCAATCCTGTTAACCCAGGCTTGGTCTCCAGCTCTGATTTGTCTGTGCACTCTGCTAGCCAGGAGGGCCTTGGAGGCCCTTTGTGTCAGCCATTTTTGTAAAATATCAAAGATGATGATGCTTGAGCCAAGTGGACCATGAGTCAGCTATTCCATTTTAATTCCACTGAGATGGCACATCATAGGCATAACTTCTATTTTAAAATGATTCAGATGAAGTAAACAAAAACAAAAAATAAATCTGGTCTTTTTTTTCCCCTCATGGAGGACTTATTACATTTTTCTTTTATTTTCCTCTGCTTTATATTTTTAATAGACTATATACGCACATGGCACAAATTCAAAGGATCCAAGAGAGCCTATCTGAGGACAGCTAGAGCCATTTTAGACACAAACAGGCTTCTACGTGTACATTTATCACTGTTTGTTTGTTGTTGAAACTATGTGATTCTTCCACATAACTACATAGAACGTATTTCTGCTTTTTAGCAGATACATACATTGTTCCCAGAACCATTTTCTACACAACAGGCAAATATATACATATATCACTGCTTGCTTGTTATTGAGATTACATGGTCCTCCCACCTAAGCACCTGAAGAGTAGTTTTTACTCATAAACAGATACATACTATTGCATTACTCAATTTTTCTTGATTTAGAACAAAGCAAAATCCTGGGCTGAGAAGAAGGCTCAGTAAGTAAAAACACTTGCTAGATGAGGACCTGAGTTCAAAGCCCCGAAACCCACGTTAAAACCAGGTCTATAATCCCAGTGCTCTTATGTGGAAATGGGAGGCAGAGACAAGAGACTGCCTGGAGTCCCATAGCTCAGCTCTCTTGGAATATTCAAGAGAGACAATAGAGACCGTGTCTCATACTAAATGACAGGTGAGCATGATAAGGCTGTTGACTTCCTTGCACATATCTGAATTCAGACACACTAGTACAGGAAAACCAGTAAGAAAAAAAATTTTCTTAAGCCGGGCCTGATAGCCCGCGCCTTTAATCCCAGCACTCGGGAGGTAGAGGCAGGCGGATCGCTGTGAGTTCGAGGCCAGCCTGGTCTACAAAGCAAGTCCAGGACAGCCAAGGCTACACAGAGAGACCTTGTCTCGAAAAACAAAACAAAACAAAATTTGTTTTCCTTAATGATATATATGAGGTTCCCAGTATTTTCATTTATCTTTCTTCCATCCTTTAAAATCATCTCTCCTCTGGCCTAATGTGAGAGACTCCCTAGCTCCCCTCCATGCCCTTGCAAGTACCTACCCCACTTCAGGTAATGTTCCAGGAATTGAGGCCTGAAGAGTAAACAAAAGAGATGAAAGCCAATGTTTCCAACAGGGGCCATAATAACTTCTTATGTCAGGGTGTAGACAACACACCAAGTGTCATTGATGGGGCGTTAGACTGTGCCGTCTTGAGAAAGACAAAGGACATAAGAAGAAGAATGGGAGTCACTCTAGTGAAAGTTTGGCCAAAAAGAGCCAGGGTTCGGCGTTTACCTCAGGGTGGCCAAAGAGGGCCGGGGTGTGGGATTTACCTCAGGGTGGCCAAAGAGGCCCGGGGTGTGGGATTTACCTCAGGGTGGCCAAAGAGGGCCGGGGTGTGGGATTTACTTCAGGGTGGCCAAAGAGGCCCGGGGTGTGGGATTTACCTCAGGGTGGCCAAAGAGGCCCGGGGTGTGGGATTTACCTCAGGGTGGCCAAAGAGGGCTGGGGTGTGGCATTTACCTCAGGGTGGCCAAAGAGGGCCAGGGTATGGGATTTACCTCAAGATTCCAACAAGAGCCTTCCTTCCTCCTATGTATGTGAGGGGAGAGCACTGCAGGTCATGGAAAGGGCACAAGCTTGGAGCTGAGAGTGCTTACCGTGCCCCTTGAGCTGCAGGGAGAGCGCAGGCTAGCGCTTCAAGTGAAGGAAAGGGGAGGAAGTGCTAGAGTCAAAGCAGCCAGGGGAGTCTGGCCCTGAGCCAAGTGCTAGGTTCTCATAGTGAAACGGAGAAACCACTGGAGTCTCAGAGGACGATGAGGAACGGTCCACTGAGAAGAGACAGAGGGGGAAACGAGCGAGCATAGAAGTAAAAAGCATCACTTAGGAGAGAGCCTGTATAGCAGGCGGGGAAATGGCCAGGGTAGACTAAACTAGTAGCAAAGGAGGTAGAGAAGGTTAGAGAAAGTCTTCTTTGAAAGTACAGTTCTGTGGTTTGAACATAGTTCCCATGTGATGCCAAGTTCATGTGTAATCTTGGTCCCCAAAGTAGTACAGTGAGAAGTGGCTAAACTTTCAAGAAGTTGGACCTACTGGCAGGTAACTATGGCAACCAAAGAGTGATCCCCGGCACCCACATAGTAGGAGAGAATGAGCTTAGCAAGTTGTCCTCTGACCTTCACATGTGTGCCATGGCCTGTGCACACCCACACATAAAAAAAAAAAAAGTAACCTCACCTTTAAATAAAGTCATTCTAGAAATAAACCTGGCTCCTCCTGTTCTGTCTCTGGTTTCCAGTCTTCCAGTCTGTGTGACCTCTTTTGTGTGCACATGCTTCTGTTAATGTGCCACCATCTGCTGAGGAGGACTTGCCCCAGCCAAGCATATGTTAGCATCATTTGCTCCTGCACTCTCCAAAGCTGGGGTCAGTATTAACTTCCTTTCCTTACATATTGCCAACTAGAAAATAGACTGATAGTTATAAGGAGCATGATTTTTCTCCTGGTTTAATCTTGGGTGAGTGATAGGCAGCACTAACTCCAAGGTCCTCTTAAGTGGGAGCAGAGGAGTTGCTTTTATCTAGAAAAGAAAACACTGTAGGTGGAGCTGATGAGTTGAGATTAGATTTATGACTAACAGGGCTTTCCAAGGTCTCATGGCCATCGGTCCAACATTAGTGTCACTGACTACACTATGTCAGAAAACACTTGGGATGACGGCTTTGAGGAAATGTTTAGACATTTTTCTTCTACAGCACTCTCCTGGTCTGGATGTGCTTGTTTTGACATGCTGTATTAAACAGCCATACATCCATTTTTTAAGGTGAAGTAAATAAATAGGCAAACCCATATCGTATACTCTTACAAACCCTCTGAGCATCAAAGCTTGATTTCTTATTCATAACACAGCAGGGAGATATTAACTATTAGCGGGCTTATTGTCCTTTAAGTGTCAAAATCCACTTCAAGTCTACATCTGTGGGTCTACGGTGCCAGCAAGACACTAGTTCTACAGGCATAGGACAGAGCAATCTGAGAAAAGGCTGCCTGAAGAATGTTCGGACACCTCTTAGGCAAGTGATCCAAAAAGAAAGGGTGTGTGAAAAACAGCTGCCACTAACTGATGAAACAATACCTAAAATGGGATGCTTACTACAAAAGAATAGAAAAGAGGAAGGAAACAAAACCAGCATGTTAAGTCCTATGGGGGGAGAGAAACTGGTATGTAAGGATTCCTTTAAAGGTTAGGAACAGACTAGGAGGTTAAGATATTTAAATCGCGTCCTTGTAACTCAATGCAAACAAGCGACGTCGCCAAACCTCAGCTTACTTGCCCGGCTCACAAGGCCAGTGGAGACACTCAAAAAGAAAAACCTGCCATCGCTAGAGTAGTTAGGGAATCCAAACTTGTTGTAAAAGCAACTGCAGCGGAGGCCAGACTAGGTGACTCAGATGCATGACTCAAAGCCGACACGGGGGCTGTCTGTCAGCTCCTGGAGGCGGGGGGGCACCGCGTCTGGCACATTTCAGGAAAGTACCCGGCTCCGGAGGGCGACAGGAAGCCTGCCCGGAGCGTGCGTGAGTGTGCCAGGGCGGCCTCCGCCCGCCGCTCCCAGCCACGCGCCCACCGCCCCGCCTCGCGGGCCGGCCCGACCGTGCCTTCGGCGCCCGGGCACGCGCGCCGGGAGCCTCACGAGACGAACACCTGTCGGGCCCCGCTCTGCTAGATTTAGGGCGCACGCCCAGCGGCCCGGGGGTGTTGGTGGGGGGGGGGCGGAGCGCGCTCTCGCGAGGTTTAGGAAATTTCCCACGGCCCGTGTTGTGTCTGAGCCGAGCGGTGGAAGGCGGTCGGAAGGAGGTGTAGCGTGGGACTCGGCTGCCCGCATTGCGCACATGCGCAGTGGCGCGCGCGCCGCGCTGTGCCGCGCCAATCCTGCGGCGCCTCGGAGCGAGTTTGGGGCGGCTGAGTCCAGTTGTCCGGGTTTTGTGGCTCCCTGCGGGAGGCAGTGCCTGAGCTGGGAATCTCTAGGAAAGGAAAGGGCCGGGATGGGGGGAGCAGGGAGGTTCGCAGGTAGGGGAGGGGCGGGGCTCGGGCCTGCACCTGGCTAGGTGTTTCCCGTGCACGCCGCGGGCGACAGGTCCGGCCAAGCCATCAACCTACACGCCGCGCATCCTGCGAGCTGGTGGCTGGCTGCCCTGAGTTCCTAGGGAGCCTGAGCTCGGAGGGCAGCTCGCTCCCGAGTCCCTGGGCTTGGAGTGTGCCTCTGGGGGAGAACCATTTCGGGGCTCTGACATGTGGATGAGAGGTGGACGTGTGTGTGTGTGTGTGTGTGTGTGTGTGTGGGCGCCTTTGCTAGAGGCTGATCTCCGGGTCAGCACTGGGGGGAAGAAGCTGCTAACGCCACGCAGTCTAATCCCCAAAGAGCCTTCCGTCTGCAGAGCTCTGCAAAGGGTCGGGCCACGCTGTCATCATGCGCGTCTCACCACGTGTGCAGGTAGTGCAGGGGGAAATGAATGAAGACAGTCGCTGGCAGGTGACAGGGACCGAGTCTCAATCCGGTCTCCGCCGCTTCGGCACTTGATCCCGAGATTAGCATAAAGGTGGTGCCCAATGAACGTCTCAATGAATGAAAAGGGCCGGGAACCCTCAGCGAGCGGGAAGCCACTTGGAAAACACCCACTTGAGGAGGTGTCTCACGTAGGCCTGTGAAACGCTCACATTTTCCCAGGACCCCTCCTCCCCGGCCGCCGGGCTCCGCCTCCTGACCCCCCTCCAGTCCTTCTCCCCGTAGTAATCCCCTCCGGTTTTCCTCAGTCTCCACGTACGTCCCCGAGGGCGCGTCCCAAAACCCGGATAACCGGAGCGCTCCCCATGGACCACACGAAGGGCTCGCCCGAGGAGGAGCGGCCTGCGCATGCTCCATCGCCGGGGTAGGTTTCCAGGGAAGGCAGCGTACAGGATTCCCTCTAGCCCGCCGGCGGCGCGAGGTGGCTGACTCCCGGCGGCGGCGGAGCTGGGAAAGGCGGCGCGGGGGCCGGGTGGCAGCGATCAGCGAGGCCGAGGGAAGGGGCGGGGGAGAGGAGCAGGGAAAGGCGGCGGGGGGAATCTCGCGAGGGTTGGAGTTTTGGCGAGAGTTTGTGGAAGATGGCGCCTGTTGTGACAGGGTAAGTCTGAGGGGGCAGCGAGTGCTGGGAACCGGGAAAGTTGCGGGCGTCTGGCTGCCCGCGGCAGGCGGCGGGCCGGGGCTGCGCGGCGCGCCCGGGCACGGGAGGCGGCGCGGGCGGCGACGCGGTCGCGCGGGCCGGCGAGGTGCGGTGCGGTGCGGGGCTCGCCGTGCGCGCCGCGGTGGAGCGGGCTCCGGGCGCGTGAGGGCGGGCGGGGACGAGGCCGGCGGCTGCGGGAGGAGTGCGGCCGGCGCGCGGGGCCGTGGGCGCCGTGTTCTCCGCGCGCCCCCCTTCGGAGGGCCTGGCCGGGAGCCCAGCGCAGCTTTGTTCCCGGCGGCCCGCGTCGCCCGTCCGCCCCGCCGCTGCCCCCGGAGCCCGAGCGCTTTGTCTCTGCGCGCTGCCCCCCGCGACTCTGCCCCCGGCCCTTTGTTTCGCCGCCTTAGGCGCTCGGTGGGAGCCGTTGCGCGCCCCGCATCCCGTCTGCATCTCCACTCCACTGTCCTTCCTCCCGTGCCCCTTTGTTGTAACCCTCTCCTCAGCAGCCGGGTGACCTGCCACAGCCCTGGCACCAGATTCATGCCTTTCTCTCTCTCTTCCATTGTCTTTCTCTTGTGTATCCCCTCTCACCTTTTTCCTCTTTGGTCCTTAGTCACCCCCAGAGGCTTTGTCTCCCCTATCTAGTGGCTCATTCTCTTAGCATCCCCTTCCCCTCGCGTCACTGCTTGCTTGATTTATCCGCTGCCCACTGTGTCCTGTCTGTTGAACTGTCTCAGCCCCGAGGACTCCATCTGGTGCTTCTAAGCGCACACAGACTCTACGGTTTGCTTTTGTTGTTTGAGTCTGGAAGATGCTTGGGGGATACTTAAGTTTGCTCTTCCGCGCCCCCTTCTTTTTCCCGCACCCCTTTCTCTCTGGATCATACCCTCCATCCCACCTCCATGCTCCTTTCTCTTGGGATTAAAATGAGTCCAGTTTTCTTTGCTGTCTTTCTGGGCCCGTGATTGTTTTTGCTTGGTAACAGTAACAACGCTGGAAAAAGATTCAGATTTCTTAATGGTTGTTTATCTCCTATCATTGCTTCTGCCCAGGTCAAGGGCATCCGCCGTAGCGTTACTCCCGAGGGCTAATGGGAGGGTATATTGTAAGACTGTTAGGCGTGGGTGCGAAGGTACTTTTTTTTTTTTTTAACCCCGTTGGTGTTGGAGAATAGTTTCATAGTGGACATTCATTTGATGTGAAGAGGAAGTGAGTGAATTTTGATATTGAAGTTGTGACTGTTGGGGTGGAGATTTTTTCCCCCCTGGAATCTAGACTTACAGTTTACTTTTCCACCTTTCTACTGCTTTACAGGCAGTAGAGGAGGCATCTCGTTTGGGAATTTGATAAATGGATTGCTTCGTAATAACTTAAATGAGTTTACCATTTATGATGGTCTGACTTTGCAATTTGAAATTGCAGTTTGTGCCTTTTACTTATCTGGAGGTGTGGCACCTCCTGTTCTGAGGTTGGGGTCAGGTGCTAAGAACAGCGCGCATTTTTGGTTTGATGAATACTGGCTTTTAGGATCTTTGTGGAATGCATTAATTACCGGCAGTCAAAAAAAAAAAAAAAAGACAGTGGTAGCTTTTAGTTTGCTTATCTTCAAGGTACTTCCTTATGTTACCGGAGCCCTAAGTCAGCTCTTTTGTTATGGTAATGTCAAAGCTGGAGGTGATAGCTGGGGGTGTGGTGTAGGGCATTGTATACTAATGACCTGAATTATTGTGCTAGAAATATCCTATCAGGGTTAATACCTAATGTATCCAGGAAAAATTTACTACTAGTTGATCACTACTTTTAGAAAGCACTTCACCCATAAAATCACATGCAGCTTCATCTCTAAAGTTGTACACAAAGGGCTGTTGATGAGGACACAGAAGATGAGGTCTAAGGGATGTTGGCGCTTTGGAAAGGTTTTTAAAACCTGGTGATTAGAATTAATAGGCTGAATATTCGGTGGAAACCACAATTTTATGATCAGTACATGACTTTTTGTGAGAATTTGCATGTGTTCACACTTAGTGCATAACTCGAAGTTAGCATCAGGTACACACTGGTTCTGATTGTAAGCATGATGTAAATGCTCTGATTTCTGCATTCAAGAATGATCACAAAGGCCATAAAGTGAGCTTTACAACTTGAGCTGTCTTATTTGTGAGCATGTGAGACCTTTATACTTTATCTTAGCCAAAAGGCTGAGAAGTGATCATGTAAGAATTTTCATGAAGTAAAAGGGTTCCTTAGCTTAGACAGCAGGATATTTGGAAATATAAATGATGTGGCTGGGAAATTTTCTAAGTATTCACTATTTCATCTTTATGTTTATTATCTCCAATGTTTATAGGGAAACTATGAGGCTGCCTTGTGATGTTTTTTAGATTTGTTCTATTACATACTTTCAGGCATTCAGGTTTTTGTTTTTGGTTTTTTTTTTTAGACTGGGTTTCTCTCTATATCTTGGCTGTAGACTAGGCTGGCCTAGAACTCAGCGATCCGCCTGTCTCTGCCTTCCAAATGCTGGGATTAAAGTCATGTGCCACCATGCATTCAGTTTTAGCCAGTTGAATTTATGTAAAAGTTACTTCTTGGCATATACTCACAGATTTCTCCTACTGTCTCTCAAATTAGTAAGATAAATAAGGAGAAAGCTGCTGTTGCCAGATGTAGTTCATTAGATAGTCTTTGGCATTATGGATGAATAAGGCATTAGAAAAAAATGTTTTAAAGTTCTTACATGTTTTAATTGTTAGGGTCACTCATTTTTAGAAATAAGACTTGGCTTGAAAGTACTATTTTGCATTTTGCTTCCTCCAAATACTAAATTCATGTTATTTCAGCTAGGGGCAGTATTTTCTCATGGATTGACTAAAAGTTGTTATTTTTGGCATTTGGCTTTGTGATTATTTCCAAGTTATTCTGTTTCCTCTGCCAGTTTCCTAACTGTAGAAGGGAATGGAATAACTTGCCACATCTGCAGAGGTGCACCCTAGGGTTTGCAGAGCCCCTGTGGATGATTGAGGTCTAGGAACTGTTATTGAAATGAGCTGATGTGAAGTAGGTCATATTTTATAGGAAGTCAAGTTAGGAGGTTATGAACTAAGTTCTTGGTAAGTTCCAGGAGTGACAGTGGAATAAAAGGAGGGGGGAAAAACCCAACAATTGTAGTTTGTATAAAAGATTTTAGAGGAAGGGAGTCAAGCAAAAGAAGCTTGTGTAAGAGATTGACTATCAAACTGAAGTGTAATGACATGGTAAAATTATGGGATGCCCTGTATTGATTTTTGCAAGTAGTAATACTTTTTATTTTTTATAGTAATATTTCTTCCTTCAGTTTTTTCAAGACATGTGTTAGCCTTGGCTGTCCTGGACTCACTTTGCAGACCAGGCTGGCCTCAAACTCACAGCGATCCGCCTGTATCTGCCTCCTAAATGCTGGGATTAAAGGCGTGCGCCACCACGCCTGGCTTAATAGTAATACTTTTTAAAAGGCCATACAAGTATGTTTTTCTTGTACTTTTAGCTAAGCCTGATAATAGTAATGAAAATTTTTCTGCCTTACATTTTTTTGATGCTTGTCATAAGCTTTTAACAATATTTTCTGACCACTAGGACATAATTTTAGACTTGACTCTTAGTTTTAGGGAAAGCTTTTGTGCCCTTGGGACGTTCTGTGGAGTCTTATTGATGAAACCCACTGCTCCTTTATTCTGGTAGCTGATAGTCAGATGTCAGGCTTCTCTCATTAACCCTTTACTTCGAACTGTTGCACCATGCAGCCTAGTGGCCTGGTCTTTCAGATACCCGTGCCTACGCCTGTCAGTGCTGGGATTACATGTGTGTACATAGCTGAGTCTTTACTTTTTTTCTAACTCCTAGAAAGTGATAGTTTTACCTCCTGAACAACCCCGTTAATGTGTCTTCATTCGTAATGCCATGATGCATTCTGAGGTCACTTCGCACCTATTTTACCACAGGCACTCTCCCCTCTGGATGCACCTCCTGATTCTGAGGCTTCCCCATGGCAACAGCAGGGTTTCTGAACAGTGACTCAACCGCTCTAGTTTAAAAAGCTTTCAATGGCTCCCCCTACAGCCTTCACTGGGAGAGGCAGCGTGCCAGAGGGCTTTGAGGTCAGAAGGTGCCCGCTCTGCTAGGCTCCACGGCTGTTCTTGCCCCTCAGAGCTCCGTAATATTATCAAGCTGACCTATCCTTTCCTCTTCCATCAATTGCAAAATAATTATTCCTGATTCAAAGAGTTGTGAAGGTTAAATGAAATAATAGGTGAAAGCATTTCATAGAATTCAAAGCACAGACTTAGTTAGAAAAATCTTTGCTAGAGTTACATAGAAGTTCTCCATAGCCATTCGTAGGTGCCTTCTTCAACTCAGTTGCTCTTCGTTCATCTTCATGCTCATATTTAAGAATATGTTTAAGTTCCTTCATAGACCTAGCAGTTTAATGCCTCCCTGAATTTGGAAAACAAACAAACAAAAAGGTTATTTGAGACTGAGGTCAAAGAATAGTCTAGTCAGAGCCAGACGTGGTGGCGCACGCCTTTAATCCCAGCACTCAGGAGGCAGAGGCAGGCAGATTGCTGTGAGTTTGAGGCTGGCCTGGTGTACAAAGCAAGTCCAGGACAGTCATGGCTATGCAGAGAGACCCTGTCTCAGAAAAAGACAAAACAAAACAAAAAACTAATCCCACTCCCCCAAAAAAGAGATTAGTCTAGTCAGATATATCAGGCTAAGTTTCATGTCCCTGCTATATCATAATTCTTTTGGAAGTATGTTACTAAGTTGTAGTGTAATTATTATGCTCAAATTCTGTTAGTTAACTTGGTGACAGATAACTTTTTCTCTTAATCATTTATATATTATCAAAAGTGTGTGCAGTACTTGATAGGAAGTCAGTAGATTTCCCCCCTCTACACAGAGTTTCTCTGTGTAGCCTTGGCTGTCTTAGACTTACTTTGTAGACCTGGCTGGCCTTGAACTCACAGCGATCTGCATAACTCTGCCTCCCTAGTGCTGGGATTAAAGGCTGGGATTAAAACTGTGTGCCACCACCGCCCAGCCAGATTTTTTTTTTAAGATTTATTTATGTTTACAGTGTCCTGCCTGCACATATACCTGCAGGACAGAAGAGGGCACTAGATCTCATTATAGATGGTTGTAAGCCACCATGTGGTTGTTAGGACTTGAACTCAGGACCTTTGGAAGAGTGGAAGAGTAGGCAGGGTTCTTAACTTCTGAACCATCTCTCCAGCCCCAGAAAAAAAAATTTTTTTAAAGCAGATTTACATTACTTTAAAACATAAATGTAGTATGGCTATATAGTCTGAGTTTAGTATATAAATTTCTTTTGTAATAAGATACTCATGTATCTCATTTATGATTTTGTTGCTGATGTACTCAAAGGAATTGGTATTTTCCGCCTCAAGCTGTCACATACTATTAGAAAACATAGCGAGGCTCATGGAAGTACCTTTTAGATGACAATTATAAAGTTCACATTGTGATTTTATGTGGTTGGTTATCAAGTAGCTCTTTAGAGATTATTTACTCAAAGACAAGATTTTTGGCCTGGGAAATAGCTTAAATTTTAGTGCTTTGAGTATGAATTTGAGTTCCAAATGTTGTTATACTCCCCCCAAAAAAGGAAAGGTGGATAGTGCCTGAGGAATGACACTAGAAATTGTCCTTCTCTCTCTGTCTCTCTCTCTCTTAGTTGTATGGATTTTTTGTCCTTTTTTAAAAAAGATTTATTTATTTATTTATTTATTTATTTATTTATTATACAATATTCTGCCCAAACGTGTGCCTGCATGCCAGAAGAGGGCACCAGATTTCATTATAGATGATTGTGAGCCACCATGTGGTTTGCTGGGAATTGAACTCAGGATCTTTGGAAGAACAGCCAGTGCTCTTAACCTCTGGACCATCTCTCCAGCCCAGAAGTTGTCCTTTGAACTCCATATATGGACACTTAGGAAGACATGCCCATCTCTACATCTCATGATAGTCTTTCTGCCTGTCTGTCTGTCTGTCTATCTATCTATTATTTATTTATTTTGCTTCTCTGAGACATGGCTTTTCTGTGTAGCCTTGGTTGTCCTGGACTCACTTTGTAGACTAGGCTGGCCTTGAACTCAACAGAGACCAGCCTGCCTCTGCCTCCCAGGTGTAGGAATTAAAGGCGTGCACCACTACCACCTGCCACTCATGATATTCCTGAGTGCTAAAATTATAGATATGTTACCACCATGTCCAATTGCTTCCTGATTTTTAAATGTTTCAATTACTAAGATGCATAAAAATGCACATGAAACCCTAGGCTACTGTGTACTGCTTTGTTTTTGATCCATGCCACAGAATCAAATTAGTTATTTGAAGCTCATCTTAAAGATTACTTATTGGCAGTTTCTTCATCAGATTCTACCTTTGTAAAATAGGGAATCACACTTTCATTGTTTTTATCTGTCAGGTACATTGTGATTATGTACATGTGAAATTACAAAGGTCCAATAAAACAAGGTGTGAGTAATTTGTAAATAGTAAACTATGGAGCTATTTTACAAAGTCAATTTCCTTGGTAGCCTTTCATGCACAAGGCTCAAGATACACTTTCCTGTTGCGCCCTGTGGTTTGTGGGCCATGTTTTAGGAAGGCAGCAGTGTGTTTAGTACGTAGAAGCACAGCCCTTGAGATACGTGCTTTGACATTTGGAGCAGGCATATTTGGTAAATAACTGCTTCACTAGGGATGTTGTCATCGAGTCACCCCAACTTTGGATCTGCTGGACAACCACAGTAAGAAAGGAGTGTTGACTGCTCAGCTACTGCTATCCTTCAGACACTCTGCCGGCAGTTCTGGAGGCCTCTTAGAGTCTGCCATTACATCATGATGTTGCTTACGCCTCATTAGGCCTGCTGCTGCTTTGATAAATGAAGTGATAGTCTAATGGTCTGAGAAAGTGTATTTTTCAAGCATACATTACAGATTTATGGGGGTGGGGGAAGTATAAGTGGTAGTGATTGTCTGTATAAATGCTTGTGTAAATCTGTTGGGTTGAGAAAATGCACAGAGGTATACACAGCATCTGTTCAGAAAGATTGGTGAGGTCTCAGGTAGTATTGGGAATAGTTATATGAATTTAAGCTTATATATAAAAAGAAAAGACAAACCATTTTTTATGCATTGTAAGTTGCAAAGGCTTGAATTGAAAGTGCTGTCTGCAGATGTGAGTTAGAATACACTTAACACTAGAAAATCACTGTCAAGATTGCTCTATTCCTTTGGTGTGTTTAGCTGGCACTAGAGCTAATTTGCATTGTTAATTAGATGATAGTCTAAATTGCCAGAGTAGTTCCTCATAAAAGTGCCCTGTAAAAGTGTTACTTTGTGAAGGTGTTAGAGAATGTGATAGAAGCAGACAGCATTGTGAAGTATAGAGCCAGTGTTATAAAGTATAGAGCCAGGGCTGGTAAATTACAAACCTACTAGCTTCAGACTAAGGTATTGTCCCCCTTTCCTGCAAACTCAAGATCTGCTGAATACAGACTGCTTCAAATCATATTTTTGTTTGTTTTTCGAGACAGGGTCTCTGTGTTAACCTTGACTGTCCGGGACTTGGGACTCGCTTTGTAGACCGGGCTAGCCTGGAACTCAGTGATCCGCCTGCCTCTCTCTGCCTCCCATCCCCTGCCTCTGCCTCCTCAGTGCTGGGATTAAAGGCATGCACCACCATGCCTGGTCTCATCATATTTTTGCTTCTAGGTGTGAGAATAGTTTCCATGCCAAAAACCAGTTAATTCTGTACTGAGTTCCAAACCGTATACAATTGGAGTAAACAGAAACATGAAGAGCCCAAGACATGAAGAGTAAATTCAGGGAAATGAGGCTAGTCTCCCTTAATATATTTTATTAACAATGTGTAGTAAAGAGACAGTTGTTGACTGAGCACTTCTAAGTAAAGGACTCCACTGGGATAGTCTTTCCTCTAAAAATGTTGGATGTGATTTAGTTGGAAGTATCCTGATAATTACAGTTTAAGAGAAATAATGATAAATGCTGAGGTGCATGTATAGTGTTGGTAGGGACACTGGTATCATTGATTATGTTACTTGGAGTGGTGTTTATAGTAAAGATGGGTGGTAATACGCAGTTTTAATTAAGCCAGGAATATGGTTTGTCCTTGGAGAGACTTGTCAAGCTAAGTCAGGGACACATAGAATAAATAGGTGCAGGTGAGTAGTATAAGGAACTGTGGAATCTGCTGTCAGTAACGTGGAGCTGTGATGATGCGCATGTTAGTTAATATAAGTCTTCATGGTGTTGACGTGAGGATTGAATACAGTAAGGGATATAAAATACTTCGCTCAGTTTTGGAAGTAGATGCTTAAGAAATTAATTTTTCTGCTTTTGTACTGTGGAATTTTCAGATAACAGAGGGGGATATGTAGAGAAAGGAAGAAAAAAAAACCCTGAATTTTGGAAACCTGAATATTGACATAATCAGAAACGGAAGGGTCTGAATAAAGTGAATACATTTAAGAGAACCTACATATCAAAACATTTAAGTTATTTAATAAATATCTAATATAACTTGTAGCCGGGTGTGGTGGCGCATGCCTTTAATCCCAACACTTGGGAGGCAGAGGTAGGCAGATCATTGTGAGTTCGAGGCCAGCCTGGTCTACAAGGCGAGTCCAGGACAGCCAGGATAACATAAAGAAACCATGTCTCAAAAAACCAAAACAAACCAAACAAATATTAACTCATGGATATCTCTGCTGTGATAACTAACATTGTTCCGCAGTTGTGGATTTGTTTCTGTTGGTTATCTATCTGATCTTTCTGTGACTTCCCAAAGGACTAGAGCCATTTTAATTACCTATAATAGTTACATAGACCATCTCCCAGATTACTACTTGGTGTGTAAATGGCTGAAAAAGATTTAATAATATGTAACACTTGCCACTAGGTGGCACTTGGTCTAAGTGATAAAGCTGGCATTCTACTTTTATGACCCAGATAGAAACTGACTCTTGGATTATATTCACCGTTCTGCATTTCTGGGCTGGACTGTTTGAAGTGGAATATGAAACATATCAAATAGAATAAAACTGAGTGTTAAAAATAGAAAACTGAACAATGTTAGACCATGTCCCCTGTATATAGTCTTTGTTGTAGGAGACACACCTTTGTTGAAAGGTGATGAAATGTTGCCTACCCTGACAATGGTAGATTTTTTTTTGACCCACTTCCTTAATCCCCAGTTCTGTGTTCTCATTACTGTTGTAATGTGCCACATGATGGTAACTGTATGTATTCATTGTATGTAGACTCCTTTAGATTCAGAGAATTTAAGAGATAGAAAAGATCGTACTAATTTCATGTTCTAAAATCTTTGTTCATTTTATCAGACACAGGCAGGTTAGATAGTTCACTGGTGGTTAGACTCGACTGAGATCCTTCTTGTTTGGTGGTGGGGTTTTTGGGGGGGGGCGTATATGCTTGTGTTTTCATTCTTCCTTTTTTTTTGTTTTTGCTTTTCAAGACAAGGTTTCTCTGTGTAGCATTGGCTGTCCTAGATTTGCTTTGTAGACTAGGTTGGCCTCAAACTCACAGTGATCTGCCTGTCTCTGCCTCCCAAGTGCTGGGATTAAAGACTCGTGCCACCACGCCAGGCTTGTGTTTTCATTCTTTTATTAATGCCACTTGGGGATCTGTTACTCTGTCAGGTCTTTTATTTGTGTGGACCAAGAATGAAAGCAAGTTCTCTAGCCTCCCCAGGCCCAGTGGAGTTCCACTGTCAGGTCTTCCTTCTTTCCTGTCATCCTATTTTTGGTTTTGTTTTTGTTTTTTTGAAACAGGGTCTTAATGTGTAGTCCAGGTTGGCCTTGAATTATTTAGCGGAGGCTGCCTCAATCTTCCTGTTGCTAGGATTACCATCCTGTAACACCAGGCTTTGTTTTTGTATTTGAGACAGCAGTTTACAATGTAGCTGAGTCTGGCGGTGAACTACAGTAGCACAGTCTGGTCTCCAGCTGTCCTCTTGCCATAGTTTCTCCAGTAGTAGGTTTATAGATACAAATCACCATATCCAACTAAGATTTTCTAGTCTTTTTAAATTTCAATTAAAAAAATCTTTTGTGAGATGGTTTCTCTGTTTAGCCTTGGCTGTCCTGGGCTCACTCTGTAGACAAGGCTGGCCTGGAACTCAGAGGTCCGCCTGCCTCTGCCTCCCTAGTGCTGGGATTAAAGGCTTGCACCACACACCCATGAGATCTTCTAGTACTAATACTACTTACGACGCACTCTGTACTTCTGACTGCCCGAAGTGGCCCCCTAGGAGCATGGAGTTCTTACTGCATGCCTTCTTACCCACTGAGGACAGAATTGCTCCTGCCTCCCTCCTCTCCTCTCTGCCATCTCCCTTAGTTTGCCCCTGGCTGTCTCTAGATGGAGACGGAAGGGCAGAGGGTGAAAGATTTTTTTCACATGGGGGAAAATGCTACAATTGAAAACTTGCTGAAAAGCTGGCTAGTTTATAAACTCAATGAGCAGGAAGCCAATACTCTCTACTATCTTTTGTCTGTCATCTCTGCTTATGCAGATGTCGAAGAAGCGAATTAAATTTATTTTGGCTTTCAAAGATAGTAGTGATAGGACTTAGCAATTCAGTTACAGTTTAATAATGAATGCTTTTATTTTCATTAAATGGTTTGCAGGTTCTTTGGTGAAACTTCTTTTTTTAAACAAGCAATCAAGTTCAGGAGGCTGTTCTTGCAAGGGTTTCATGAATGTTGACAGTCCTCAACTATAGTCATTGTACATTTTACATACACAGTTTAGTGGCAAGCCATTTATTTAAACCTATTGTTTCTTAATTTTATCTCCTGGAAATTGTCAGTTGGTAAATTAGGTACTTGTTAAGTGACAGAAACTCACTCTGTAGACCAGGTTGGCCTGAACTAAGAGATCCTCCTGTCTTTGCTTTCTAAGTGCCGGGATTAAATATATCTACCACTGTGCCACCACTGCATGACTGAATTTAAATTTCGGTTTGTCTGTTAGTTGTACCTTGCACTTTCCTTATTTTGTAAAAAAGCTAAGGCTTTCTTTTTGTTTCAAACCCCTGGCCATGTGGTTTCCAGGAAAACATTCTGCAGGCTACCCCTGGAAGTTTTTCTTAAGGACTAGAGTGTCACATCAGTAATTAATTAATTAATTAATTAATTTTTGTGATTGGAAAATATTTACCAAAAAATTAAAACTTACATAAATATATCTTAAAAAGTGTGAGCCATTGTAGTTCCATAGCAAGAAATAATTGTTGTTAATATTTGTGAATAGATTCTTTAATGTTTTTATAAATGCAAATGTTAACATTTTGCCTTAGTAAGAATATCAACAGATAGCAATATTTAAAAGATGAGAGGTGAGCTGGAGAGCTCAGTGGTTAAGAGCACTTGTTACTGCTTTGGACCTATGTTTGATTCCCAGCATTCGTAAACATCTCACAAAGGTCTGTAGATCTAGTTACAGAGGTCAGTGCCCTTTTCTGGCCTTCATCTGTACCAGGTACAAGTGATGCACAGACAAACCTGCAGGCAAAACACCCTACAATGCAATAAAATAGCAATAACAAAAAGGTCAGGGAGTTGACACCCATACAATGCAATAAAATAGTAATAACAGAAAGGTCAGGGAGTTGACTAGAGTCCTCAAATACAGTCCTTGTACAGGCGATACCTATCTCTTGCTCATGGAAAGTTGAAGGTCAGAATATCTTAGCTTCACACACTGCTGCCTCTGCTGTTGGGTTGCATCTTCCCACCTGTGCTGACTGGCTCTGTATTTCTCTTTCCATGCAATGCTTTCATGCTGCTAGAAGGGCAAAGCAGTTCCGAGTTTATGTAAATGTGGTAAAACTACTTTAAGGAAGGACGATACTATTTTTTCCATTAGATTACTATAAAACTAAATCTTTCTAGAAATGCATTTAAAATTATATTTGATCAGATTAGTATTTATACTCAAAAAGTTCTGAAGTAACAGTTTATCTTTAAATATTCTATTTAAAAAATTTAAGATGGCAGCGTCAGGCACTTTGGACATGCTATTTCATTAGATGATGCTTTTATACTCTGTGTTTTCAGATCTATCCCCTCCCCCAGATCCCCAAATAATTCATTTTCTGCCTATAGAACAATTTCAGGTCTTGTAACTATTATGTATAGTTACAGGATAGCTTTGGGTGACTAACTTGCTTTGCAGTTAAATTTTCCTGTCTTAGGAAACGGAGAAAAAGCAAGAGTTTTTGCTGGGACCAAACACACTGCCAAGGACGTGCAACATCCTGCAGAATTGCTCCTGTCCATCTTTTCACCTGGTTTTCAGCTGCAAAAGCTGCTTGTCCTCCCTTTTATACCATACAGACAGCATACCCTCTTCTAAACTCCCTACTTGTTAGGTGTCAAAATCCAGGGTGTGTGTGTGTGTCTACACAGTATCTTTATATCCTTGACTGACTGCATATGATCTTTCCTTTGATATTTCTCTACTGTCAAAATAATGTTAACTTTCTTCGTCCTCTTTGCTTTATTACTTACTTTGTTACTTGTGGTGTTAGATCTGTATTTCTAAAACTCCTGCTGTCTGCTCAGCAAATTGAGTGTGTTGTACTACTGTATGCATCCAAGTCCACCATCTGTTAACTCCATACCTGATAATAGTGCTGCTGCTGTCCGGGCTGCTCCACCCCAGCTGCTCTCCGGGAAGCATATCTGCTGCCTGTTGTCTTTGTGTGTCCCTCACTTCTATTCTCGCTCTTTGCTTGCTTCATAGGTGAGCAGATCTTTTCTTATTCCAGGTGTCTTACTCTTGTCTGAGCATTTCTCTCCTTGCTTACTGCAGCTGCCTTATTGAGGCCTGCCTCATCCTGCAGTTGAACTGTGTGTCACTGTCTTAACTACCTCCACTGCTGTCACCTCAGGTTATTTCATTCTGTAGTATGTTGCTCTTGGTAGTTTGTCCCCTGTTAGCATTTTGAGGGTTACAGGAGTAACCTAGTTTTGTTGTAAATTGTGTCCATGGATTTTGATTTCGCAGGTCTAGCTGCTGCCTTGTCTTATAAGAGATTGTAGAATTATGTAACGGCCCTTACCATCTTAAAGTTATGTTTTGAGGTTTTGTTTTGTTTTGTTTTGTTTTTTGCTTATTTGTTTGTTTTTGGTTTTTCAAGACAGGGTTTCTCTGTGTAGTCGTGGCTGTCCCAACCCTTAGAGATAATATGTTAAATAAATGTCAGTGGGGTAAATTTCTTTCCAATCTGGAAATTATTTTCTTGATGTGTCTAGTTATAGGTTTTTATGATTATGATTATTATGAGACAAGATCTTCTTTTAGCCCCGGCTGACCTGAAGCTAATGGGTTGCCTAGGGTTGTTTTGAAGGGCTGTCATTCCTTCCCCATTGCTCTTGATTACAGGGTGAGGAACCATATCTGAATATTTTTTGACTCTTAGAGATTTGAGTAAACTTGTGTGTGTTGAATAACTTCAACACATTTGGTATTCATAATACTACAAAAGTAACAAAATACAACAAAGAAAAAGCATAACCCTAAATTAAACAAAAGTAACATTTAAATGTATGTACATCCCTTTTTTCTTTTTTCTTTCCTTTCTTTCTTTCTTTCTTTTTCTTTTTCTTTTTTTTTTTTTTTTGAGACAGGGTTTCTCTTGTAGTCCTGGCTGTTCTGGACCTGTTTTGTAGACCAGGCTGGCCTCAAACTCAGAGATCCGCCTGCCTCTGCCTCTCATGCTGGGGTATATCATCCTTTCAAACTTAAAACATTTAACTCTCCTGGCTCCCCCCAGTAATACATGTACTAGAGTGAATGGCAGTTGTAGAGCTGCCTCTGCCCTGTAAGGTGGCACTTGTTTACAGGTGGATGAAGCAAGTAGTCTTCTAGACTTCTATAGCATAGAGACATGCATAGGTGATCTCAAATTATGTGTTGTTAATCCTCACTTCTGTTGCATAAATTGGACAATATTAATTAAGCAGCACATTGTTCTTTCACTTGGGTCATTAAGCAGTATTCCATGTGTTGCTGTGAGTGTCCAGGAAGTGTGGTTGCCCATTATTTTACTGATGCCATTGATATATATGTGTATGTGAGAAAATGAAAAGCATGCATATTCTTAGGTGGAATTTGATTTTTAGCTGTAGTTATTGTTCCTTTAAATTTTATTTATGAATTGCATTTATAAATGTATTTTTCTGTTGAAATTTTTTTTTCAGTTTGTATAAGAACTTTTATTTTTCCAACTGTAACTGTTCTTGGAACAATTCTCTATATTAAGTATTTTCTCTTAAGTTTCTGTTGTTGTTTGATTGGTTAGTTGGTTGGTTTGCTTTTTTCCAGACAGTTTCTCTGTGTAGCCCTGGCTGTCCTGGAACTCACTCTGTTGGACCAGTCTGGCCTTGAACTCAGAGATCAGCTTTCTTCTGCCTCCTGAGTGCTGGGTTTAAAGGTGTGACACTGCTCTCCTAGCTGCTCTCTTTTCTCTCTCTCTCTTTTTTTTTTTTTAATTTTTTAAAATGTTTTTGGTTTTTCAAGACAGGGTTTCTTTGTGTAGCCCTGGCTGTCCTAGACACTCTTTGTAGACCAGGCTGGCTTTGAATTCATAGTGATCCGCCTGCTTCTGCCTCCCGAGTGCTGGGATTAAAGGATTGCGCCACCACACCTGGCTTTAATTTTTTTAATCAATTTTACTTTTGCTGGACAGGAATTAAGATACCCCCCCCCCCCCCCAAGACAGGGCTTCTCTGTGTAATAGCCTTGGCTGGCCTGGAACTCTCTTTGTAGACCAGGCTGGCCTTGAACTCACAGAGATCCACCTGCCTCTGTCTCCTGAATGCTGGAATTAAAGGTGCGCACCACTACACCTGGCAGGAATTAATATTTTTATGTAATCAGAACTATCTAGAAACTTGATGGAAATCAGAAACAGATAGGGTCTGCCCTGTAAGGGGCTGTGTAGGCTGCAGACAATGACAGCTCCAAGACTGTTGACTTTGTGACCCAGAAGCCTCATCTCCCTGTCTAGGATAAGATATTGAGGTCAGCAGCTCTTTCCTGCTTTATTCACCCCCATTTTTACTGAAACAGTCTCTGCAGTGTCCACTTATGCTGCTGTTTCTCCTTTGCTCCCCACCCCACACTCTCCACTACAAAAATCACTCCTTTCAAGCTATCAGTTTTCTAAACACAGTAGGACTTCAGTAATGGCCAGGTTCTTTGAGATGTCTGGTTTAATTTATTTCAGCAGCATTTGATGTCTTGGCTGGGTCAGGGCAGGAGATTCCTTCTTCCTTGTGTGTTCTGGGGCTTGAACTTAGGTTTGGTAGCAAGCTCCCTAACCCACTGTGTCATCTTGCCTGCACCATGTGGTATTTAATTCTTTTCTTTTTTAAAAGATATTTTTAAAGTTTGTGTTTCTTGTGTATTTAATACGTTTCCATTGTTTTATTTAGAAATTAGGGCTCCATCTTAGTTTCACTTGCTAAATTCTTGCATGTACACCTGCATGCTGGAAGAGGGTACCAGATCTCATTATAGATGGTTATTGGGAATTGAACTCAGGACCTTTGGAAGAGCAGTCAGTGTACTCTTAACCTCTGAGCCATCTCTCCAGCCCGACCTATATTTTATGATAAAATTTGTGACATTTAAATGAAAGCTTTCTTTTCTATGTAGCTGTTTCCATCTGTTATTTTTTAACTTTTAAAACTGAAAACTTATTTTTGTTTTTTTGTTTTTTCAAGACAGGGTTTCTCTATGTAGCCTTAGCTGTCCTTGACTCGCTTTGTAGACCAGACTGGCCTTGAACTCAACATAGATCCAACTGCCTCTGCCTCGAGTGCTGGGATCTCAACATTTCTTTATAAAATGTTTTTTGATCATGTTTTCCTCTCCCTTAGTCCTTCCCAGATCCTCTCCACATCCCTGCCTACTCAACTTTATATACCTTTCTCTTTTTAAACATCAATAAACAAACACAGAAAACTTGACAAAATGAAAATCAAAACAAGCAAAACATTGATAAGACTCCCCAACCTCCAATGGCACAGCAAAGCAAAATGAAATAAAATGTCCATAAAAGTACCCAGTGAGACTCCACTGGAGAAAACGGCTTCTTCCTTTGCCTCCTGTGGGTATCAGCTGTAGATAGCCTCTTGCTTACGGGTGGGAGCCTATGGCTGCTTCTCCTTCCCTTCCCCCTCTGGCTTGAACCTGTGCAGGCTCTAGGGCATGCTTCCTGAGTCTCTTGAGTTCATTTGTGCACCAGTTGTAATGTGACTGGAAAGCACTATTTCTTTGGGTCATCAATCACTTCTGGCACTTACAATCTTCCTGCCTCTTCTTCCTCATAGATCTCTGAACCTTGAGGGGAGAGGTTTGATAAAGGCATCCCATTAGGACTGTGCTCCAAAGTCTCATTCTCTGCACATTGTCTAGTTGTGGGTCCCTGAGTTAGTTCCCATAAAGGTTTATTTTTACTTAGATGTATAAGTATGTGCAGAAATGAGTGTACATATATACACATATACACATATGTGAGTACAGAAGAGGGTGTTAGTTAGATTCCCTGGACCTGGAGTTAGAGGCAGTTTCAAGTTGCTGGACATGAGTGCTGGGAACTGAATTTGGGTCCTTTGCAAGAGCAGTATGTGCCCTTAACTGCTGAGTCATCTTTCCAGCTTCCTCTCCTCCCCTGTTCACCCCCCCCCCTTGGTTTTTCAAGACAGGGTTTCTCTGTGTAGCGTTGGCTGTTCTGGACTCACTTTGTAGACCAGGCTGACCTCGAACTCACAGCAATCCGCCTGCCTCTGCCTCCTGAGTGCTGAAATTACAGGCATGCGTCACCGGACTCGCCTCAGGATCTCTTTATTAATTTTTATTTTTGCATTTCAGCATGAGTTTGGGAGGCTGTTTTGTGGAAAGAACATAAACGAATAGGTACATTCTTGTTATGTTGTGGTTCTGTCATGCTAAGGGGCTAGAAAGTGCTTCTAACTGTATAAATTGAAGACATTGCTATGAATTAATATTCTCAGAGTTTGGTACTTTAGATACCATTACTTTCTTTCTGTTGTTGTTTTGAGACGGGGTGGGGTGTAGCTCATACTAGCCACAGATTTATGTGCCGCCTTGCCTGTCTACTATTGATCCTCTTGGTGCTTTTAGTTTTAGTTTAACCTACAAGTGTTTTATATGTGTCATTTTAAAGTCTTTGCTGTTGAATTTGGTTGTTTTATAAGACAGCAGCTGTGGATGTGGCCTAAAAACTGGTGAGCCCCTATAGTGATAAGCCTTTGTGGAGCTGTGAAAGACTCCTTACAAACTGTGGCCACAGCTGTCATGAATGCTGGCTGAATTTGTGGTTTTTTTGAGGTGGGGGTGAAACAAATCAATTGAGTCTTTCTGCCATGGTCATCTTAATGTCGTTCCTTTCTTTCTTTGCTTTTGAAGGAAGTTGGAACATTTTCTTGACCATTTTAATGCTTGTTGTTGTTTTTTCTCTCCAGACATATTTTGACATGCGAAGGTAAATTGTACACTTATGACAACTTATGGGCATTGTTTTCTGCTATCTTGTAGTCATACTCAGCTGCTCTGTGTAACAGCGTGTGGGTGACATACCACCTGTGTCCACTGTGCAAAGTTATGAACATTGAATCATTTGGAACTGAGTATTTCTCTGTTTGGAAAAAAAAAATCACTGTAATGACTAAAATAACTTATTTTATCTCAGAGATTGAAAGATTGGAGTTTTACCAGGATTTTATTAATCAAAATAACATTATTTACACACACATATATGTTATATTTATGTCAAAATAGAAGACAGCTTTTCCAAATTAACAGAATTCAGCACTCAGAAGGCAGAGGCCAGCCTAGTCTACAGAGTGAGTTCTAGGACAGGCAAGGCTACACAGAGAAACCCTGTTTTGAAACAAACAAACAAACAAACAAACAAACGAATCCTAGTATTCTATTATCTATGTATGGATGTGTCTGTAAATGTGTGTATGTATGTATGAATCACCTACCTATTTTTTGAGACAGGGCCTCATTGTATAGTCCTGGTTGGCCTGGAACTCACTATTCATATGCGCTCTCTCTTTCTCTCCCCCCCCCCCCCCTTCCATCCCTCCTCCTTCTCTAGGATCAAAAGTGTGCACTGCCATACTGTCCACCCTTCTAGAAAACACGCATGCATGCACAGGACTATGTTTGCTGCTTGTGAAGCCTTAGACTATATGTAAAGTCAGAACTTAACATGATTTTATATTTTAAAACATTCAGTGCTGAACATATTCTGAAAACAGGTTATAAAAGAAAATATACATTATAATTACCTAAATATTTAACTAACTTTTTGGTATGCTTGACCTTGAACCCAGTATCTTGCACATGCTGGGCTCTTTTTAGGTTTTTTGAGACAGGGTTTCTCTGTGTAACAGGCCTAGCTATCCTAGGCTTGCTTTGTAAACCAGTCTGGCCTTGAACTCACAGAGATCTACCTGCCGCTGCCTCCTAGATGCTGGAATTACAGGCATCGGCCACCATGCCCTGCTGTAAGTGCTCTTGTCATTAAGATGTACCTTCAACCCTTCTCCCTTTTTTTCTTTTTAAGTAAAGAAAATATTTATTAGGTTTTCTTTCTTTATAGTTAAAGAATTTAGACAGTGACTAACATTTGATGTTTCATTGTGTGGGACAATTCTGTCACTTGTAGTTATTAACTATAGCTTTAGGACAAAAGCATTCCCAGTGAGTTACTTCTGGTTCATTATAAAATTTTAACAGAGCAGCTGTAGAATAGCAATGAGGATTAGACAGAAAGATATTAGCACGATAGAGATCCCTTTGTGTAACATTTAACTTTAATTTCCTGATCAGTTTACATGAATAATTAAAACTTTGGAAGCATTTGGGATATGCTGTTGTGGCTGTAGTTGATATTCTCATCCCCTTTACCTCTCCCAGCTCACCAGGGAAGTTAAAATACTATTTTCTTTTTGTTTGTTTGTTTGTTTTTGTTTTTTGAGACAAGGTTTGTCTGTGTAGCCTTGGCTGTCCAGAACTCACTTTGTAGACCGTGCTGGCCTTGAACCCATGATCCATCTGCCTCTGCCTCCCAAGTGCTAGGATTAAAGGTGTGTGCCACCACACTTGGCTGAAATACTATTGTCATCAAGCGGATGACTTTCCTATTGCTGTTCTTCAGAAGTACCTCCCGACGGTCATGTTTGTGTTGGGTGATTTCCCAGTCATAGCAACTCAGTGTACTTGGATCATGCCTGGTAACAGTATGACGTAGATGCGTGCTGCTTCCCCCAGTTGGAGTTGTGTATCCTTAATCACACTCCAAGGGAAGAAAGCCCATTTCTTTCACCTAATAGATGAAAACTCTTCTCAAGCCCCAAGGTGTTTATTCTTTCTCCCCAGTCATCTTTTCAGGAATTTTCAGCTGTCTTGTTCGGGCCATAGGATTCTGCCTCGTTTGAATTCCTGTCCTGACTTCAATGAACAGTGTTGTGGAAGTATAAGGGGAATAAATCAGCCTGCCCCTCCCCCCAGTTTCTTTGGTCATGGAGTTTCATCACAGCAATAGTAACCCTAAGACATACCCATACACATAAAAAACAAAACCGAAAAACTTCAATGGACACTAATATACTTTATATATTGGTTTTATTTAAATATTTCCTTGTACAAATATCCTACCTACCATTCTGCTGATTAAAAAGTAACTATGGTGGCATTATATAGACCAATGTACAACAATATTTAGGTGGGGAAAGGGAGTTAGTGGGCTGTGAAGTAAAAGGCAAATATTAAGGTAATAGTGGAAATATAAACAAACTTTGATCTCTAGGAATTGCTTAACAATTTGTTTGAATATATCTTTATGTTGGAAGCAGTTAATACTGGATAACAGCAATCTCTTTTGTACCTTTTTCTACTATTACATGTTTCTTTCCTTATTGAGTATATGGTATTTTTGGTATGATAAGTGCATACATATTCATGTGTGTGAGGTTTACGTTTGCCCCTGCTCATATGTGAAGGTAAGAGGTAGACGTTCGGTTTCTTTCTCTCACTCTGCACCCTTACTTTTTGAGACAAATTCTTTCACATTAGTTAGAGCAGACTGGCCTGTGAGTTCTGGAATCCTGTTTCAGCCTCCACCAGCAATGGAGTTACAGAACCACATTTCTGTGCCCGCCTGGGTACTGGGGTCCAAATAGAGGTTCTCATGCCTGTGTAGCAAGCGGTTTGCCTGCCGGGTCAGCTCCCAGACTCTCCTGCCTTCTTCTTTTGATAGTATGTTTATACACTTAAAAGACATGCACGGTTTTTAGGCCCACTGACTTTATTTACTCAATTATGAGTGGGTCACTCTAGTATTAACTTTCTTATATTAGGAGACATCATGTGCTGAGAATTGCTTTATGTATGTGAGTAGAGTGTGGCGGGAGTGGTTCTTCATCCCTACTTTGCTAGTGAACTAGGAAGAGGTTTCAGGGCATATTCTTCCCTCTTATTTGTTACGACCCAGAAGTCACATTCCTGTTCAGAGTTATGTGTAGTCAGCGGCTTTGGGCAGAGTCAGGATTAGAGTTGTGTCTGGAACTGAGACTGATTTCTGCCAATATACTTAATATCATCTCAGCCCAGAAAATGGGTTGTAGTTTTGGACTTAAGATTTTTCTTGATACTCTTTTCCTGACACAAAATGCTGCTGTATACTAGCATTTTTTGAGAATTGGCAATGGAAAGTTTAAAAGCGTGAGAGAACACAAAATAAGTGTCAAGAAAGATAATTGGAAATTAAACAACACATGAAAAGAAGTTCCTGGAGACTTTTAAAATAGCTCTTTCTACCGCAGCTCTTCAGCTTTCTAAAATTTCTTTCAGTCTTATCATAGAAATTTAGTTAATGGCAGGCACTAGGTTATTGAAATGAGAAGTTTAGCTTGTGGAACAGTTAGCTGCCTTAAACAGTCTACATTTTAAGTAAATTCATGGCCTATACCGAATAATGCAGGTTAGTACAGTATTGGGTTGTGATGTACACTTAGAACTTTAGTGTGCATATAAAAAAACCAATCCGTTGGGCTAGGTGTGGTAGCACAGGCCTTTAATCCAGTCACCTAGTTGAAGGCCTGCCTTCTTTCCCTGTTCTCTGACTTCTGGTGCATTAGCTAGTCCTCTGTGCCAGGCAGTATTAAGAATGCTTTTTTTGTAACCTGTTTCTCATTGCTGTTCTGTGATTATTACTTTTACTCCAAGTTTTCAGAAGGATAAGTATGTTTTGTATTACCATAGCCGCCTTTGGAAGATCTGGGATTCAGTCTCAGTCTGCTCTTGAGATGCTATTTTTGTAATTATTTTACTGCCACCCAGGGTTAGGGTTAAAACATGTGGCTGAGTGCTGGAGGTGTATCTTGATCACATGGAGCTTAAGTGTATTTGTATTTATAAATGTATTTATAATTTCCTATTCTATTCTGAATAAAGTCTAAATATAAACAAAATGTACTTTGGAAAAAAATACAGAGAGAGTGAGGGTCAGGTCACCTTGTTACTACTTTCATCATGGTTGTGCCATAAATTATTTAACCAATCCCCTTTTGCTGGCAAGAATTTCTCAGGCCTTTTCTAATCAATAGCAGTGAATATAGAACACCATAATCACATTTTCATTGTCTTCAGAGTACTATGTGTGGGGTTTGATGAAATCATAAATGTTTAAAATTGTTGACATCTGTTTTTACTTAGTTGCCTGGAATTTATGCTCTAGCAGTAGCTTGCTGTCTGCATAATCTTTATGTATATTATGTCTTTGTAATCATTGTGTGTTACAAATTGAATAGTGAAAATTAAACGGAACACAGGACAGTTGTCCTATGGTATCGTTTGGGAATTGTTCCCAGGATCTCTTTTAGACATGGAGGCACAAGTTCTTCAGTTACTGGCATAACTGCATCTGATGTCCGTGTACTGCCTACTTCAGGTCACCACTAGATGACGTACAGCACCTAATACAGTGGAAAGCTATCAAGTGTTGTCACACTGTATTGTCTTAAAAGACAAGTCTGGATATAGTAAATACAAACTGAATAGTTCTCATTTAAAAGATTTTGATTTTCAAAGTGTGTGTGTGGGGGGGGCATGCGCACTTGAGTGTAGGCACCTTTAGAGGCCAGGGTACTGGATACCTTGCAACGAGAGCTGCCTGTGTGCGCTGGACCTTAAACTTGGGTCTTAACCCCCGGGCTGTAGTTCCCGTCCTATTCTAAAATCTCTTTTATCCGGATAGGTTAGTTCTCATGTGCACATAAGGAATCCTCAGAGCCGGACGACCACTTGCAACCAAAATTCAGTTGTCAAGAACGATGTCTTATTTATTGATCTAATTTTCTTTTTATAGTTTTGCTTTTCTGATAGTTTCACCACAGCCTGTTTTTATGTATACAAATATATACAAGATTGTTCATTGTATGTATTACTACAATTAAAAAGCTATAAGATACAATATCCCATATGGGTTAATTTTTAAAAATATAAAAAATGGATATGCTGTCTATCATTTTAGCGTTAATATCTTTTTGTAGTGAGTGTTTTCCCCTGTCCCTCCTGGAAGAGTCATTGCTAAATATTTTCACTCATGTTCAACAGATCCTTTTGTGCCTGCTGTGTTTTGGAGCATGTCAAAGTCATGCTCAGCATCATTTCGCTGTCATTCATGTGCTGCATTTTCTCTTGGTATTTATTAGTGCTTACTGTGTTTTATTTATCTACTTTTAAAGATTTGTTTATTATTTATATAGTATTCTGGCTGCATGTGTGCTTGCATGCCAGAAGAGGGCACCGGATCTCATTATAGATGGTTATGAGCTCTTAACCTCTGAGCCATTTCTCCAGCCTGCTTACTGTGTTTTAGGATTCATTAAACAACAGATTTATGGAATAAAACAAAGGAGGAGGTAAAAACTGGCATGGAGAGCTGGAGAGATGGCTCAGCGGTTAAGGGCACTGACTATTCTTCCAGAGGACCAAGGTTCAAATCCTAACTTCCACATGACAGACAGCTCACAACTCCAAGATCTGACACTCTCACAGGCAGACCACCAATGCATATAAAATAAAGGTAAATAATAATAATAAAAAAACTGGCATAGAAATATACTTCTGTATCTTCTACTGGGAGAATAAGATGAAGTGACATGTCATGTAGACATTTGTTTTTATTTTTTTTAAAGATTTATTTACTTATTATGTATACAGTGCTCTGTCTGCATGTATGCCTGCATGCCAGAAGAGGGCATCAGATCACATCCTAGATGGCTGTGAGCCACCATGTGGTTGCTGGGAATTGAACTCAGGTCCTCTAGAAGAGCAATCAGTGCTCTTAACTGCTGAGCCTTCTCTCCAGCCCCCATGTAGACATTTCTATGGGCTTTTTTCATATTAATTTTACAAGTCTGAGAGAACAAGATGAAGTGACATGCCATGTAGATCTTTGCATGGTTTTTAATATTAATTTTACAAGTAAAGGGTTTAGTTAAGGGTGGGTATTTCTTATGAACATTCTTGTTACACAGCCTAGTTTGGACTTGAGGCTTTTACACTGAGTTTTGCCTAAGACACGCTGTTTTTAGTCAAGTATTTTGTTTGTTTTGATTTTTCTAGACAGGGTTTCTCTGTATGGCCCTGGCTGTCCTGAACTCACTTTGTAGACCAGGCTGGCCTGGGACTCAGAGATCTGCCTGCCTCTGCCTCCCTAGTGCTAGCTGTGCGCCACCACGCCCAGCTAAGTATTTTGGTTTTTAAGACAGGGTCTACCACATAGCTCTGGTTCATGTGGAATTTAGAGATCTGCCTCTTCTGCCTGTGCTCCTGACTGCTGGCATTAAAGCTGTGTATCACCAGGGGGAAAATACTTTAAAAAGATCTTTTCATTTTTTTGTTGTTGCATATTTTTGAACCCTCGATTGTAACAATTCTGCATGATTGTTTCAGTTGTTATGAAGAAATGGTGTCTTGGTTTCTTGTTTGTGTCCTCCAGTTTGTTACCAACCATTGGCATTTTTTTATTCTGCCAGTGGGTTTGGAATAAGTAGATGTTTCTGTTCACATCTTGAAGTTGCTTAGGTGTTTCCTGGACTTAGTTTAGAAGCACACAATGTATGTGCTGTTAATTTTAGTGTGATTACTATCTGAAGCTCTGTTTTGCTCCCCACTTTGTCATCTCTAATCCAGGAGCATAGCTTCATCTTTCACATTGATTTCCCTTGTAAGGATAGGAGTTGACATCAGACAAGCTGAGGAAATGTGTCTGCATCTGCTTTTTATGGTCACTTTCTTTTGGGGGGGAAGCCATGGTCACTTTTGACTTAATAGCTATAATTTATATTGCAAAAGCTACATGGATTAAACTTTCATATGTACAAATGTTTTGCCTATATTTATGTGTGTGCACCATGTGTGTACCTTGTGCTTGATGTCTGTGGAGATGAGAAGAGGGCCTCAGTCCCACCAGGACTGGAGTTAGGGTTGTGAGCTGTTATTTGGTTGGTTGGGTTATTGGGGGGGGGGGGTTGGTTGGTTTGTTTGTTTTCTTGAGACAGGATTTCTCTGTGTAGTCCTGGCTGTCCTGAACTAGCTTTGTAGACCAGGCTGGCCTCGAACTCACACTGATCCGCCTGTCTCTTGCTGGGATTAAAGGTGTGTGCCACCACACCCAACTGTGAGCTGCTGTTTGGGTGCTAGGAATCAAACCCAGATCCTCTGCAGGAACAAGTGTTCTTAACCATTGAACCAATTTTTTAGCCCCAAGCCACAAAGCAACCATAAAAGATCAAGTATATTACTTCATGAGAAAATTGGATTTCATTTGGAGGTGCCAAGTTTCTGACTTCATTAAATATGGTTGCTGTCATTCCACTGGGTAATTAAATATGCATATAGATCTTGATGTAACATAGCTTATAATCTATATGATCAAGTTTCATATGAGAAACATTTATATAATTAGGTTATTACCATATCAGCTATATTGAGAAATTAATTGCTTGAGTTGGTTCCTTCTAGTTATTTCTAGGAGAAAAATCGGTATAGCAATGCTAGGATAGGTTTTATATTTGGGCATTATTAGATCAAATGACTGTCCTATTACTTTAGTCTTTTATAAGGTTCAGCAGCTATGTAGGTGAACAAATTAAAGATAACACCAGAATGTGTTGATGATTCATTAAGAGGTGAAAGGACAATACTTACTCTTGGATTAGTTTGAATTCTCCACTTCTCTCCCTGTATCTTCTGCCCAACTGTAGTATGTGGTTACTCATCTATCTGTAAACCTTTTGTTGGCATGTGTCTGTACTTGCCTTGATGTCTCACTGTCCCTATGTCTGTGTGTCTGCTTTGCTGTCCCCCACAAAGGACTCTGCCCCGAACTTTGTGAACAGTACAGAAAGCATGCATAGGAAAGGGATAAGGGGTTCTTTACAGAAATCTATAGCAGAGCTTTACAAGGGAAGAAACTTTACTGATCCAGAAGCACTTTGTTTTTTGTTTGGTTTGGTTTGGTTTGGTTTTTTGTTTTTTGAGACAGGGTCTTTTTTCATTGAGTAGCCTTGTCAATCCTGGACTCACTTTGTAGACCTGGCTGGCCTCAAACTCACAGTGATCCGCCTGCCTCTGCCTCTCGAGTGCTGGGATTAAAGGCGTGCACTACCATGCCCATCAGCACTTGGTTTTTGTAAACACACATTTTCAAGCTATATCCACAAGTTGCTTACAACATAGATCACTGATATTTGTCATTTAAGGTTGCTTTCAGCAAATAATTACCATAACACACACACTGGTTACTTTGGGTCGGGGCTTGGAAGAGTATATAATTTAAGATGAGAGGTATGCATTAGCTGAGGTTATCAAGGGTAAAGTAAGGTGCCCTGTGTGTGCTCCACCTCCACCCCAACAGGGTTTCTCCTTGTAGTCCTGGCTGTCCTGGACTTACTTTGTAGGCTAGGATGACCTCAAATTCACAGAGATCTCCCTGACTCTGTCTCCTGTGTCTTGGATTAAAGGCATGTGCTACCATGCCCAGCTATCATAAGGTTCTCTTAAAGGCAGTTTAAACTGAAGCTAGCTGAGTACACAGTAGCATAGCACTTCAGATCCATCTTAAGCAATCTTAAGGTATACTGTTAGCCTTCCTTTGAACTGTGACCTCAGAAGTTCAGCCCCTAGGATCAAGAAGTATTTTCATAAAGTGTTGTCACTATGAGCAGCTGACCTACATCTCTCTGACTCCAAGTCTTTTCACCTGTCAAAGGATGGGTCAGGATGGAGAAGATTGCCATTATTATGCTGAACAACATGTGCCAGCACTAGGGCTGTTTCCCTCTGCAGGACTGCACAATAGCTTTGTAGTAGGAACGTTCTGAAATTCTAGCTAGAGAGTCCAATACAATTTTAGGATCTGTCATCCTAAAATTATGTAAATTGCTTCATGATAGTAAAATACATATAGTCATTGATAAGTTATCAGTTCTATTTTGTACAAGTTGTAATATTGTACAATATTCTTTATGTATTAAATTTTCAGCAAATATTGTAAATTCTTAGTATATTTAAAACTGCAATATATGAATTTATTACTATATCTTTATGTTTTTCTTTCCTTGAGACAGGATTTCTCTGTGTAGCCTTGGCTGTTTTGGACTCACTTTGAAGGCTAGGCTGGCCTCAAGCTCAGTGATCCACCTGCCTCTCCCTCCCCAGTGCTGGGATTAAAGGTGTGTACCACCACACCTGGCCGTTATTACTATATTATTATGAAATATTTTTAATGTTTGCATTTTAAAAGGTGGGTTAGAGTGAAGAGAAAGGCCAGATGTATGCTAGGGAGCTCATATAGCAACAGTGAAGCCATTCTTAGGAATAGGTTTACCTTTATCTCACAGCACCCAACACAGAAGACTTCTGTGACCAAGCCCCACCTCCACACGTGCTCCACCTCCACACAAGCAAGCAAACAGCTTCTGTCTGCCTTGCTGTTCAGTTTGTTCTGACACTATCTTCCCAGAAGTAGCATTAGGCCACAGGTTGAAGATACTGTCCTTAAGACTGCTCTCTCCCCTGCAGACCCCAGGCACAAGTTCTGGCTTGGTTTACTTGTGCTTCTGACAGCCAAGCAGAGTTCTCACAAGCCTTCCCGAGATCCATTAATGTGCAACAGCATCTCACAGGACTGTGGGCAACACTAAATAGTGCTCAGTGATTGATTATGAAGGATTTTTACAAAGAATACTGATGAGTCAGATGAAAGGATGAATTGGACAGTAAGTAGAAGCAGTTAAGGTACAGTTTTATGTGGCTGTTAGAGAAACAGCTGTATAAGCCAAGTGCTGACAGTGTTGTGGAGTAGCTGCAGTGGCTCCTTGGTTTTCTAAGTCACAGCAGCAGTTAACACAGTGCATCATAACCCTAATAAACCAATACTTAAGTCCTTATTTATTTTTTGGGTTTTTTTTTAAGTTATTGAAATTATGAGACCGTCAATTCACATGGATGCATTATAGTTCTTCGGAACCATTATGATCTTAAAAAGAAAGGAGAATGATACAGATAGACCGTGTGAGGGGTTTTGAGGTGCTTCTAAGTGTTCTAAGCTGTGACTTACCTTAACATGTTCTTGAAGTACCATGGCATGGATTAAAAGGTACACTTTTACAAAAATTTTCAGTGACCCAATAGTCATGGATGGAACCAACACTTAATTCTTTGTATTTCTTTTCATACTTTAATATTTAGATCACAAATGTGGTTATGGATATAGTGGAGTTTTATTCTTAAAATCACTAGCTTTATGACTAAATTTGTGTTTTTTCCTCTTTTGACTTAAGTTTGTGGAAGACAGGATAGGTGCTCCTCAGGCTAATTATAAAAAGCTATAATTTCTTTCATCAAATAGTTTTGAGATAACATAACAAATCTTTTTTCTCCTAGCTTTTCTTTCTTTTTAAAATTATTTGTGAATCTCACATCGTACACTCTGATTATGCTCAATTCCCAGGCCTCTATGTCCACCCCCTACCGCCATAAGCCCTCTTCCCCAAAGAGAAAAGGAAAGAAAGTCTATTTTGTGTTGTCAGTGTACTGACTGGAGAGCTTGGTCAAATTCCTAGTGACCACCCCCCCAAGGGAAGGCAAGTCTTTACTTAAACCCCTGTCAGAAGCCATCAACTGTGGAGAGCTGGGGTTGGAGGTGGCAGCAGGGTTGAGGCCAGCTCTCCTGCATGAGTGCCATGCCGGGTACATAACTGATTTACTGATATATTATCCTATAATTACCTGATAGCTTATATCATAGACTAGTTCTCTCAATGTTGTCATTTCATAGTAGCCTGAACCAAAAATAGTTGTATATTTAGGATATTAATGTGACCAAATAAAATGGTTCTTTGGACCATTTGTAGAACAATGTTGCCATCTGTGGAAGGAAAAAAAATATTTGGAGGAAAATGAGTAATTAAAAAAAAATAATATTGTGAATTCATGAATGTAAGTATGTAGTTAATCACACGTGTTCATAGTGTGTAGTCTTATAATTACTTGTGGTTACTAGGCTCTGTAATACCTATTTATCCATTAATGATCCATATGGTTTTTATGTTCATAAAATTCTACTTGCATGATATAAAATTTATGTCATCTGAAATCTTGGACCCTAGCTTATTGTGCTGTGGTTGCTCCTGAGTTTATTTTGAATATAGCAGTGAAGGAATTTGGGGCAGCACCGAGCTTATTAATGTTTTATTAGATTTAGAATTGTTTGTCTTTTACAACATGAAGGAAAGTGTGTTCATTGGAAAGATATACAAGATCCTCTGCCATGTTAGTATCTAAGTTAATACTGGAATTTAGTTGTTGAAGCCAGGGAGCCGGACGTGGTGGCGCACGCCTTTAATCCCAGCACTCGGGAGGCAGAGGCAGGCGGATCGCTGTGAGTTCAAGGCCAGCCTGGTCTACAAAGTGAGTCCAGGATGGCCAAGGCTACACAGAGAAACCCTATCTCGAAAAACCAAAAAAAAAAAAAACCCAAAAAACAAAAAAACATTCTGTAGTTGTTGAAGCCAGGATAAAACTGCTTTGTATTAAAGTCTAGTCAGTGATGACAGTGATCAAATCATGTCCAAGGCAGAGTTATCTGGTTATAAGCCAAGGCAGTCATTCATTTCAATCCAGAAGTTCATGTCTGATGGTAACCTTCCTCCCCCAAAAATGTTCTCTCCCATGATGCTCAGTACATTGTTTATAAAATAGGCCTCTCTAATGAGACTTGCTTCTTCAAGTTTAAGTTTTATTTCTGGGTCGCACTTGAGCCTCCATTTGTTTTGTTTGAAGTCCAGAGATTATTTATGCTCTGGCAAAGATGGCCATTTTTGTTCTTGGTGGAAGAGTTATGTCCTCAAGACCTTTGGAGTCTGCCAGGGTGGTGGTGCACACCTTTAATCCCAGCACTTGGGAGGCAGAGGCCAGCCCGGTCTACAAAGTGAGTCCAGGACAGCCAAGGTAACACAGAGAAACCCTGTCTTGAGAAACTAAAAAACAAAACAAAACAAAATTTGGGAGTTTCTCCTAAGTTTCACACTGAGATTTCTTTGTTGTCTTGCCATGTAAGAATCAGTGTATATAGCCAGATAGTATAATTAACACTTGATATTTGCACGATTGCATACATATGAAGAGTTGGGCAGTAAGAATCAATGGTAAACAGATTTTTGACTGTCGTAATTATTACATGTGAAATCAGGACTCTGTGGTACAATTTTTTATCCTATCCTGAATCTTACACTTTTTCCTAGTGATCTTCTTAAAGCAAGAACCTTTAAATGATTCAGTTTGAGCTTTTGTTCTGGCACTGAAAGTTGGCTTCTAGGGAATGGTAATTTGTCTGTGATGCTGTTACTTTGCTAGAGTAACTTATTCTAAAGTTCTAAAGTTCTGTGTTTTGAATTGTGAATTTCAGCCTATTAGTGGGTCAAAAAAGTCAACAGGTTATGACCATCATTGAAAAAATATGGCAAAAATAAGGAGCCCATTGAATAAAGAAAAGGAATTATTCATATTTTAAAATTTGTATTTCAGCTTTTTAAAATGTCAAAATAAAAACAATATACACACTTAAGGCTTTGTGGTCTTTCTTAGCTTTAGCTATGTTCTTCTATAGTCATAAGTCTTTTTGAGTGATATTGGTTTTACGTGGTCTTGCTTTGCTGGAAAGAAGTGACCATAGTATGTTTGTCTGCCTGTATTTTTGGTAGTATGTATGCCATACCCTTCATATTGCCTGCAGGAATCCTCTTACATATATATGTTATGTAAGCAAGATATAGAATCTGTGGGGAGTAGAAGAGAATGGGAAAACAGTGACTCTTGATGGTGTTAGGCAAGCCAGTCTTATCTGGTACAGCTGTTTTGTCACTCACTCCTGTAAGTCATCCCTCCCTTACCCATGCTTTGTATAAGTAAGCTCAAGAAACTCACGGGCTTGCTGAGGGGGACTTTGGTAGAATCACACTTTGAGTCACCGTTGGTTCTCTTTCTAATAGGATACTTGTTAATAATCTCTATAGCTGTTGTATAGACAGATGTGTGTAGACATGTTGTTAGTAGGGAGGTAGTGAATGGTGAGAGCAGGTGGATTTGGGGTTTGGAAGAGTTCAATTTCTTTATTATGTTCCTCCAAATCTTCCCATCTCCCAACTGTCCCTTGTCTCCAGATGATGCCTTCCATCGTCCTTCTGTTTTCAGTAGCATTGCTTAGCTTTTTAACATGAAGAGGGGCACAGTGTTCATACTTTTTACATCCCATGTTCTGGGAAGTGTGGCATTTGCTTCTTCAGAGCTGTGCCCCTTTTCTTTGTCATATGCACCATAGCATCTTGTCTATTGCTTTAGTGAGTTTTTCCTACCTAGCGCACAACTGAGGACAGTAAAGGATATCCTAGCTCAGTGGACTCTGGCCAGAGAACCCTGTCAGCTCAAAGATAAAAAGAGCATGTTGTAAGTTAAGGCAGTCATTACTAGATAAAATTTCAGTATGTTTTTATTAAAAATATGTCAAAGGGACTGGGGAGATGGCTCAGTGATTAATAATAGCACTGCTGCTCTTCTTGCATTAGATTCCCAGCACCTACATGGCAGCTCACAACTGACTGTAACTCCAGTTTCACGGGATCAAATGCCCTCTCCTGGCTTCTGTGGGCACCAGGCATACACATGGTGCACAGGCATGCATGCAGGCAAAACACTCAAAAAATAAAACAGATTTTTAAAAAAATGTCAATCATCTTATAAAACTGGAAATTAGCTGCTCCAGTTTTAAAAGACTTAAAAAAACTTTAAACATTTTTTTTAAGGTAACAAAACTTTGAAACTCACAGCGATCCACTTGCCTCTGCCTCCTGAGTGCTGGAATTTAAGGCGTGCGCCACCACCACCCAGTGATCCTTAAGTTTTTAAGACAAACACCTAACTTGTCATAAGAGCCCAAACTCTTATTCCTTGATGTTTGGTTTACTAATAGAATGACAATATGTTCAAAAGGACTTTTTGTTTTTGAAACAGTTTTTGCCTATACAAACTTACTATTCTTGTGAGTTAGATACTGGTAGGTCTAAAGGAACAGTTCTCCACCTGGGGGTCAAACAACCCTTTCACAGGGGTCACCTAAGATCACCAGAAGACACATATTTACACTACGATTTATAACAATAGCAAAATTACAGTGATGAAGTAGCAAGGAAAATAATTATATGGTTGGGGATCACCACAACAGGAGAAACTTTACTAAAGGATCATAGCATTAGGAAGGTTGAGAACCACTGCTCTGAAGGCCAGAAAGGATTCAGTGTGCACTGTGCTGACAGTGGCCAGCTTCTTGCTGAGTACTTTGCTTTCATTAGCCCATGCTTCACCTTGACTCAGCTTTCCCATTTCCCAGACATGGAATAATTGAAAAACACTGGGAAAACAGAGACTTTGCTGGAGCAAAACTTGGAAGTAGCTACCTTAATAATTGGAGCATTTCCTTGCAGTGAAAAGATAGCCAAGTGTGAGATTATTTGTAGGGAAACTGATTGTGATCTTTTCACAACCCACAGAAGAAAAGCTGTATCCAGCTAAAACAATTCCATATTTGGGATTGACCAGGTTTGGTTTGTTAGGAGGTGGACAGTTGCCCTTTTATGGCTACTGAATTCTCCATTGCTCTTCTGCTTCCTTTGACTTAGTGGCTCTGACACTCCCCAAAGCAATCTTCTTCTCCTGTCTTTTTTGTTTTGTTTTTTGGTATTGTCGGACAGGGTTTCTCTGTGTAGCCTTGGCTGTCCTTTTTTTGCTTTTTTGTTTTTTGTTTTGTTTTGTTTTCTCCTGTCTTTCGTTGCTGCTCTCTAAGCTCCACTGTCTCTGACTCATTTCCTCTGTCTTCTCTTTGTCCTCTCCAGCTCCATCCCACCCTCCATTACTTGCATTTTAAACAATCAGTAGACTTTGTTTTGTTCTGTATCCTTCCTATAGATTAATACTGTGACTATTGACTGAGATCAACCTTTGTGTCACAGAACTAGGCAAGTCAAATGAGAAGTGGCTAGACCAAGAGTCGGTCAGAGGGTGCTAGGAAAATACCATAAGTCTTAAATCCCAGAAGATTGACTCAGGACAAAAATGTCTCCTTCAGAATAAGGAGCTTGTTGCCCCTTGATTGTCTTGCCACACTGACTGTACAGAAAGAGGAAGCTGAGAAACTCACTTCTGAGTGCGTGTGCCTGATCTGGGTTTGGATGGGGAGACCATAAATGGGCTGGAGCTTGTTGACTAATAGGATTGATTCTCAGCTAGACCAGAACCAAACCAAGGCACCCTTGGAACGTCTTGCTCCATTTTTAGATGTTTTGACATTATATGTATTTCAGTCAATGTCTAAGGTGGCTAAAACAACCTTATTATACTGTCAGTGTGCATGTCTGCCATTAAAATTTGGATAGTATAAAAGGATAGCCTAAGATGCCATTGTATAAGTCAGGCTCCTCATGGAAACAGTGTTGTCTCTGTTTCTAGGCTACTTGCAGTTGTTTAGAATCTGTATTTGACTAACCCATACAACCATTACCACAGTAATTTTTTTTCCTGGTTTATTTAACCATTTGCTAGTCCTCATGTTTTCTGGCTGGATAACTATAATATTTGATCCTTAGAATGTAGTTTACATTTATTTACTGATAAATAATTTATTGCTTCAGAAGAGCTTCTTCCCCCCCCCCCCCCCCAGAAAGATTAAATAAGATGTGCCAGATGGTTGGTATAATGAGAAAAGCAAATGAGCATTATCACATAGAAGAAAAGGGCTCTGGGGGCAGGAAAGCAAGGAGATACAAAGAAAACACATCCTTATAGATTTTATGGGGAGCTTTCTCGTTGTCTTGTAATTATAAGTTAGGGTATGGCTGGCCTGGAGAGATGCCTCTGGTTAGGAGTATTTGCTGTTGTTCCCAGCACCAACACTGGGTGACTCACAACTGCCAGCTTCAGGGGATTTGATGCCCCATTCTGGCTTCTTTGGTACTGGCACACATGGGGCATATACATGCATACATACAAACAGTCATACATGTAAATTAAAACTAAATCTTTAAAAACGTAGGGGAAAGCTCTGCCTTGTAAATTAAAAATACTACCAACTTGGAAGACTTGATGAAGCTTAAATGAGGGCACAGGTAAAGATAAGATTGTCTCTGTTGCTTTCCTGTCCATTTACTCTGCTAAAAGGGGCCAAGTTAGGAAAGTGTGGGAGGAGATAACAAGGAGAATTTTTGTCTAGCCTTATGGCATCAAAGAATGGAGATGAGGAATTAATGGCTTTGTCAATGAATCGCTGTGATAGATGCTAAGACTGACAGAAGAGGTCCTGAGTATTGTAGAGCAGACAGACTTCCCAGGTGCTTAGGGAACATGTATACACAAGTTGTTAAGAGAAGGAACATTAAGAATTTAAGTCGCTAAACTCCTGTTACTATGACACTCTGCTATGCTTGCAGACAGGACCCTGTCTTCTGAGAGGCTTCATCCAGCAACGGATGGAAACAGATGGAGAGACCCACAGCCAAACAATAGGCAGAGCTTGGTGGTCCTGTAGAAGAGTGGGAGAAAGGACAGAGGGAGCCAGAGGGGTCAAGGAAGCCACAAGATCTACAGAGTAAACTAGGCTTATGGGTGTTCACAGAGCCTGAACTACCAACCAAAGAACATGCCTGGGCTGGATCTAGACCCCCTACATATATGTAGCAGATGTGCAGCCTGGTCAACATGTAGGTCCCCTAACAGTAGGAGTAGGGGCTGCCTCTGACTTGTTGCCTGCCTTTGGA
The DNA here is from genome assembly GCF_964271855.1 of Acomys minous. Taxonomy (NCBI): domain Eukaryota; kingdom Metazoa; phylum Chordata; class Mammalia; order Rodentia; family Muridae; genus Acomys; species Acomys minous. Next base: position 16,328,994 of record NC_140491.1, on the reverse strand, counting down.
TCCCTTCCTCCTAGCTGGACGGCCCTGTCAGGCCTCAGTGGGAGAGGATACATTTAGTCCTGCTGTGACTTGAGATGCCAGGGTGGGTTGGTACCCCCTTGGGGGCTTCCCTTCTCTTAAGAAGGAAAAGGGGAATGGGGAGAGGGGGCATGAGGGTGGGACTGAGGAGAGGAGGGAGGGAGCCAGGATCAGGCTGTAAAGTTAATAAATAAATAAATAAACGAACCGGGGTTGGGGGGGATACCAAAAAAGGGGGAAATAAATTAAGTGACTATAATGGAGCTTAGCCCTAAAGAAAAAAACAATTTTCTCTTGCTTAAATAAATTTGTGTTGTGGGTTAACTAACAACAAACAGCTTTGCAGTTTGTAAAATTTAAATTTATTGCAACAAAGTACCCAAGTAAATGATATAACAGAAATGAGCCAAACTGTAAAAGTTAAGTCCACAGCTAAGGAAGACTTATTCTTACCTTACTTTTTTTTTTTTTTTTTTTTTTTTTTTTTGCTTTTTCTAAACAGGCTCTCTCTGTGTGGCCCTGGCTGTCCTGAACTCACTTTATAGACCAGCCTGGCCTGGAACTCACAGAGATCCACCTGCCTCTGCTTCTCTGCCTCTGCCTCCCAAGTGCTAGGATTAAAGGCATGTGCTACCACAGCCGGCTATTCTTACCTTCCTAGTGCCACTCCAGGCCTGCTGAGTTTTGTGCCAATTACTGGAAAGATGGGCTTTGAGGAACTTACTCTTCAGGCACCCAAGCGTGCAGATCAGAAAGCAAGCACTGGTGTTTCAGATGGTTACAGAAGGTAGAACAATGCAAAGTGAAACAGCTTGTGTGATCATCTCCTGAGTCATAACTGTGTTCTTTGTTGGCTTATTTTGACTTGAGAACTCCATGGCCTCTGAGGTTTGTATGGGCAAGTATGAGCTCCTGGGCTTTCCCCACTGTCTGCATGGTGCATGAAGGCAGACTGACAGCTTAATGCCTCAGATGGACTTTGGCAGAAAGCAGATCTTTTAAGCTTTGAATTGTGATTAAAGCTACTTATTTGTGTGTGTTTCTTTACCACAAATTTATTAATAATAATGTGACATATGACAAAAAACATAAGTAGATATAATTCAAAGGAAATGTATTGTTTGGGTGTTTTTAACACTAAGGACTTCTCTTTTTTGCTTTTTGTTTTTGTTTTTTCAAGACGGGGTCTCTCTGTGTTAGCCTTGGCTATCCTGGACTTGCTTTGTAGACCAGGCTGGCCTCGAACTCACAGTGTTCCACCTGCCTCTGCTTCTGTCTGCCACAGGAAAAACTTGGTAATCTCTTACTGATTTGAACATAAGGATTTTTATTCTTAGCCAGGCATGGTGACGCATGCCTTTAATCCCAGCAGAGGCAGGTGGATTGCTCTGACCAGGCCAGCCTGGTCTACAAAGTGAGTCCAGAACAGCCAAGGTTAACATAGAGAGACCCTGTCTCAAAAAAACAAAAACAAACAACAACAAAAAGGATTTTGATTCTCATCATTTTATTTTATTCCTATGTTAGGTATTCACAGAGTCCTCTTATATGTCCTAAAAATGGGAATCTGTCCCCACTTCCCAGTAGAGGCAGGATTTTGTGAAAGGCCTTAACCTTTTATCCTATGACTTACTTGTAACTGTGGAGAAAATCACTTGGTTTGGGAGTCAGACTTGAACCATGCCCCCTGCCTACAACTTCTTAGCTCTATGGAGTTAAGACAAGTTTCCAATTTGCTCTATTTTCTCTTTTCTTATCTTTAGATTGGAATTATGTTTTTTGAAAGAGTCTTAGACAGAGACAGGGACACACACACACACACACACACACACACACACACACACACACACACACACACACACACACACACACACACACCACAGAGAGGTACTAGGCCTTGCACGGGCTTTTGAAACCTCACAGGCCATCCCCAGTGAAACACTTCCTCCAACTAGGCCACACCTCCTAATCCTTCTAATCTTTCAAACAGTGCCACTTCCTGATGACTAAACATTCAAATATGTCAGCCTTATAGGGGCCATTCTTATTAGATAACCACACAAAGCTAAGGCACTCAATAAGCAGCCACTTTTATACTGCTAATTAATTTGCAGTGGTGAATTAGTGATCAGTTAACTGCAGATTAGACTGCCTTCGTCCCTTTTTCTTTTTCTCTGTGTAGCCTTGGCTATCCTGGACTCACTTTGTAGACCTAGCAGGCCTGGAACTCACAGCGATCTACCTCCCAAGTGCTGGGATTAAAGGTGTGTGTCACCATGCTCAGTTTGCTGCTTGTCTTTTATTTGACACCTGGTTTTGCATGCCTGCGTAGCACTTATAGCTTGATGGAAGGGTTGGAAAGAATTTAGTGTCTTACTTGTCATAAGATGTATTATATAGAAGCTGTTGTATTTAAGAATTATTCATCAAACATTTATGAAATGTCTTCTCACCACAGGCACATGTCTTCCTTACAATCACAGTTTTGCTTTCTGTCTCTAAATTTGATAATTCTAGGGATCTCAATATTGTTTGTTAGCTTGTATGCCTGGTTTATTTCACTTGGCATTTCTTCAAGGTTCATGTGTGTAATATATGCCAGATTTACCTACGTTTAGGCTGAATAATGCCTCTTTGTATATAACACATTTTGTTTGTGTACCTAATTGGCAATGGGTATGTGAATTCTTTCCAACTTTTCAAGCTATTGTAAATAAGGCTGCTGTGCAGTTAGTGTACCCCTCTGAGTATTTGCTTCCAGTTGTTTTGTGTATGGACCTGCAAGTGGAATTGTATTATGCATCATGTAGTAAATCTGTTTCATGTTTTAATAAATCATATTGTTTTGTATAGCTGCTGTGATATTTTTCATTCGAACTTGTATTTTTTTTAAATTAGCCATCACAGTTGATATATAGAGGTATCTCATTTGGCTTTGATTTGTATTTCCTTTCTTAGTGATTTGAAATATTTTTATAGTATATTGCTCATTTGTTTACCTTATAGAGAAATGTCTGTATGTCCGTTTAGTTAGGCTTTTTGTTGAGTTATAGGAATTCTTTGTGTATTCTGGATGTTAATCCATAGTAATAGCTATTCTTGTCAATTTGACTACATCTGGAATTAGCTGAAAACATATCGGTGAGATATTTATGGCATTTTCAACACCACTACCACCCCCAGCCCCCTGAAAAATCTGTGCCAAAGTCTGGGGTCGTCTATATGCCCGTTACTTACCTGTAGCTTGCTTCATATGTCTAGTGCATATAGTGGGGGATGCCTCAGCGCAGCTGAGTCCCCACTCTGTGAGGAGAGTATGAAGCAGGGAGGAACAAGCTGCACACATCTTCCTATACCTCGAGGAGGAGAACATAAACATGGAGAGCGCTTTAAAGGGGCAGTGTAGGCCTGCACTGGCTGTTTGCCAGGCATTTAGTAAAGTGCCTGGCTGTCTGTGCCCTGTCTGCAAACAGACACATGCCCGAGTCTGCTGTACAGGGTGCGTGTTAGAAGAGGTGGGTAGTCTTATATGGCCAGTATATTCAAACTGTATATTTTTTACAGTTATTTATTAAACATTTTTACATATGCATTTATATTATTACATATACAATAAACTACCTACAGCAAGAAGAACCATGAACAATCAGGAATTATATATATGTAACATTCATAGTGTTTTGCCTCTTTGTATTTGGCAGCCTTGAAGAAATCATTTTTCCTATCTTTGTGCACCTAAAATTCTGACTGTAAATTAATATCATTATCAACTTAAAACATCTATCTAGACCTAAAAACATCTTAACCCCTAAACAAGTAAGCGTAATTGTAAAACTAAACTATCTGGTTTTCAACCTCATCAGAGACTTGAGAAGAAATGAAATTAATTACCTGAGTAGTCAGGGAATGCAGGTTAGCAGCTTCCCAAATGAGAAGATGACAGAGAAGTTTTGCTGCCTGAACAGTCACCCAAAATTATCTATAACACTGGAGCATCATCTTCGGCCTTCTGGCCCAATATATCTGACAGACATATTTGCGAGGCAGGAACTATTAAGGACTTGCTTACCCTGTCTTGGCAGAGTTTGGCTGTCGACTCTGCCTGCATCCAAGCTTGCCCATTTTTAGACAGAATTCTGTCTGTGCTCGAAATGATATTTTGGCTTGCTTGCCACATTTGAAGCCATCTCCCTAAGGAGGCTCTTTGATGCTCATCATCTTTGAGGTAGGCTGGGTGTTGCCAATATAAAATTCAAATTTAGGATTATTCTTCCCACACATTATTTATATTTCTACTTTAATATGTGGTATTGTACCCATACAACTCAATTATAATGCAAAGTTTACTTCTAATACTTTGAAAAGTGCTATTGCAGGCTGTTTAGGATAAATAAGTTACACAAGTTAATTGATAGTTGATCAAATCATGGTCATATCAATTACTAGTCTGTGTTTATCACAAGAATATACATCCTAGGTTTAACAGATATGACTATAGATAGATAAGGTAAAATAGTTAAAGTCTTCAAAAACCTCAGCGACATACAGAAATGGCATTTTAAAATGTTTTTTATTATTTCAAAGATACATTTATAATGGGACAGGTTATTTCCTGGCAACACCCAGACTATTTTAGCTGGAAAGATTGGGCGTCACCTTATATGCCCAGTTGTCTTACATGCTGGAAAACTTGGTAGTTAATTAAATCATTTAGGGTAGGAAAACCCACCTTAAATCCATGTCACTTAAGTCATAAGGTCACAAGTCCCATCTTTAATATGGGCCACCATCTTGTAGCAGCCTATATAAAAGATAAGGAAGAAAGAAGCTTTTGCTCTCCCAACTCCTTGCTCTTGCTCCCCTTCACTGGTAGTAGAGACTGCTTCTTTGGGATTCTAACATACTGACGCCCAGCTACATCATCCACCTCATGGACTGAACAACTATATGATTCTTGGATTTTCTGTTGGCAAATAGGCAATGTTAGATTAGCCTGTCGTAACACCTGTAATTTAGCAATTTGGGAGGCTGGAGCAGTGTTGGTGCTTGGGAGACTGGTTCGGGTGGCCCACACAGGATTTGTTGGAGGAGTGTGGCTTGTTGGAGGAGATGTGTCACTGGGAGCAAGCTTTGAAGTTTCAAAGGCCCACGCTAAGCCCAGTGTCTCTGCCAACTGCCTGTAGATCCTCTCGGCTACTGCTCCAGCACCATGCCTGTTCGTTTTGTGCCATGGTGAAAATGGACTAACACTCTGAAACTGTGAGCAAGCCACCAATAAAATGCTCTGTTAGAGTTGCCTTGTTCATGGTATCTCTTCATAGCAATAGAACAATAACTAAGACACCATAGGTACCTGATCCACTGCATACACTTTAAGGCCAATATATAATTTACTTGTTTTAAAGGGAACATTACAAATTCCATTGCATTATGTGAGCATCATTCAATGATCTACCCTTGAAGGAGCAGTAGTGTTTTTGTTGGGTATTTTTTGTTTGTTCTTTTCATGTACTAACCTTTTGCATTTTTGCAAAAACCCTGTTTAGAAGTACTTCTGACTGGTTTCATTTGAGAACATTGAGGCATAGAGTTGAAGTGATGCCACTACTAGTTTGTACTCAGGTTAAGAGTCAGTGCCTTCAGCACAGACTCTAACCCATTTCCAGCTGACTGTACCTCGTCAGATGGCACCTTCAGGTCTGAATGCTGCCCTACTCTCCCACACAGATTATCTTTGTATTCTCTAATGGGTGAGGGGATAGGAAAAAGCCAACGTCTTTGGATTAGCAAGCCATGGCTGAAATTCACAGAGGCACACATACAATTTGGGAAGAATGGTGCATAAGATTAAGTGAAGCTTCTGAAGAAGTTATTAACAAGGCATAATCAGAACCTCTTTAATAACAGTTCTTTACCTTGTATCTCTACTTGTACAAGAAGTACAAGTTTTCCTTAAATAAGGGCTCCAGTGTTGTTCTTGGAATCTTGCCAGGCAAATCTCATCTTGCTGGGTACCTCCACCAAACTGAAGAAGCAAAGAGGAAAGGCACAGAGGTGGTGCACACCTGTAATCCCAGCACTTGAGGAGGTAGAGGCAAGTGGATCTCTGTGAGTTGAGGACAGCCAAGGCTACACAGAGAAACCCTGTCTCGAAAAAGTAAACAAACAAACAAGGGAAAGGAAAACCTTACATTCTGTGTAATACATTGTAGAGCAAAATGAGCTTTTTATCATTGACACTGATGTTTGTAAGTCATATGAAGGTGTGTTATGGCCATATTCACAGAATTATTTTAAAATGTGCATTTTATTCAGAATTAATGTTCCACACCCTGTATACATTGGAGCTGCTGTGTAACCAGTGTATTATTCATTATACATGTAGTTGAAGAGTCTTACTGATATAGATGCTGTTTCATTGAACATCCTTAAGAATATCTTTACACGGACCAGGTTAGATACCTATGTGTAAGTTGCTAGCATTGAAAGACTGTGTCAAAGAGATGCACACCTTGAATTAGAACAGACATTGCCAAGGTGTCTTTCAAAGGATTACTCATGTTTAAGCTCCTCTTAGTGTATGACAGTTTGCTTTTCTGTGTGTATCTTAGCCTTGGGTATTAACACACTCTGAATGTACAGCAATTACTACATCATTGAGCTAATGATAAAAAGTTGTGCCAAGAAGCTGGCCACAAAGCCATGAATGATTTCTGATAGTTTTTACCACTAGATGAAGAGGTGATTGCTTCTCTGCACCTGGCCTTTTGTTCTTTTGTGATGCCAGTTTCCAGAATAGTCACCTAGATACTTCAAGTGAGAGAACATTGACCACGTTTACATTATTCCTCTATATGTCTCCACACATACATACGGCAAACACACACAGATGATCTTTTATCCTCGAACCATCTGAAGATAAGATACCAGCATCATATTTTCCTCTAAACACTACCATGAGTTTTTCTAGAAGTAAGAACAATAATCAAAATTAATCTAAGCTGTTTTATGGAGATACTGTTAATTTTCTAACGCCTTCTACTGCTGAAGTATATTTGAAACCATATGTTGCGTGGTCCTGCTTTGTATCTTTTTTTTTTTTTTTTTTTAAGTTTTTCTTTCGAGACAGGGTTTCTCTGTGTACCCTTGGCTGTTCTGGAGTCGCTTTGTAGACCAGACTGGCCTCGAACTCACAGCAATCCACCTGCCTCTGCCTCCTGGTGCTGGGTTTATAGGCGTGTGCCACCATGAGGGGTTCATGTTTTTGTATCTTTAACTGGGTCCATTTCTTAGTTTTCTTATTTTGTTTATTTCACAGTTTGAACATGTTCTTCATGTTTGGGTTCTAGTTCTACATTATCACCATAATATTACAAAAGTGATTCTGTTTCTTAGTGCATTATTTAAGTGACACCCAGTATGATTGAACTCAGTCTTATTCCATGTTTCTCTTGCCTTATTTTATGGGAAGGATGGTTTCTGGACTGAACCCAGGGCTTCATGCGTGCTAGCTAGGTACACATTCTACCGCTGATCTACACACTCTGTTCCATTCAGACACAAACAAGTGAAACACTTTGCCCAGTCTGATTATATTTCCTTTTGAGGCTACAGATTAAAGATTTTCATTGTGAGGCCATAATTTTAAACACCGCCCCCTCCCCAGCTCTCACTAACCTCTTACAGAGATACTTGAAAAGCTAGGTGCAGAGTGCAATTGAAGATGATGCTCTTAGTCATTTATATCTTTTCTACTCCTGCTCATTGATACAGATTGCTGACAGATTTTTTACAAGGTAATTTTTCATTTTAAATTCAAAGCAAAAATAGAAGGGGCTTTAAATTTTAAGAAAAAGATACTTTTCAAGTTTTCCTACAAAGTAAGCATAATAATGGGGTGCATGTCATGCCTTCGTTTTTGGGGGTCTACTACCTGTCTATGACATCAGCTCTAGGGATGTTTGCTTGACTAGGAACGTGCTTACTAAATGTGGTCCAGGAGGATACAACATACTGCTGTGATCACATTTGTTGCATTCTCCAGGACCAGTGGTTACACTGAGCCGAATTATAGCACCACTGCTTTTTATTTATTTATTTATTTTTGGTTTTTCAAGACAGGATTTCTCTGTGTAGCCTTGGTTGTCCTGGACTCACTTTGTAAACTGGGCTGGACTTGAACTCACAGAGATCCACCTGCCTCCTTCTCCCTGAGTGCTGGGATTACAGGCGTGTGCCACTTCTGCACCCAGCTGCACCATTGCTTTTTAAATGTGACTTTTAAGGTAATACCAGATTCAAAATAAGCTTGAAAAGGCTGACATACTGTCCTACTGTCCTTTTTGTTGGAGCCTTAGGATCAGAGCGTGCATTCTCCCACTGCGCTATACCTTAGCTCCTGATGGAGTGTCTTAAAGGATACGTAAATTATTAGGGTGTTTTCCGCACCCATAGATAGAAAATGAGTAAACTGTTTAAAGGAAAATTACATGTTTATTTAAACTGTATATTCAAGGCAGAGGATATTGCCTAGTTGGTAGAATACTTACTAGCACACAGTGCCCTGGGCTTGATTCCATATCACTAAATAAAGTTGATTGTGGAGGTAGAGTAGGATGATCAAAAAAGTTAAAAGGTTATCAACTACCTGGGATTCAGGAGACTGTGTCTCAAAATCAACAAAACAAAACAACCAAATAAACACCCAATATCAATAACAAAAAGTTATTTACAGAAATACATTTTTCTAAATTTTTGCTTTGTAAATTATAAACATGAATACATTAACTTATCTCCCTATCCATTTGCCCTATTTGTGCACAGGGATTTGTGCATCTTGCTCATTGATGTTTGGACGTACTTGTACGTGGTTCCTATTAGCTGCTCAATAAGTAACTGCTGAGGACCAAATCTGGTGTAGACATGTGCCCATGGTGAGCCTTCTGGGGTTTTCCATTAGTTGCTAAGCACCTTTTCAGTCAGTACTGGTTTCACTTGTGTTTTATACCATTTGTTATTGCCTGTGTGTATCATGTAGTCAGTTTCTCTTATTAGTGGTAAATGCCTTGAAAGTATGAGTGAGCCTTCCCTGTCTATCTCACGCTTTCTCTTAAGTCATTCTGTAGACGTCCTAGTGCTTTATTATAATTAAATACTGCTCATAGAAGCTTGGGTTATTAGTGTTTTCTCTACCACTTTCTCCTGCTTGCCTTGAATCCTTTTAAATCATATTTCAAGATGATGCAGAAAATTTGTAAAATTAAGAATAGAATTACTTTAAACTCTTGACCCTATTGACAGAGATTTCTCCATGTTTTATGCCTGTTTTTGAATCACTCTACTTTCAACACCAAAGTGCTATTGTGCAACAGTACACGCGAGGCTTCACTTCTTTTGGCTTAGTGGTGTGCTTACTAACTTGTTCTGGACTCGCAGCACCTTTTCTTATGATTCTCCTACTCCCTTTCTTGTTTTGATATTTTAATTGGTTGTTTTTGTTTTTTAAAATGGGAAGTATCTTCTGGCCTGAAAAGCGTTAGGATGCTGAAATTTGATAACCTTTATCCTTTTTGTACATTTGTGTCTTATATCTTCTTAACACATCGGTGAATATAGAATGAAGAGCATCTGGTGTGGAAGGAAGCACCACACCTTCTCCTCAGCAGAGAGGAAGTATGCACAAATGTAATGGTTTGCAAGTTTCTCTTTTGAAAATTCTTATGGATTGGAGGCTTTGCAAACAAAACAACAACAGCAAACAAACAAACAAACAAAAACTTAGGGCTTTGTGCCCACTGCCCCTTCTACTTGCTGGGATTTTGTCTGGCTTGCCGTTGTCCAGGTCTTAAGCCTGCTGTCATATTCTGAGTTATGTGTGTATCAGGCCTGCTGTGTGTGAAAGGGGCTGTTTACTTGGAGTCATCTACCACCTCTGGCTTTTACCTTCTCTTCAGCATAGAACCTGAGCCTTGAGGGGAGATGATATATGAAGGCATTCCATTTAAGGCTGAGTGCTCCAAGGCCCTCCTCACTCTCTACACGTTGTCCAGTTGTGGGTCACCTTGTTAATTACCATCTACCTCAAGAAAAAGCTGCTCATCCCTAAGCAAGAAGCTGTTTGTAACTGATACCTGCTGGGAGAGGGAAAATCAGTTGTCTTTAACGGGTATATCATGTAGCCTTAGCTGAGAAGGGGTAGATGTGACCTTCAAATTAGTCAATGTGAAGTAGCTATTACATGCTTTATTGGATCTTTCCCAGAAAACCTATATTGTAATCACTCTCTTCAATAAGTACAGTGATGGCATATTCATTAAAGAAGGTCAGGATTGCATGCAACAATGATTGGATCTTATTTAATACCCAGGGAGCAATTTAATCTTAATATTTATAGAATTCCTTACCTTATTACAGCAGCTACGTTAAATAATGTGTGGTTTTGTGTAAAATGTTACCAGTCTCAGCAGGCAATTGGTTCTTTAAAAACAATTTTTTTGTTAAAATATATTTACATTACTTTCCCCTTTTACCCACCCGGCCCTCCCATGCCCCCTCCCTCCAGCTTCTTCCATGTCCCCTCTCCTTACTCTTAAATTCATGGCCTCCTCTTCTCTGATTGTTAAGAGTTTTCACATATACATGCAAATGCATGCACAAATACATAAGTACAATCTGCTGAGTTAGTTTGTTGTTTGTGTATGTTTTCAGGGCACTTCACTTTCTATTGGACAACCAGTTAGGCTCAAGCCCTGGGAGGAGCTACTTTTCCTCACCAGCAGTCATCAGTTGCTTGTGTGTAGTTCCTTGTCTTATCTAGGAGTGTGCTCCCAGACGATTTCCCTCCCCCCTTTGGTATCACTGTTCTCATTCTTTAGGCCTTGCTTATGCAGCCGTTTCTATTAGAGACTTTCACGGTAGGCTTCCCGGTCTTCTGTCTCCTAATATCTTTTTGCCTCCTCTTCTAAGATGGTCCTTGAACCCTAGATACAAGGGCTGTGATGTAGATGTAGCCATTGGTGCTGGCCTCTCCACAGTCTTTTGCTTTCTGAGTTGTGGTTTTCTGTGACAGTCTCCATTTACTGTAAAGAGAAGTCTCTTTGATAAGAGGATATTTACTTATCTGTGGGTATATACTTATCTATTAGTATAAGGATAACACTTAGAATCTTTTTAATGATTATTCAGCAGGCAATTGTATTGCATGATCTTGTCCACATTTCCTACGTGGCCAGGCATGATGTTGTATCAGCATGTTATATTGTCATTGACCTGATCTACTGAGTATTTATGGAAGGGGTGGGCTAGGTACTCTGACTGAGTCGTACTTGTTAACCTAGTTTTGGCAGAATTACATTGTATCTAGGAATAAAAATTATATTAAAAGTTTTAGTGCAACTTACAAAATTGTTCATATAATCAACTTTTGTTAGATCCCGAAGAGTGCTTGCTGGGTTTGTCACATGGTTATTGAAATGTTTTGTTTCATTCTCCATTTCTTTCTATATGTAAACTTTTTACTAATGCTCGAGTAGACTTTGGTATTTCCTCACTTGTTTCTGTAAATTATATAAACTCCTTGGCTTTTGTAGTATGTTCAATTCAAATCAGACGCCTCTATTGCACCTATATGACACGGTGGTGCATTTGATCACTTTGAGTTTTTAAAAAACATCCTCCATGGAAAAGAATCCAGGAGTGGTTTTTTTGTTTTGTTTTTGTGTGTGTGTGTGGGTTTTTTTTGTTGTTTGTTTGTTTGTTTTTTGCTTTATACTCTGTAGCTGGAATTCATGAGGAAGAGCAAGGACAAGTGTTCTTAACTGCTAAGCCATCTCTGGTCCCACTGCTTTTGTTTTTAAAGAGCACTTTGTATTGTATATTTGTTACTTCTAGGAACAGATAATTGCTAGGGGATTTCTCTCTTCACTTTCATTAAGATTAATAAGTCATAAGTGACACTTTCTGATGCCTTATAGCTTACTGTGGTATTTATCCCACAGTTTATTTACTTTATTTCCTTAATTTTTTCCAGGAAGTTTGGTGAGCGTCCTCCACCTAAACGACTCACTAGGTAAGCATTATATTAGCCATTTAAACATTGACTGTACATATAGATCCTGTCATTTTAGATAGTAATGTGAATTGTTCTTAGAAAATCATTCAGATACTGGTAACTATATCTTGAGCTTATTCCCACCTCTCCCTTCCCTTCTCTTCTGAAGGGGAGGGGTAGATCGGATATACTTTAAAAAATAAGTTAAATTTGCAAACTGCAAAGCTATTGTTAAGTTAACCTTCTTAGACAGATTTATCTGATCAAAAAAGAGAGAATGAGAAAAAGAATAAATATATTTTATTTAGGGCTAAGCTCCATTATAGCCACTTAATTCTTAACGTTCCTTCTCTTAACAACTTGTGTATACATGTTCCCTAAGCACCTGGGAAGTCTGTCTGCTCTACAATACTCAGGACCTCTTCTGTCAGTCTTAGCATCTATCACAGCGATTCATTGACAAAGCCATTAATTCCTCATCTCCATTCTTTGATACCATAAGGCTAGACAAAATTAATTATAAGATTCTGAAAATAACAGCTGCAACTTTGTTTAGCCAGTCGCATTTTGATGTGTAAGAGAAAGACTTGAGAGATTTAATAGGTGTTTTAAAAAATATTTATTTATTACTATGAATACAGTTCTCTGCCTGCATGTACACCTGCAGTCCAGATTAGGGCATCAGATCTCATAGATGGTGTGAGCCACCATGTTGTTGCTGGGAATTGAATTCAGGACCTCTAGAAGAGCAGTCAGTGCTCTTAACCACTGAGCCATCTCTTGAGCCCTAATAGGTGTTTTGTTTTGTTTTTTGTTTTTTTTTAATAGGTGTTTTTTTAAAGGAATATTAAAATCCTACTTTTTTCCTAAGAATTTTGAGGAAAACCTAAGACTTATTCACTTTCATGATAATATAAATATAGTCTTCTAACTATATGTTATTTTTACAGTATATTTCTTAATCATATATTTGAAAGAATTAATTTAAAAATTCATAAAATTTGTTGGGTTATAAAACAAAGAAACTCCTGGTTCTACAGTTTTGTCCCATGGTGTTGACTTTTATTTTTATTAGTCTTTCAAGAAGGAGGGGTGTGTGTGTGTGTGTGTGTGTGTGTGTGTGTGTGTGTGTGTGTGTGTGTGTTTTGAACCTAAATTGGGATCTCACTTTACCATTGTCGCGCATTCTTTAAGCCCCACAATGTATTACATTACTTGAGACCATCAGGGTTCTCTGTAGTAGTTCTGTGGTGTTCTGCTGTCTTCACACTCTTTCTGGTTCACATTGATGACTGCTTAGGCTATTACCAAATAATCACCTCTGTTAAGATAGTTATTAAAAACAGTTGTGGGCTGCACATGGTAGTGCACACCTTTATTCAGTGCTGTACTCAGGTGGCAGAAGCAGACAGATCTCTCTGAGTTTAAGTCCAACCTGATCTGCATGGTGAGTCCCAGGCCATCCAAGGCTTAACAATGAGACCCTACTGAATGAATGAAAGAACAATGGAATGAAAGAGAAAGAAAGGGAAGGAAGGAAAGAAGGAAGCAGGATGCGAAAGAAGAAAATATTGTATTTAAGAATAACGAACACCACAGGCACTCGGGAGGCAGAGGCAGGCGGATCTCTGTGAGTTCGAGGCCAGCCTGGTCTACAAAGTGAGTCCAGGACAGCCAAGGGTGTCAGTGAGAAGAAAACCAACCCAGAAGTAACAGCTTAGTGTCTGTTCTGTCTGTTGGAGGAGCTAGGACTCCGAGCTGGAAGTGGTCAACTGTTGGGGTTTCCTGGCCCACACAGCCTTTGCTGCAAATACAGATAGGCTGTGGAAACACATTGGTAATGACAGCATTAAACAGGAGTTTGGTTGATTTGCCTAACAGCTATGGTTTATAAATTCCTAAGCTAAAGGAAAGTGAAGGGAAGTGTAATAAAGCATAGAAGATTCAAATTAAACACATAGGCTCAGTTCAGACTTTTAGAAATGAAAACAATAGTTAAGTGGAAAAAAGGTCCTTGATTGGATCAATTCAGAATGGATGGAGAGGTGAGAACATAGCAATAGAAACTGTCCAAAGTAAAAACACAGGAAAAAAATCTGGGTAGAGGGAGCATTACAGATAGTTTGTCCAACTAACTGTAATTATGTGTAAGTAGACATTATGAGAAGGTTATGACTAAAACTATAGGAAGAAATAATGCCTGGAAATATTTCATTGAAAGATTTGGAACCATAGAACCAAGAAACTCAGTAAGTCTCAAGTGTAAAAGTATCTGGAAGCACATTGTGGTCAAGTTGATTAAAACAAGTGCTAAACAGAAAAAGTTAAAAGCAAGAGACGAAGATAGATTCAAAAGAACAAAGATAAAGATCACAGCAGGTTTTTCATCTGAAATTTTGCTACAGGTAAGATGGCTTTAAAGTATTTAAAAGGGCGCAGATAGAGACTTTAAACAACATTAAAAACAAAGTATCCATCATAAACAGACCTGAAGAACACTGAAAGAAATTCTGCCAAGTATAAAGGCAATATTGAATAGAAAACATAGTCTAATGTACTGTCCAAGAATAAGAAATGTGACATCACTGCAGATCCTACCAGTATCAAAGCTTAACTACAACTCCTAGTCCTTGTGACAACTTCTGAAGAAGTGTGTAAGTACCATGAAACTAGCAGTTTATAAGCTTGTTGAAGAAATTATATCCAAACAGGCTGAACTTGTTACTAAAACAAAGAAGCTGCAGGTGTAGGTTGGCTTCACTGCTGAATTCTACAGTGTTTTAAGGGAGAAGCTACCATTAGATAGATGGCTTTCTAAAAGTTGGAAAAGAACACCTAGTGCCTAGTTCAGTCTCTGAGGACAGAGTACTGTTACCTAAGGCAGCCAATAGCTTACAGAATGCTACGAAAAACACGAGACAGTACAGCTATACAGTAACATGACATACGAGCAAAGATTTCTATTCAAGTTTTGAAAAGTATTGAACTCTGCACACACAGGTTTAGAAACTGCAAGCTGCTCTTCCTGACAGGATGCAGATGAGTATTGTTTTCTGGAATGGGAATAAGCAGAAAGGATTTCAGAGACCCTGAAGAACAGCTTTGGGGAACTAAGGATATCTTATGGTGGTGGTGTAGCATGCTCTTGATAAAACCACCGCATGGTGTGCCAATTAAATCTCATTAAAACCCTTAACTTTTTAGTAACTCTTTTACATAGGAGATAACCTGGGAGACTGGCATATATGCTGTGGGAAATTCAACTAAGCTTTATTTTATTTTTAAAGAAACCAAACTGCAGATGTCTTTATTTCCCATGCAAACTTAGCAAAGCTGTCTAATAACAAATGCAAAATGAAAACCAGTCATCAATTCGGTGGCAAAATTAGTTTTATTAAATACAAACTTGAAATTAGGATATTATTAATTTGTATACCAAATTTAGTACCATCTAAATATTTCAAAATCATATTTTTCATGTCTCCTCTGAAGTGACTCTGCTTGACGAAAACAATGTGTTATTTGGCCAAAAATACTTGAGGTGATTGTCTCCACTATGCTGTAGAGAGTATAATGTGGAGGCCATTTCTTTTCTTTTAAGGACCTTTCAAAGCTTACCCTGTTCTGTTCTTTCTTACTCCTGTTTCCCAAGGTAAACAGTTTTGGTGGGAGAGTCTCTAATGGGGGAGGGAGGGAGGAATTCTTTCTACATGATTTAAAAATTTAATTAAAATTACAAATTAATGAAATAAAGACTACTAGTCAACGTGACTGTGAATTTGTTTAAGAAGTTCATTTGTGTGTGTGTGTGTGTGTGTGTGTGTGTGTGTGTGTGTGTGTGTGCGCGCGCGCGCGCACTGTACTTGTGGAAGTTGGAAGACAGTTTAAGAAAGGGGAATCTTATCACCTTTCATAGGTGGGTTCCAGGCATAGAAACCTACACATTCTTTCAGAGATAGTTTTGTTTATTTTCTCATCCCATAACTACAGGCTAGGAATTGCTAACTAATGCTTTTGCTAGAATCTGTTGTGTAGCAGAGAATTTCTTTTGAGAGGCTTGCCACTACTTTAGTTTGTATAATTGCTAGAATGGCTTTGTGCTGTTTCTTGCTCAGAATATCTTTTGTATGTTACTGGGAGTGATGCTTTTCACAGAGCCTACTTCCTCTGTCTTACGAAGAACGCTGCTCTACTCTTAAAATCCTATGTGTGAAACACATGAACCATGTATTTCTGTTGACTCAAGCTAGATCAATAGCATATTTTTGAACAGTGTTCAGTATCCAGACTATTCTGTTTTTTTAAAATTTGTTATTGTAGGCAGACATATATCAGGGGCTCATGTCTGGAGATCAGAGGACAGCTTTTATGAGTAGGGAATCTCTTTTAAGGTTTTCAGGGCTTGTCAGGCAAGCACCTCTAATTGCTCATCCATCTCTCTGGCCCCTTCTCTATATTATTACATAGTAAGATGCTGTTCTTATGTTTTAATCCATGTATAAATGTGCTTATAAGCTTGATAGATTGCTGCTGTGTATGGTCGAATGAAACAGCTCTGACCTCAAAGGTATAAAAGACAGTAACCATGGCCCAGAAACATTTATTTAGTCATTCCAGATAGAACATTCCAACATTGAAGCATAGTGTTTTTATGGTAGCAGGACAAAGTTATAAATCAAGGAATTTAAAAAATATATAGATACATCAGGAAAGCAGGTTATAGCAAGAAGGGAGATAGGCCTTGTATACTATCTGACAACACTCTCAGTCTTGATTGGTAG
Source organism: Acomys minous (assembly GCF_964271855.1). NCBI lineage: Eukaryota > Metazoa > Chordata > Mammalia > Rodentia > Muridae > Acomys > Acomys minous. Next base: position 16,312,146 of record NC_140491.1, on the reverse strand, counting down.
AAAACTGGGATTTTGTTAAGTTAATACATCCTAGGTCTGGCTAGTAGCAGGGCCCTACACAGAGGTGGTTGTGGGGATATGACCATTTAGTAGACTAAAGATAGTTCCAAGTAATTAGACTCTGAAACAGCAAAATTTCAACCTCCCTGCATCTTTGGTTTGATCATTCAGCTTGTGCAGACAGCTTCTTCCCAAAAATTCTTGCTCACAGTACGTTGAGGCTTAAGTCAAAAACATTAACCAGTGTACATCCCTACCTCCTTTACCCAGCATGCCTGCAAAGCTTTCATGAAAGTCCCCATTCCCGTTTTTTTCCTGCAGCCTGTATAGTTAAGAGCTTGGATTGGCTTTTAACAAAGAAGACAATACTGATACCTATAACTTGCTGACATGAACTACTTGTCAGTGGGGGGCTGGCTTACTTTGAGGTGTGTTTTTATTCCTCCCTTCCCAGTAGCTCCGCAGAAGAGAAAACACTCAGATCTAGAAGTGGCAGAGTTAAGGTTCAGATCCGTAGCCATTGTACCTACCAGGAGCACAACTTGGTCTTTGAGTTAGCAAAACTTCTTAGCTTTGCATCCTGGTTTCCTGAATAATTTCAGGAAAGTCACTTAACCTTTACCAAATCTACACTGTGTTTGGTCAGATGTCACCTTAGTGCTTTTGGCAATATTAATACACTTGCTTAGAAAAATAACTAGCATAATCTCACTACTCAGTTTCAGTCTTTTTAATGGTGAGATTATCTTTGTACACACAGCCTGCTGTACGTGCCTCAGGTTCTTTTATTTGAAACCTTTATAGCATGTCAGGGAGAAGTAAGAAAAGAGTAAAGAAAAGTAAACACAAGACCTGGTAACCATATAGGCACATATAAACACATATGTAAACATATAAGCAAATAATCACTAAGTGACATAATGGAGACCTAAGTGTTAGAATTTAATTTGGAAAATATGCTCCCAGTTAAGAGTTTTCAAATATGTTGGTGCTTTTCAAGTTCCATTGTCTTTTTGTTTTTATCCAGTTTTGTTTATTAATGCTTTTGTCCTTTTTTCTTGTATATTATAAAGTCTTCCTCAGTCTCTCTTCCACTTTGTTCTTTTGAGCCAGGGTCTTTTAATCAAACCTAGAACATACCAGTCTAGCTGGTCTTGCTCCAGAAATTTCCAAGCTCCGCCTTCAAGGCTGGAATTACAGGTGGGTCATGACACTCACCTGGTACTTAGATGAGTTCTGGGAATCTAGTCCTCTTGTAAAGGTTTTAACCACCAAGTCATATCCCTGTCCCTCTCTCGCCCCTCCCCTCTCTCCCCCTCTTTAATATTTTAACACCCCACCCCCATCTCTGAACAGTCACTTCCCACAGCAATGTCTCAGATCCCTTGCGATTGCCAGTGTGTCCAGTACCGTGCCCTTTGTGAACGTACTCCAGTCCTTCACCTCCGACTCCCTGATCACCACAGATGCGAGTTTCAGCAGTGTCTGTGCACACCTTTGCCAGTCAGATGTTGCTGCATGCTGTTCTCCTCTTCCCTTCTCTCTGCCCACACTGTGGTATCACTTGCCGTGCCTTGCCGCTAAAAGATTTTTTTTTCAGTAAAACTAAATGTCATTTAGGTTATCTCATGTGACTCCTTTAATCACCCCTGAGCTAGGAAGTTGTGTTGGCTCTAATTTTCAGATAAGAAAGTAAAAAGCTGAGTGAGGCTCCATGGTTTGTCCAGGCAGTTCAGTGTACTAGTGACACAAATCTATAATTCTCTACATTTAATAACTTTGACTGTTGACAGCTTATTACTGTCATTTGGATATCCGTTTTGTGTGATGTGTTTGTCTTTATTTACAATGTAAGTAGAATATAATTTAAACTTATTAAAATATTCTTAGTTATCTTGTCTTTGATTTTGTCGTGTGTATAAAACATCTGAAGAATTGATATTCGACTTTAACTTTTAGAGGTTCCCCACTCCCTGTGTGGCACTTTTGGCACACTTGGGTGCAGAAATACACATTGATAGTTTTATAAAACATTTGCTTTAATACGCATGTAACAGTTTTTGCTTGATAGAATGTTGAATTTTTGAAAGCTTAATGCAATTTTCAGCAAATTCAATTGGCCTCTATTGAATTTATTATATTTAGCAACATCCTTTGGGCAATTGTATGCTTGTGTATAAGTGACAGGACTTTCTAAGTCCTTACACTGAACTGTTCGTTTGGGATCAGGCAACAGAGTGATTTGATGATGTTTCTTATGGCTTAAGACGTAAAAGGGTAGAGGAACAAGATCAACTAGAAAGTCAGAATTAAATTAGCAGTATAAACATTAATCTTATTTTAACAACCAAAATGCAGAGCCAGTGTGGGTATGTATTGTTCTTTGCACAGCATTTTTAAAAGTAGCTCATGTTATTGGTTTCTGTTTTTATGTTTAGGGTTTTTTTGTTTGTTTTTTGGGTTTTTTTTTTTTTAAATGTTCATAAGCATTCCTCTTATCAGATAGAGTGAAAGAAAGATTTTGTCAAAATGCCATCCCTACAATGGTAATATTTATATTTGATTACAGGGAAGCTATGCGAAATTATTTAAAAGAACGAGGAGATCAAACAGTACTCATTCTTCATGCAAAAGTTGCACAGAAGTCTTATGGAAATGAAAAACGGTAAGATTGTTGGTATTTGGGGCAAGTAGGTGCTTATTGTACAATTTGCATATGGTTTATATTTATGTCTGAGACTTGTTTCTATTCCTGGGTTTATTTGCATAGTAAAAACTGAAGAGGGAGGGGACTTACCTCTTTTTGTTTTTCAAGACAGGGTTTCTCTGTGTAGCCTTGGATTTCCTTGACTCTCTCTGTAGACCAGGCTGGCCTCGAACTCACAGAGATGCACCTGCCTCTGCCTCCCCACTGCTGGGATTAAAGGGATGTGCCACCACTGCCCGACTGGGACTTACTCCTTAAAGGGGAGAAACAGTGAATTGTGGCATGTTCAAGTCAGAAAATTTAGTGAAGACCATCTGGCCACATCCTAACTTTATAAAATTAAGCCTGTTTTTCTTTGGAGCTGTTTTCCAAGCATCTTAGTAGCACATTAGCTCATTTGTAAAACATCTTTCTTTTTGGGGTAAAGTGTAATTTCATAAGCAACTGTTTGCCCCTCCCTTCCTCCAAGCCCTCCATTTTAAAGGAAGAGGCAGTTGTGATACAGTTGTGTAATCCTCACTATTGGTGAGGCTGAGACAGGAGGATGGCAAGTTCAAAACTTCTCTGGGTTACAGAATGATCGTAAGGCCAGTGTGAGCAACTTTGACTGATTCAAGAAAGAGATGGCTCAGAGGCTAAGACCACTTGTTCTTCCGGGCTTCTCAGTCCAAGTTCCAGTGCTCATACCTGCACCGGCTGTAACTCCAGCTCCGAGGGAAGTAGCATCCTGTTCTGGCCTCCATGTCACCCATACACATGGGGCATACACACACAACTAAAATTAAATCTTTTTTTTTAATATATATATCTCAGTGATAAGAGTGTGTGCCAGTGTGCTTAGGGCCCTGGGTTCACATCCCAGAGCCACAATAGGTAGGTAGACAAACAGGCGCATACTTGCACAGATACTTAAGTAATAGATGGGCGTGGTGGTGTGCTCATTTAATCCCAGCACTTGGGAGGCAGAGGCAGGTGGATCGCTGTGAGTTTGAGGTCAGCCTGGTCTACAAAGTGAGTCCAGGACAACCAAGGTAACATGGAGAAACCCTGTCTTGAAAACAAAAACAAAAACAGATTCTTAGGTAAAACTATAAAGCTGTTCTAAGGTGAGTTTAAGTTGAGCTTTGGACCAGCTGTAAGAGCTCTTAACTGCCTGTACTTGATAATCCTGTTCGTCTGCCCCATACATTGAGTTGGTAGCAGTGTGCCCCTGTGGTCTCATCTGACTGGGAGGCCAAATCAAGCCAAATCAAGAAGATTGCTTGAGCCCACAAATTCCTGGGCCACACTGCAAGGTCCATCTAAGGAAGAGAAAGACAAAGAAGTCTTCATACTGAAACCTAACTGGGCACAACAGAAATTGTCTATAAAGATAGTGAGTTAGTGTTGTTTCTGTGTAGTCTTTTTTATGAAACTCACGTTTCGTTATGTTTGACTCAATTATGAACTTCTTGGTGGTCAGGTTTTTGTTTTGTTTCAAAGTAGGTATAAGAATTCAAACCCAGAGTTTTGTATACACAGTGTACACGGTCACACGGTTACATCCTCAGCTCCCATATACTCACTGGGCTGCAGTTATCAGAGGGTGGGCATGCAGTGAGCAGAGCCTGGCCTGCTAAGCCAGGTCATTGCTGCCTTAGAACCTCCTCTCTGTTGTTTTCACTTGATTCCAGGTACTTTAAGGCACTGTCTTTCATAAACAGCATTTTTGTTGTTGTCTTGTTTTGTTTTTTTGTTAAGCATTTATGGGTAAAGAGAGAGAGAGAGAGAGAGAGAGAGTGTGTGTGTGTGTGTGTGTGTGTGTGTGTATGTATTTGTAGTATGTTAACACAAAACAGCTCTTATCTTAATTCTGGAGCCAAGGGTGAATGGTCAGAGCTCAGGAACAGAGCTTTAGATCACCTCAAATGCTGTGCTCTAGTGTGAACATGGTTTGTGAAGTCACAGAACAAAACGTCACAAGTGAAGAAGCCTCTTGGTTAGGAGCGTTACAGCTATCCTAGTGTCTGAGGACGTGGCTATAGGATTGGGAGAGCTGGTGGTCTGATACTTCTGGAGAACGGTACGTGCTAGCTCCTAGGGCAGGCCCGGGTGGGCAGTGAGAGTAAAGATAGCCCTAGGGAATTTGGTCCTGCATCTGCAGCAGTCTAACTACCCACAACTGTGGCTTGTTTGTGTTTTGAGGCAGGGTTTCTCTGTGTAGCCTTGGCTGCCCTGGATGCTTTGTAGACAGCCATCCGCCTGTCTCTGCTACCCTGAGTGCTGAGATTAAAGGCGTGTGCCACCATGCTCAGCTATTGTGGCATTCTAATCAGTCAGTCAGCCTTGGTGACGTGGATGTGACTTTTTTTCTGGGAACTTGAGTTCACACTAGTCAGTTGTTTTCTAAGCACCAAAAGAATGCTTCTGACCACTAAAGAGTGTTGTACAAGGCTAGATGGGCTTTTTGAGGGGAAATAGAGAGCTTAGCAACTCTGGTCTCCAGAGAAGTGCTCTGCCAGTGCTAGGGTGGAGGGAGCATTTTAAGGGAAAGGAAGGCAAGGGACTCTAACCATGCCTTGGCTCCCATTGGAATTCCTATAACTAATTCCAGGTTCTTTTTTCTTTCTATAGTTTTAAAAACTAGAAATTCACATTAATCTAATTTCCCTTTAAGTAAAATCCTCGTCCTTCCCAATGACGAGGTGAGACCAGTCTAGACTTCACTGAAACGTGGGGCAGACATGTTAATCACTTGGCTTCAGCCATGGTCAGTGTTGGCTTTTGGCTAAAGTGTCATACCAATTAGAGTGGTTTCTTCATTTAGTCTCTTTATAAAATGATTTGCTGGTTGCTAATGCAAAAGGACCTATAAAGAATTATGTGGCACTTACTTTATGATGGATGGCTGAGACCTAGTGAAGTAATAAGGGTTTGTAGGTCATTATAAGAAATACAGGACCACAGGGCTGCAGTGGCTTACCAAGTATTGTAAACATTTTAATGATTGTCTTTATTGCAGTAGCTTGAATTTACCTTCTGTTAGTTAGGTATGGTTTATTCAGTCCATAACCTCACTTAAATACTTGAAGAATCTTTGCTTTTGATTTCCAAAAAAGAATGAAGATGAAGATGTTATTACTATCTTTTGGGTTTTCAAAACAGGGTTTGTTTCTCTGTGTAGCCTTGGCTGTCCTGGAACTCACTTTGTACACCAGCTGGCCTTGAACTCAAGAAATCCACCTGCCTCTGCCCCCCAAGGGCTGGGATTAAAGGCATGGGTGACCACTGCCCGGCCGTACTCTTCCTATCTTTTGAATCATGTGTATTAAGTGTTTTCAAGGAAGGTAAATGTGCTACTTTACACAGAGTAAGAACTGTCTTGGCGTGTGTGTGTGTGTGTGTGTGTGTGTGTGTGTGTGTGTGTGTGTGTGTGTGTGTGTGTGTTTAATGCCCTCCTGTGACTTGCTAGTTCTGCCTAGGCTTCCTTTAGGATTTAAAGAGGGGATGGTCTGCTGTCTGCTCTGGAATGAGGAGATCCTTGCTGATCCAGATTCAGGCTCTTGTAAAGAGTTGCTAAGTCGGGGCTGAGCAGTGGCTCAGAGGTTAAGTAAGGGAACTGACTGCTCTTCCAGAGGTTCTGAGTTCAATTTCCAGTAACCACACGGTGGCTCACAACAATCTATAATGTGATCTCAGGCCCTCTTCTGGCCTGCTGTGTACATGCAGGCAGAGCACTGGGCACATTAATAATAAATAAATAAATAAATAAATAAATAAATAAATAAATAAATCTTTTTTTTTTTTAAAGAGGAGGGGGGAGAGTTGCTAAGTCAGCACTGGGCACGTTAATAATAAATAAATAAATAAATAAATAAATAAATAAATTTTTTTTTTTTAAAGAGGGGGGGGGAGAGTTGCTAAGTCATGAGGTAACTTGGGGACATGACCACAGATACTTTGGCTGTCTCTGTCATAAAAAATAATTTCAGTGAATAATGCTAAAACTATCTGGCCTGGAAATCTTATTTTAAAAGCTTCAATTATTCTTGGTATTAGCATGCATGCCTCAAATGGCAGTTGTCCATTTGACTTTTTCATTAAAGGTCGGTATACTTTTCTAAAACATGAAACTTTTCTAGAAAGCTTGTTTTCTCCAAAGGCTTTGTGTTAATATGCCCTTTGATATTATTATATTAATGTCCAGCATTATCTTTGGTGAGCAAGCAGTTATGCAAGAGGTGCTCTTTGACAGTTACTAACTTCTTAGACAGAACTGATGGCGAGGAGCTCCCAGATGCTCCTTCAGTGGGAACAGGCTTGGAATTTGTCTCACCCAACTTAATTGTCATACCAAGCTAAATAAAAGCCTTTTTTGAATCTATAGGCTTTTTCCAGGTGTGTTCACAGGATTTGAGGGGAGAGAGTTGTTAAATCAGTCACTAAAATAATGACTGAATTTTAAAATGGGTAAAGTATTAAATGTGTACATATCGCCACCAAGTGGGAGAGAACAGCATTGTTTGTCAGTTGAGATGATGAAAAAGAGGAGAAAGAAAAAGAAAAGGCAGTATTGTTTGACAGGACTCCATAGCAGTTAAAAGTCAGTTTTAAACACCATCTTAGTCATGTTTGGTTAATTATATGGGCTTTTACTCCACTTTCCCTTTTTAATCTATATATGTTATTATATTACTACTAAACTATGTGGAGATAAAATTTTGGTTAAATTACTTTTAGGAGTGACAATTTGGGGACATTAAAGATAGGATTTCATTTGCACCTTACAAAAGAATCTGAATAAAAATGCTCACTCCATTTATCATTTCAGTGTACATATAGTTTTCAGATGTGAAATTAAAGTACATTTTGTGATAACTCGTTCAAATTGCATAATGCCAATTTACCAATGAGCTCAGGTTCCAATAAAATACTAACATGGGATAAAGTTCCTGAAATTGCATTAGCCTAGGTTTTTGAGATGTGCGCTTGGTGGCTACTGCTGTTAAAAGCTGGAAAGATCCCTGGATATATGTAAACAACCAGTCCCACTAGGCATTCCTACAGTGTCCACATCATTGGAGTGATGTTGACCTAGGCCGTGACCTTGATATCCTTCGCCTCAAGTGTGAGTATGGAAGCATGAAAGCGCCTCTTGTTATGTATTGCCTAATTGGGTATTACAGACACAAAACGGAGGCTTCCCACTCTATTCTACACTGCTTCCTCTCCAGGACATACTTGGTCTAGTTGACCTTTGGCCTCTGGTTTTCTCTCCATAGTTGATTCCCTCCTTCTAAACAGCCACTGCTTCTCTTCTTGGTCTTCCTTTTCTTTAAATGCTGCAACCTCCTTATAGAAGTTTTTGTTTGGGTTTTTAGTTAATTATTTATTTAATTATTTATTTTTGTTTTGTTTTGTTTTTTTGTTTTTTGAGACAGGATTTCTTTGTGTAGCCTTTGACTGTCCTGGACTCACTTTGTAGTTCAGGCTGGCCTCAAACTTAGAGATCCACCTGCCTCTGCCTCCCGAGTGCTGGGATTACAGGCATGTGCCACCATGCCTGGCTCAAAGTCTCTATTTTAAAACACACCTCTCCTTTTTTCTCCCTCTTTCTGTATCCTATTAGAGTATAAATTCCATGAGAATAGGATTTTTGTTTGATCTTGTTGTTTTCATTACTATGTTATGTTTCTGGTACCTGGAAGATAAAAGTAATTTGGAGAACTAATAAATGCTGATGATCTCAGCTCATTTCTTGGAAGTCAACGTTGCCAGTTAACTTGGAAAGTCATCTGAGTGGGGTTGAGAAAAGAAGGTGCCAGTACATTAAGAGGCTGTTCAGTAGGTGCTACTGTGATTTGCTGAAGAGGAAGCAAACTGCTCATTTCCCTACAGACCTGAGGCTGTGCATGGGTACATATTTTATTTACTTATTTGTTTTTATTTATTGAGATAGGATCACACTATATAGCTCTGGCTTTCCTGGAACTTACTATGTAGACCAGACAAATTCACAGAGATCTGTCTGCCTCTGCCTCCCGAGTGCTAGGATTAAAGGCATGCATCACTATGCTTAGCAACCAAATTTAATTTTATAGTCTGAGTTTCAGGTAAAATTTGATTCTCAGTATCAATCAATTGACTAGAAGATGTCACCGGGCAGTAGAAGGCCTATGTTCTCACTGTTCAATGGTGTGAGTAGATGCATATCCACATGCTAGGCTGCTCCTTGTTGGTTTCTTATAATGGGAGCTTGCCACAGGTGGTTATTATTATTATGGTAAGGCTGTTTTCGCTCATAGTGGGATTTGCAGAATCAAGAAACATCTCTCTATAGTCATACCTATACAAAAAAGTAGGATTAGCCGGGCCCTGGTAGCTCATGGCTTTAATCGTAGCACTCAGAAGACGGAGGCAGGCAGATTGCTTTGGGTTTGAGGCCAGCCTCGTCTACAAAGCGAGTCCAGGACAGCCAAGGCTAACACAAAGAGACCCTGTCTCCAAAAAAAGGAAAAGAAAAAGAAAAGAAAGAGTAGGAATTACCATTAGGGTCTTTTGCTTTAAGAAAAAAAGGAAGGGAATTAGTTTTTTTTGGTAAAAGATATTGTGTGTTAATTATATACCTGGTTCTTCATTTTTTAAAATAATTCACTTTTTAAAATTAATTTATTCTTGTTACATCTCAATGGTTATCCCATCCCTTGTATCCTCCCATTCTTCCCTCCCTCCCATTTTTCCCTTATTCCCCTCCCCTATGACTGTTCCTGAGGGGGATTACCTCCCCCTGTATATACTCATAGGGTATCAAGTCTCTTTTCGGTAAAAAATAATTCATTTTTATTTTATGTGCATTAGTGTGAAGGTATCAGATCCCTTGAAACTGGAGTTTAGGACAGGAGTGAGCTGCCATGTGGGTGCTGGGAATTGAACCCAGGTCCTTTGGAAGAGCAGACCATGCTCTTAGCCACTGAGCCATGTCTCTATCCCCTGGTTCATTCATTTATACTATTTGCCTGGCTACTATAGTCATTTGAGTTTTAAGGCCCCCTAAAGTGACAAGACAGACATTTTAAGGTGTGTACATGTCAGTGGGTATCATTGGACAAAGATATATTACATATCATCCGGCAGGTACATTATGTACTACAGAAGGGATGAATTCATAGTTTGAGTATTAGGTTATGACAAAATCATTACATGTGGAGAGAACTTGTGAAGTTATTTTTTGGCACACAGAAGAACAAATCTGTTAGCAGTCATGAGCTAAAAGAAGATTGTGTTCTTTTGGTCCAAGATGTTTCTCAGTCATGCATGCTAGGTGTTCAAGGTAAGGTACATAAAACACAGACATTTTTGTAAGTAACTAGTTCTCTCTCTCTCTCTCTCTCTCTCTCTCTCTCTCTCTCTCTCTCTCTCTCTCTCTCTCTCTCTCTCTCTTTCTCTCTCTCTCTGCCTTACTTGAAATGATACTTTAATGCTATTTTCCAAGTGAATTGCCAAATAAGGTTAACTCTAATATACCAAGAATATAATTAAAATCAATGATGCTGTTGTCTTGGCTTGAACTTAGTAATCACAGACTATGTGGTGATCTATTGTGTTGGCCAAATTCTAGTAGAGTAGTCCAGAGTCTTGAAGTGTGAGAATTCCAAGTTCTGCTCAAAGCAGGACTAATCTTAACTGATGATGTAACTCCCAGATTTTGTTAGAACAGATAAGAAAGTCTTCATTTCAATCCTTTTGACAAGATGATTTGCTTTGTAAATGACCGAAATGCTTGTTAGGAACTAACTTAGTACATTGAAGTATGATTTTGAATGTAAATATTAAAAAATAAAATAAAATGATCTTGAATTTAATTTTTTTGCCTGCCATTTTTTTTCCAGATTTTTTTGTCCTCCTCCTTGTGTGTATCTTATGGGCAGTGGTTGGAAGAAAAAAAAAGAACAAATGGAACGAGATGGTTGTTCTGAACAAGAGTCTCAACCCTGTGCATTTATTGGAATAGGAAATAGTGACCAAGAGATGCAACAGCTAAATTTGGAAGGGAAGGTAAATTCCAAATATACATTCTGCGTTCATTTTTTTGCAGTATTTATTTTAGGGTTGTTTTGTTTTTTGTTTGTTTGTTTATTTTGTTTTGTTTTTGTTTTGTTTTGGCTGTCCTGGACTCGCTTTGTATTCAAAGCTGGCCTCGAACTTACAGTGATCCACCTGCCTCTACCTCCAGAGTGCTGGGCTTAAAGGAGTGCACCACCACACCCAGCTTAAAAGGGCTTTTTAACAACAATTGTTTAATGTGTATATCCTCAGGGACAGTCAGTCATGGTCTGATGACTCATAGAGCTTGTGTGTTGGCATTTAAAGGCAGCACTGGGAGGTGTCTCCAGTTTCCTGGCAGCCTTAGCTGTAAGTTAGATTTCTACTGGAGGCCAGGAGTTTAGGAGACAGATTTTTCTGCCTGGCAGTATTGTGATTCTCAACTTTGGTTTACTATGTCCTCTTAATCTTCATCTGCTGCTGAGAAGCAGCTGCTGACATGGATCTGGTATAGTGGCCATTGGTTAACCAACACAAGTGCAGGACACAGCTACTCAGAACGGTTTGTCTTCTAGCTTTGCTGACAGTTCTGTGAATTTAGAAAGCAGTAACAGTCAGTATACTACTTTAGTTCAGGAAGATAGTTTGATCAGTTATTATACTTACTAATTTAATATTTTCCCTTAGTATTAAAGTTTAGAAAATGGTTCTGATCTCAGTGACTGCCTAGCATCTAAAGTATCATATAGAAGGTATTTCTGTATTTAGTAACTATTGGCTATCTTGGTGTTTATGTCTTGATTTTACATTAGGGTAAGCTAGATGGCCAACAGTGGTGAGGGTGGTGAGCTGTGATGGGCATTCTAGTCACGTTAGTCATGTTCAGAGAGTACTCAGAAGCCTTAACACGAACCTGCAAATCTCGATGCCCTTATACTTTTAGCCAATAAGGTATGTTGACTATGGATTTTAAATTAGGTTTGGTATAATTTTATTACAATAGCGAAATGTTTGTTGTAAAAGAAAATAGAGCAGTAAAACCATTTTAAAGTTTGGTGAGTTTTTTTGTTTGTTTGTTTGGTTGGTTTTTTTGTTTGTTTGTTTGTTTTGTTTTTTTTCTGAGACAGAGTTTCTCTGTGTAGCTTGGCTGTCCTGGACTTCCTTTGTAGATCAGATTTCAAATTGGCCTTGAATTTACAGAGATCCTACTGTCTCTGCCTCCCTCGTGTTAGGATTAAAGGCGTGCACCACCATGCCTGGCGCTCTGTGTTAGATCTTGTTGTGCAAGTCCTGGACACGGGTAGGATGCAGGCGCACATGTGCACGTGAGGACGTAAAGGACTGGTCTCTCCTTTCACAGTGGAGGGGATGATCTGAGGGGGTGATCGCACCAGCCCTTGTTCATCTGTTTTATTTATGCTGGCCAGTATTTTCTCATTCTTGATGCAGATTATACTTAATAATGTTAGCTCTCAGAATTAAGTGCTCTGATCTTAGGCTTTCTCACTAATTGAGATGTAGTCCCCTTATTGAGATGCACCTCTCATTTTGTCTATGACTATCTGCTCTAGTCCATTGACTTTATCCTGTGTTCCAAAGCAGAACAGTTCCAGATTTGACCTTTAGCTAGTAATTGAAAACTACGGTGGGCCTATGTAAGAACTCAACGATGTCATATCTGAGCACACAAGAAAACCTCTACTGCAAAGGGCTATTTCTTGTATTTTGTGTTTATTGTTGTTTCTTATTTTGCCTTCTTCACAACAAGGTCTTTCAAAATTTAGAATATTCAAGACCACATTTAAGTTTTCTTATGCAACTTTGTTAAAGAGATAAACTATTGCAGTATTTTTATCTGCTACTAACAGTCTGTATTGGCAAAAATTTTTAAGAATAAAAGCCTAGAATTCATTAGCTGTTTTCTAATGAGTGGTACTTGTTCTACATTTTAAAAGGAGCACAGAGCAGAAGTAGTTGAAATAAATTTTGGATATCATTAATTCTGTTTCATAAAAGAGGTCAGTGTTTTGGCCAGGCCCCTCACTTCACAGTGTTTAAGGGAATAGGGAGAGTTTTAGAGCCATTATATACAGGTGAAGTGGTGGTATTTTAAACTTTTCAACAAGTGAGTGTTTTATCCCTTTAAACTTGATTCTTTTGATAATGGAATAAATAAACCCATTAAACAAAGTTTATCTATTTTAAAAATAGTTCTTTAGTATATTCTTAAAGATACCTAAGATGTTTCTATGCTCCCGTTCAGTCTAGCACTGTTTTCCTTAGTTTTGTGGTTACCACAGCATTCAGTCATAAAGAGAAACATTGGGTGAGCTGTTTGAAAACTGCAACCAAAAACTGCAGGTAGTTATCAGTTGTTTTTAAGTACAAAAATCAAACAATTGCTTTAACAGTGAGTGGTGATTCTGTGAAGCATGTAAAACTATATAGAACAAAGTGAGTAGATATGTATGGATCATAGGGTTTGGTTTTTAAAGTAAGTTGTTATAGCAATGTTTGTATATAACTAACACTCGAGGAATTCAAATTAATGCCTTCGCTGGTCAGCGACTTGTAGACACCTGGAAGACTCTCCGCCTGTGCTGTGTGTTCTTGCTCTTTGCCCAGCCTCATCCTTCCCTGGGGATCCCCGCCCACACTTACACTTGGGAAGACCAAGTCCTCAAGCACTGCTTTGTCCACAGCTATCAGAACTTGGCTTCTGGATTATTGGATTATTTTTTGTGCAGCTCTTCCGAGTTGACTTAGACAGTGCTTCTCACTGTGCTTTTTCCTCTGCTTCCTATACTAGGTGGACTTGAATTTTCTGGAACAATTCAAGCTGAGGAACAGGAATAGTGGATGTAATAGTTTTCTAGCCACCCTAAGGACAGCATTAATGGCTGAACATTGAGGTCCAAGTGCAGCTCTAGCTCCAGAAGGGTCTAGGAGACACTCGACTCAAGTTCAGCGCTCTGGATTAAGGTTTCCCTTCTTGGCACCTACGCTGAGGGTGATCTGTCCCTCCTGACCTCTGTCTTAGGAAGAGGCTGGCCTCTCATGAGCCTGACATTCATCTCCCATTGTTTCAAACACTTCTTAAAGATGTCTCTCTAGAGAGCAGCGTCAACAATTTATTCGGTGATCTATCGGAGAGATATCATTCATGCCCAATCAGATGTGGCTGCACCATTCTGAGGTGTACATCAAGGGTGTGCTATTAACACTTCGCTTTTCTTCCACAGAACTACTGCACAGCCAAAACACTGTACATATCTGATTCAGACAAAAGAAAACACTTCATGTTGTCTGTAAAGATGTTCTACGGCAACAGTGATGACATTGGTGTGTTCCTCAGCAAACGGATAAAAGTCATCTCCAAACCTTCCAAAAAGAAGCAGTCACTGAAAAATGCTGACTGTATGTATGCTCGAGTCTATTTGTTACCACTTCTCACATTACATCAGTGAAAATACACTTTTAAGTATGAATGGGCAGTGCTACCCTAATGAAATGATTGGTTCTCAAGTACTGTTTGGAGTATCGGAGCTACTTCAGTAGAATTGCGTTAGAGTGGTTTCTACTGTTTCCTGGGGGTAGTTGGGGAAATTTGGAGGATTTTTCTCTCCTTTTGTCACAGTGACTTGGTGGGAAGATAATGCTTTGGGACCAGTGATGATGCTAGATGGTCTACGGTGTCCAGTTAGTCCAAAAGACTCAGTCCTTTCAGAATGACACAAGTACCTACTTAAAAAAACATTGTAGTGTGCTCTGGAAAACCAGCTCAGACCCTAACTCAAATGTCTAAAGATCTCCGCGGCAAGAACTGCTGTCTCATTGGCAGATTGTATACTGTGTGTGAGCCTGCATCTCAGCACAGTTGAACTTGGTTGCCTGGCTTTCTTCCTCATACACTTTTTATTGTGCAAACTTTGAAACTTATGTAAAAGGAAGAAAGCAGCATGATACAGCAATCTCCTCGTCCTCAGCAGTTTCACCAATTTTGTTCCGGGGTCTTAGTCACCAGCATCTCCTCTTCCCTTTCTAACCGCTACACTGTGTTGATGTAAATCTCCTTTTAGCTAATTTCTATAGTGGTGACTCTTAATGTATGGCTTTTGTTTTTTTTTTTTAAGCATCATCTCACAAAACTGAGAGCCCTTTAATGTCATTTTATACTTATTCCGTGAATAGATTAATCATAGTGTCTCAGCAGTGTCTTTTTCTGTAATTGTTGTTATGTTTTGTTCCACTTACAGTTGACTTGTTCAAACATAGAATTTAGTAAGGCTTATAAGGTTTTTTGTTTTTTGTTTTTTAGGCCTATAAGTTTTAACCTGCAATAGTTTGTCTATTCTTCTCTCACACCCCCTTTGGTATAAGTTACTTGTTGAAGAAACTAGGTCATTTAAAATCCTTTGGAATTTCTATATTCTGAATTTGACTGGTCCCATGTTCCTCTGCCTCAGTTTTTCTATGGCCTGGTAACTAAATGCTTTTACAGTTAGCTGGTCATTCTCATGGCTTAGAACTCATAGAGTGTCTGCTTATCCTTCCTTTCTGTCATGTAGAAAGTAAGTACTGACTGTAGTAAGTTCACTGGTTTGTTTAATGTACTACTAAGGTGCCTCAGCAACCTGTAAACCAGTACTTAGTAACTGTTACTACTTCATTAACATACACAATGTACTGACTTTCCTTTTTTTTTTTTTTTTTTTCTTCAAGACAGGGTTTCTCTATGTAGCCTTGGCTGTCCTAGACTCACTTTGTAGACCAGGCTGGCCTGGAATTCACAGCAATCCGCCTGCCTCTGCCTCTTGAGTGCTGGGATTAAAGGTGTGCACCACCACACCCAGCTCCAGTTCTTTATTTACAACTTTAATACACTTAGACAAAGGGTCTTTCAATGAAGAACTTCAACATACTTGATTTAAGTGTAGCCAACAGATAGGTTTGATAAACAGTTGATCGGTTACTAATTTGCAGAATAATAGTATTTGATAGTGACCAGTGATATTAGAAAAAAACGTTTCTCAGCATTTTGATTAAAATCAAACATATAAACATAGGATTTTATGGCATATATATTTTATTCCACTCAGTCTTTATTCTTATCATTTATTCACTATTATTGGGGGGGGGCGCGGAAACAGAATTACATATTAAATGGAAACCCTAACTTCAATATTAGCCTTAATTTCAGGCTAGTCCTAGTTCATCATAAGCAATCTTCCACCTCTGTCTGCTTTCTTTTGTACTCACTTTTAGTTTGATATGACCAGACATTTGCACCATATATAAATACTACTGTGTGGCTATAATAAAAATTGGAATTTCTTATCTTTATATATAATATCATGATCATAAGAAAAATAACTACATAAGCAGAAATGCTTCTAATGTCATCTACTATCCTGTCAGTGTTCAAAATTTGAATGATCTAAAATAATTGAATTTTAACCAGGTGAGCCAAAATTAAAATTCACTGGATGTTACAATGTACAGGCAGCATTGGCATCTGTGTGGGTGTTCTGTAATCTGTGTTCCCATGTAGCTAACCTCAGACATTAGGAATTTCTACATTCAGATTTGCTAAGTTCATTATGTGTTCTGTAAGTTAGTATAAGTTCACTGAACACTAGTGAAAAGTCGAAAGACAGACTTCCTTTAATACTGTTTCATAAGAGTATTACAAAATCATGTTCATTTCAGTATAACAAAGGCAAGTTCCAGTTTTCAGCCAAGGAGGAAAATGAAGGGTTCACTAGATGTAGCAGTTATTAAGAGAAAAATAACTAAGGACAGGGGAGTTTTTGCTAGAGCGACTTACTGGGTGTCCTGCTATTGACAGCAGTGGTCAAGGGAAGGGTATCACTGGTTTGCTACAACCAGACTCAGAAGGTGGTGATTGGGCCCTGAGATGAAGACTGATAGAAAGACCAGCTGGCCGCACAGAGATCCACCTGCCTCTGCCTCTGGAGTGCTGGGATTAAAGGCGTGTGCCACCACAGCCAGCTGTATACATAATTTAAATGGCTCGATATTATTGTAATTAATTTAATCAAGTGTCTACCATTAGATATTTGTTGTTTTTAAAATAGTTTTCCATCTAATAATCATTACTACTCTAAATGGCATTGTGTAGCTCTCTCTCCAAATTGAGATGTTGACAGTTGGGAAGGTGGGAGGAAGGGTACAAGAAAGTTCTTTGTATTTTTTAAAGTTGTGACTTTTGTAAAGCCTAAATGACTCAAATTAATTAAAAGGAAATGAAACTAGTTAAAATAAAACAAAACCCTTTTTATGTCATCTTGATAATATTGTGAAAAGATACTTTGGTCTTTTTCTCCCCTATACCCTATCTTGGAAGACTAAAATGTTTGCCACCAGAGTCTGTTCATTATTTGCATTATTGTAAAAATGTTCCTAAATTGGGTGCGGTGGCACATGCCTTTAGTCTTTTCAGTAATACACAAATTCAATACCATGAGGAAACATCTACAGTAGGCTACTGTTGAGTGTGCTAAGCAGAGCAGGCATATTATAGTAGGATCATATTATGAATTCAAGGCCAGCGTGGTCTACAAAGTGAGTCTAGGACAGCCAGGGCTATTACACAGAGAAACCCTGTCTTGAAAAACCAAAAACAAAAAATAACAATTAAAATATTTGTTTTGCTGAGCCAAAGTCCCTTCTTTTGTGAACCCGTGCCCAAGTCATATAAATGGGAATCTTCTTGTCTTTGCAGTGTGTATTGCCTCAGGAACAAAGGTGGCTTTGTTTAATCGACTTCGATCCCAGACAGTTAGTACCAGATACCTGCATGTAGAAGGAGGAAATTTTCATGCCAGTTCACAACAGTGGGGAGCATTTTATATTCATCTCTGTGAGTATAAAAATGTGTATTAATTTTTAGTATAAAATAATATATTCTCCTTTTTGGGGTAATAAAACATGAATGTATTAAGTTATTTTCTTAAACACACACTAAATTTTAAAAGATAACCATTTGGTTTTTTTGCCCACTGTAGTGGATGATGATGAGTCAGAAGGAGAGGAGTTCACGGTCAGAGATGGTTACATCCATTACGGGCAGACTGTCAAGCTCGTGTGCTCAGTTACTGGCATGGCACTCCCAAGATTGGTAAGACTTGACTTGGCTTTAATGACTATTAGGTAAAAACGAACAAGGAAAGATAGAGAAATGTAGCTCAGTTTTTATGCTTTTTAATGTGAAAACATAATGTCCCTTTTATTTTCTAAAGAATTAGTCTATGTTACAAGTATATTGCTGATGTCAGTCTCCTTTTTGGTTGCGTTTGTCTTTTTTTCCCCTTTGATGATGCACACACACTGTATTCTTGTGTGTGTGGTCCCTGCTATATCTGAGCATAGGACCAAGCTTTCAAAAGCCTAGAAATACAAACATAATTTTTATTTTGTTACTTATATAAAACATTTTTTCAAAATTAGGTAGAGTTGATATTTCTTTTGGTTTTTCAAGACAGGGTTTCTCTGTGTAGCTTTGGCTCACTTGACCAGGCTGGCCTCGAACTCACAGTGATCCGCCTGCCTCTGCCTCCTGAGTGTTGGGATTAAAGGCGTGTGCCACTATGCCCGGCCCAATATTTCTTACTTTAGGAACAATGCACAGGATTTGGGGCCTTTTTGTTCATTAGGTTGTGAAACTATAAGACATAATTTTTTCCTTGAGTTGAAAAAAAAAGCTTTAGATGCATACTAAATATCACAAGTAGAAATGTTGGCTTCGTGTGACATATGTAAGGACACTGTAAAGGCCTGTTAGACGAGACATGGCTTCAGGAAGAGTGTCCATGTCCGATGCTGCAGAGGTTGTGAAGTACTTTGGAAACTTTGGGCAGAAGGTTATGGAGCTGCAGTTTCCAACCTGTGGGCTGCTACCCCTTTGCAGGAGGGCAGTTACTATCAGATACTCTGCATGTTAGATCTTTACATTATGATTCATAATTAGCAAAATTACAGTTATGAAGTAGCAATGAAAATATTTTTATGGTTGAGGGTCACCACAATCGGAAGAACTGTAGTAAAGGGTTGCGGCATTAGGAAGGTTGAGAACCACTGGTCTAGATTATAACAGTTGTAGAGTTTAATAGAGCAGGACAGGCAGCCAGTTCTGGGTTCCTATGCTCATCTCTCAGCTATTAACATTTTTAAAAGACTTGACCACTTCCCTGATCCCACTTTCTGATGAGCATGTTGGTTTTGAAATACTTAATTTGATGCTGCTATATATGTCTGCTCTGACTAACGCACTCAACAGTAGCCTACTGTGGATGTATCCCCATGATATTGAATTTGTATATTATTGTATGTGATTGTGGACAGTAACAGCACCATGCAATTTATTGGAAATGCAGAATATCAGAGCCCAAACAAATCCTGGTGGGTAAGGCATTTGTAGTCAACAATTCCAGATTTGTGCATTAACATTTAAAAAACACTAGTCTACACAACAAATGACTGCCTCCCTCATTTTTAAAATATCCTTGATATATATACTATGTTTATAAAGATTTTTTGTTCCTAGCCTTATTGTTGAGGACAAATGGCTAATACATTGTTGTGTAGTATATATTGTAGACTGTGACAGTGTACAAAATAAAGACTGCATGTGAATGACTTATTTTTTTAAATTGTTGAAATACAGATAATTAGGAAAGTTGATAAGCAGACAGCGTTACTGGATGCAGATGACCCTGTATCACAACTCCACAAATGTGCATTTTACCTTAAGGATACAGAAAGAATGTACTTGTGCCTTTCTCAAGAAAGAATAATCCAATTTCAGGTATGTTATAAAATGACTGGTGAAATCCAAGCTATACAAATAGGACTTGGGTTCCTACTCAGTGGGGAATTCCTACATGGCCCAGCAGCCAGTCAGCAGCATTGCAGATTAGTAGTGACTAAATCAAATGTGCTGGAAAAGTGCTGGCTCGACAGTCTATAGAGACATGCTTCTCGTTAGCTGCTAATTATACCCCTATACAAGAAGCTGGTTCATTTGTCTACCTTAGATTCGTTGGTTCTCAACACACTCCAGGATTACTCTGTTGTTATTGGTGGTGGTCGTGTTTTGTTTGATTTTTATTTTTATTGGTTTATCTTTTTTCCAAGACAGAGTTTGTCTAAGTGGCCCTGGCTGTCCTGGAACTTGTTTTGTAGATCCAGATGGGTGGACTGGGACCTAGGTCAGGGTTTAGGGCTGCGGGTTCAGCCTCTGTTTCCTCCTGCTGGAGGTGCCAAAGCTCCTAATAGCGCTGCACCCTGAGGGATCTCTGTGTGAGGGTTCACTTGACATGTGAAGTGTGCTAGGATGTTCCCAGGCGTGGTTTTGTTGTTGTTGTTGTTGTTGTTGTTTTTTGTTTTGTTTTTCTTTTCCTCGTAAGTTCTTTCCTTGTTAATTCAAGTCTGGTAAATTCTATTATACTGTGATGTTTATAAAACTAAACGTATGGACATTTGTTTTTCTTCAGGCCACTCCATGTCCGAAAGAACCAAATAAAGAAATGATAAATGATGGCGCCTCCTGGACAATCATTAGCACAGATAAGGCAGAGTATACGTTCTATGAGGGGATGGGCCCTGTCCTGGCCCCAGTCACTCCCGTGCCTGTTGTAGAAAGTCTTCAGGTGAGACTGTTTAGTCACAAGGTAACTTTAGCCTTTACTGGTGTTCTTAGCTCTAACCTGCTACAAATCTACTTGGCTGTGATACTCATTTATTTTTTATTTTGTCAATGTTACAGTTTGGTGTCTTACTACATATACTATTGATGGAAAATAATAAAACAGCATGTTTACATGGAAGAAATGTTATTTTCAAATGGCAGTTTTGCAGTCATGTCATTTAACAGATATGTTTTAAAAATCTAAACATGTTAACCTTTATGAAAATGAAAGCAAGTGTAACCCAAGCTGTGTTCTGTAGTAGAGGGTGAAAGCTTCTTACTGTGGTTTCTCTAAATTGCAGTTGAATGGCGGCGGGGATGTAGCAATGCTTGAACTTACAGGACAGAACTTTACTCCAAATTTACGAGTGTGGTTTGGGGATGTGGAAGCCGAAACAATGTACAGGTACCGATAGCCTGTTGTATCTATCTCCCAGGGCTTTGGAGGGTGCAGGCGCATGACTATCCATGCAGAACTTGGTTTGCCTTGAAAATGCTTCTAAGTGGTATGTGTGTTTCCTCCTCAGATGTGGAGAGAGTATGCTCTGTGTGGTCCCAGACATTTCTGCATTCCGAGAAGGTTGGAGATGGGTCCGGCAGCCAGTCCAGGTTCCAGTAACTTTGGTCCGTAATGATGGAATCATTTATTCCACCAGCCTTACCTTTACCTACACACCAGAACCAGGGCCGAGGCCACACTGCAGCGCAGCAGGAGCAATTCTCAGAGCCAACTCAAGCCAAGTGCCCACCAACGAATCAAACACAAACAGCGAGGGAAGTTACACAAACGCCAGCACAAATTCTACCAGTGTCACATCGTCCACAGCAACTGTGGTGTCCTAACTACCGTCTTTTTGATGGGACTTAAACTGACTTGAATGCGGCAAAAAGTTGAAAGAAAGAAAGGAAGGAAAGAAAGAAAAGAAAGGCAAGCATAAAATGAACAATTTTTTGTGGTTTCTTGGGAAAACTTTTCATACCAGGTGATCTATTTCAAAAGCCCGTTACCTGCAAGTACTGATGTGAAATGCAGAAGCCACATAAAATGAAAAACATCAAAATGTACAAACTGTTGGAAATGAAGGTTTTCAGCTGTCTCTCTCTCACACACCCCTTTTTTGTTTGGTTTTTGTTTGGTTTTGATTAAATGGTCAAGAAATGGAAATGTGGCTGGAGTACAGGTTAGGCTAGAAGACACACATCTAACATAGTTGTTATGGACCAAGGGACTTGCATCAGCTTTAGTGAAAGGTACACTTCACCATGCCTTTTTTATATCACAGTGTAGTACACCTTGTTACCAAATAGGTTGCGCTCCCACCCTTCGAGCGTTGGCTCTGAAGTACGTTCAGGTTCGAGCCTGACCATGCTTGTTCAATCCGAGTACCGAACACTTCCAGGTTCTTTTGATCTAAGGCTGGAACTTTTTTAAGCTGAAGTCTTATGACTTTTTCATACGTTGGAATTATTTTGATTTCAGCAAGTCAAATTTTGTAAAGGCCTGCATATTTTTTTTTAAGATTATATGAAGTCTGCAAAAAAGCTTTAAAGATGCCTCTGCCTTGCCTGCAATACATGCAATGTATGTTAACTTAGTCTATTCTCAGATATTGTTGGTAGTTATTTCTGTATTTTCCTTTTTTTAAAAAAAAATGTATTTATAGTGGTAATCTAAGAGATTCTAACATGTATGTGGAGTTCGATGTGGCCATTTAGTCGTTTCTGAGGTCGATGGCACCGTGGGCATCACCGTTCGAAGGGTGTGCCTCTGCCTGCTCATCAGTCTGTCGTGTTCCAGGGTTTGTTCAGGTTTCCCTTTTTCCCCAAATCTTGTACATAACTTGTATTATGTGTAAGTTAAACATTTTATCTTTAACTTGGAATGTTCCCAGTGATTACATTCAACAGGGTGTTTCCCACCTTGTTAGCAAATGATAAAAAATATCATGAGAATTATTTGCTACCAGGATGGTACCCTTAGGGTGAAATGAGGAAAGTCTCTGCAGGATGATTTATTGTACTTCTTTTTTTCCTTTTTATAGCCTAGGCCAAAACATCATTATAATTTTAAACATAAGACCATGAAATGGCTTTTATTAGATGATAACTAAGTAAACTGAACTAAAAATAGCCAGAAGACGGTATCTTAGAAACAGATAGTTGTAAGTTTATAAAACTACAAATGTAACTTATATTTCCATTTTCCTCTTTGCTCTTTGTTTTTCCCCAGTAGAAATGTTCTGTCCAATTTCCTTTTCTTTTCAGTTAAGCTTCAGTTGCATTCAGGCTTTTGTGTCAGCCTTGTGTGCTAATATTGCCAGTTTTAATTTGCTTCTATCCCTGCACTTTGGTGATGCGTTGTTCAGTTTCTTGGGAATTGCAGCAGACTTATGTGGCTACATTTAGTATAAAACCGCATGTGTGATGTTAAAGGACAGTCTAGTGATGGCAGCCATCGTTCTTTCTATAGTAAAAACTACCTCTAGATTGTGGTAAGCTTTTACTGTCCCTTAAACCAGGAGCCACTAGTACCTTATGAATGCAAACTGTAACTTTTATGGCATTTTTAGTGTCTTTCTGGCTCCCTGGCCTTTTGAAAGTTTTCACTCTTAAGAATCGTTTGTCAGGAGCATTGCTTTCCAGCTTTGCTGCCTTCTCTCACTGTTTTCATAAGACTGTGCCACTGTACATGCCACTCCGAACATCTTTAAACTGCCTCCTCCTGGGTTTGTCAAGTGGAAGGCCATCTGTAAAAGGTGTGGTGATGCCAGCTTTCTTAATCAGTCCCAGGCTATTCTAGCCTGTCCTCTTGATCAGCTGCAGCCAGTCTCCTTCCCCACCCCCACACCTCCCGTCTGCCTCAGTGGTCAGGGCAGAGCTCACTGTGGCCTTACCTCTCTTTGCAGTAACTGTTCTCAGCTTTCCTTCAGAGCTGCTTCTGTCTAAGCACCACTCCTCAGCTGCGGTGGAAGCAGGACACTGCGATCTGATCAGAGCCTGAGCAGTTCCGAGTGCCCCTGTGCTTTCTGAGGTCCTAGATTTGAGATTTAGTTACAAAATCATTAAGTTAGCTGAGAGCAGATGAGATGCTTTTGAAGAACAAACTATTTCTTACCCAGTTTTGTAGCTTAAACTAAGTTTTCAAGTTCATGGCTTTATTAAAGTGAACTTTGACTTTTTAAAGTGTTTATATCTTGTTTCAGTTCTTTTGTTTATTTTAATAAGAATTGAAGCAATTAGACTATAAGTCGTTTTCCTGTTTTCTTTCTTTTTTTTTAACAAGAATGTAACAATAAAGTCATTTTTCCATGGTTCTACGTCAGACTCCTACCACAGAATAGAGTGAACTGATATGTCTGTTTCACCATGTTATTGCTAGTTCTTTTGTCAGCTGCTTTTATTAAAAGTCCTTTTTGTGGATTTGTAAATCATTTTCAATATGTGATGTATAGGAGTCTTGTCCCCAAGTTACTGTGGAATGTTTCCTCCCTATGACGCTGCCGCAGATGCTGGCTCTTTACCCTGGTGAAGACTTCTTAGACTGGGAAATCCTTCCGTCGCTTCCGTCGCAGTGTGTGGGTGTATTCTTCCATTCTGTTTGGAATGGGTCTGCACAGCTTCTTACATGTCTAGATGCAGAACCAGAGACCCAGCGTGTTTTTTTAGTTCATTGGATTTGTCAAGACATTGGAAGGCAGGCAAAAACTGAAAATGTGGGCTGCCCTTTATATGAATTCAGAGCCAAACACGAGTGGGATTTTGAACTTGCTGCTGACCACGCTTAAACTGTGGCAACTTCCACATGTACAATTAACTAGTGGAGTCATCTGTCACTCTTACTGCCATCTTCTTAACAGTTTTGTATCTTTATTTTTTTTGTGTGGTTCTGGAGTCATCCAGGGCCTCAATCAAGCATACTTGCTAAGGCTTTTTGTTTGTGTTTTCATGAGACAAGGGTCTCACCCGTGTAGCCCCTCAGGGCATTCTTGGACTTTCCTGCCTTTGCTTCCAGGTGCTGGGATACCAGGTATGGCAGGATGTCAGCACTGCTTTTGTCTTTGTCTTTAAAGAAACCGGTCTATATGTCCAACCAACCACAGAGAAATTCCAGTGCATTTTTTAAATAATCCAACTGGTTATTTAATCAGAAAACCTTTTTTGGAGGGAGATTCCTGTTTGAAAGAAAATGCTATTTGAGTATTAACCACGTTAACAGTCATTGTTTTCCAAAGCAGCTGTGTTTCTGGTGAGTACTGAACAAATGTCTGATTTTCTGTGTCACTTTTGATTTATTTTTCAAGCACTGTAACTTGGGATGGATGGTTAGAAACAATAATATGTTAGGGTTTCTACTTAACCCTTTCAGGACTGAGCTGTATCACCTTCTATTAATTTCTCCCTGTGTTGTGATAAATGTTTGTCAGCCTTCAGTACTGTGTTGGTCCAGATGTAGGTTTATGTAAAAGCTCAGTTTTAGCTTATTTCTTGTACCTTGCAGCATGCTCTACACTTTCAGTCCTTAAGGGGTTTACTTTACAAACTGTGCGCCTGTAAGGGTTATTAGCAATAAGATAGAAAATTGAGCAAGTTTATACCATAATTTTATAGAAAAAGGAATCTGCTCAATTCCATATTTCATCCATGAAAACTCTGCAATACGGGCAGTTTCTAGGAATAAATAAAAAGGAAATGTGTAAACCATTGTAAATGTCTTCTGTGGGATGTGCCTGATGCATGTATCATCGTCTTTGATTTCAGAATACTTCATAAAGATAAAATTAAATTCTACATTACAGTTTGTGGACTTAGAATCTTACCTTGTCTTTTACATGACATTGAAGTCATACTTATGTTACGTGATTTCCTTTTCTTTACTGAGTTAATGGGTTGAGAGTTGTTACTCAAAGGGTACATCTCCCAAGCCAACTCCAGCAAATCTGGAGACTGCTTTTTAGCAATGGCTTGCTTTTCTAGTACAGCGTTGTCATTTTGTATAGAATACCAAAGAACAAACATAATGGCAGTTTGCTTATATGCTTTTAGGGGACCAAAATGGGCTGAATATACTTCATGTAATACTGAGACACATATAAAGGAAGAAATTGTACAGCCTCAAATCTCAGATGATTCCTTAACCTCCAAAAAGGAGTTGTGAGAACTTTGATAAACAAACCTTTCTATCTCATGAAACAGTTAAGTTGAAATTTGCATTGTGGAGTCTATAAAGGTTGAGACTGACCGTGGTCATTTGGTATATAATTTAGAATATCAAGCTTGCACTCCATACTGTAAGTAGCATGTAATCTTTTCCTAGGCAGTCTTCTTTTTGTTTTTTGTTTTTGTTGTTGTTTGTTTGTTTGTTTGTTTTATTTTTTTGTTTTTTTGAAGACAGAGTTTCTCTGTGTTAGCCTTAGCTGTCCTGGACTCGAACTTACAGTGATCTGCCTGCCTCTGCCTCCCAAGTGCTGGGATTAAAGGCATGCACCACACCCCACCTGGCCTTTCCTAGGCAGTCTTAACAAAGTTTTTGTTTTTTGTTTTTTTAAAGATTGGTTTTAATACATTGTATCTTTGGCTATTGAGTCCTAAATGGTCACTGATTACAGCAGTGCAGAAGACAAGCTATGTTACTTTCCACATACAGTACCATGAGTGGTCAGAGATGGACATCTCAAAAAACCAGACAAATAACATACAAATAGACACCACAAAAGAGTCTGTGACACCCCCCCTTTTTTTAAAGTTTAATCTTACCCTATTTTGTGATGGTTTTGGTTGCACTTTTAAGCTAGCTAACACCACAATATTGTCCAAATAAAAATGTCTACTACTTGTAGCTGATAAAGAGAGGTGACACTATTACATATACTATGTCCGTATAGTGGCTGACTCACCCTAATCTGGGGTTAGCACCCAGGCCACAGAGCCAAGAGAGCTGTGGGAAAGGAACCCTAGAGGCCCTGTTGGATTGGGCTGCTGCACACAAGACTTGGGTTACGGGTAGGGTCACTGACATTCCTGAAGTAGAGAAGTATTCAGTCCAGACTAAGGGCTGCTACCTATGTCTAGGAAACATGGTAAATGTTAGTTTTTAAACCAAGAACTGCCGCCAAGCCACAACACAAGAAAAGGTTCTGAGTAACACGCATACTAAATGCAAACAAGTTATCTTGCAGCAGCTAGAATTAATGTTGACTTTGAGGAAGTGACACTTAAAATATGTTGCTCTGTGAACATTCATTGCAAATGTGAGTAGGAGGTAAGTGCATTATTAATGTTTTTCTGGCTCAATGAATTTTGCCTATATGCTGCCACTGTTCATTACAAGGACACATACTGTTTTTTTTTACCCAGACATCCTTTCTTGCAGTGCTGGACCAATTAGGGCGCCAAACATTTGCTGAAGTCCCAAACTGTCTAGTTCTTCCCCACCCCTGCCACCCCCGTTGCTCAACACACACACACGATGTGACTAGGTTATTATTATAGTACCATCTTGAACTGATAACCTTCTCAGCCTTGTATGTAGATGTTTCAGTGACATATTGAGGTTTGGAGAAATAATTGGAGCTTTGAGGACAGTTGGACAATTGAAATTGAGACAGATGTTCTATCTACTCTTGGGATTGATTTACTATCCTGAGAGAGCAGTACCAACTCACGAGTTGTGAGAATACTAGTGGCTGATAAATTTCAAAGGTGCAAATGGTGTAATCCTTGAGAAGAGCTTTGAGGGTAAGGAAAAGACTATGTAGCCCGGACTAGTCTCGCACGTACTGTGTAGTTGATTAAACAACCTATAGGCAGTTGGATGACAGAGCTTTGGGCTTTGAGCTCTGAAGTCCGCTGGCATGCTCAGTCAGGGTCAGTCACCTCTGGGTGGTGTTTAAGGCCATTAATTCTGATGGGACTGGAAAAAGTTTGTAGTTTGAGCCCTGTCTTGCCTGTCCAGAGAAGACTTCTCCACCATGCGCAGGGAACCCCCAGCAGGGGGACAATTTAGTATAGGTCTCGGCAATGAAAAACCTAGTGGTCCTGGACAGAGAGGAGGGATTGACAGAGCAAAGGGGAGAGTGACTCCCTGTCTAAATAGTTTTAACATTTTTCAAATCACTGCCAACTTGCTAGCAGCCAGTTTGGAACTAAGTTCTCTTTACACCAGCGATGGACTCCTATCTAATCACAGCTTAGCTAGCCTAGCTCCAGGCCTGGGAACTCTGCCTAAAACTCTGCCCGTTCTTATACATGACCTGAGTTATGTGTCCAGAGTTAGGTCAAGACAGCCACAGCTGTTCAGCATCCAAAATGCAAGTACCCAGAAGTTGGAGAAAGACGCTTTTAAAAATTTTTGGCTTGAAAGCAAAACATCGTCTCTGTTGTAATTGGGTTTCTTTTTCATGAGAGCAGTTTTAGGGTTTTTGTTTTGTTTTGTTTTGTTTATTTTTGCTTTTTACTAATTTACAGCCTAATAGAGGGGGGAAAAAACCTGATGGGCATTATATGTGGTAGGATCACAGGTCTTAGTTACAACTATTGCTGTGAGAAAACATCAAGCCCAAGCCAGGTGTGGTGGCGTACACCTTTAATCCCAGCACTCTGAAGGCAGAGGCAGGTGGATCTGTGTCGGTTCGAGGCCAGGCTGGTCTACAGAGTGAGTCCAGGACAGCCGTGGCTACACAGTGAAACCCTGTCTCGAAAGGCAACAACGACAAAAAAGAAAACGTAAGACCACAGCAACCAGGGGAGAGAACTGTTTATTTGACTTATATTTTCCATATTGCTGTTCATCATTGAAGGAAGTCAAGATAGGAACTCAAGCAAGTCAGGGATCTGGAGGCAGCAGCTGGTGCAGAGGTCATGCAGGGGTGCTGCTTAACTGCCTTGCTTCCTTGGCCCACTTTCTTACGGGATCAGGATTCCCAGTCCAGGGATGGCACAGTGGGTCGTGTCATTTAATCACTAATTAAAATGTCCTATAGGTTTTCCTATTATGGAAGGAGAGTTTTCTTAATTGAAGTTTCTTTCAGATGACTTCAGCATATGTCAAGGTGACATAAGACGAGCAGAAGAGCACAGTGGTCAGATGCAGGGTGGGATTGGGATGGAGGCTACACAGGATCCTCCCTACAGCCTGGTGCCTGCAAGGCAATGTGTGCCTCTTCTCAGCGTAACTGGACATCTAGATGACAGCAGATGATGAGAACCTTTTTCAGGGTGGGATGTAGATACATGGTCAGCTAAGAAGCAGAGTCTCAGAAGTGGTACAGGGAAGAAAACCGAGTTGGAAAATACAGAAACCTGCACATATCTACAGTGCTGCATGTTTTGGAGCCTTGCTCGGAGCATGCGCAGAGCCAAGAGGTCTTTTGGAATGGGAAGTTGTTTTCCAGTAGTGCGGTTTGGACACTGGCTTCAAACCCACTATGAGAAGGATGTGACCTGGCAGATGCTTAAGCCCATACCTGAACTGCTGCTTTTGTATCTTTTCCTTTTTAGCATTTGTAATAACGATGTTTTTAGATACTGAAAGCATATTATGGTATGTGTGCTTTACGCTTTTCAAGTAGCTTGGGGAAAACATCGCAGGCCCCTGATAATGTAACCAAGAGAGCAACTCATCACAGACTCTGATGTACTGTGACTTGCCTGGGAACTCAACTCTGTGCAGGTCCCACCACTTCCAAGTCCTGGGAATCCTTTGCACCTGGCTTCTGGGACACCAGGTTTCCTGGCTACATTCTCCGCCTTTCCGCTTTTTACAGTCTGGCAATCCTTTCTTCTGCTCCCCTGCGACACCACCTCCTTGTTGAATCTCTCTGCTTGACCTGTTGAAGCGTTATAAACGTGGGAGAGACTCCGAAATTCATGGGTTCTGCCCAGGTGCCATTGCTACTTGGGTGTCTCCTAACAAAACTGCAATGCCTGTAAAAGACATGGAGAGAAACCCCTCCAGAGATAGTCTCAGGGACATAGTGGAAGCCTATCAACCAATGAGTTAGATGTTACCTCAGATTGGACAACGAATGCTCGCACCACCAGGGTCTCTATGCGGAAGAAACATGGAAAGTGAAGACTCACCAAGCTGGCCAGCTACCAGCTCCTCAAGCTGCTTCTAATTCAGTGTTCTGACTTCTGAGACTACTCAGGAGCAGGGTGTGTGTTCCCCGTCAGGCCTGCACCTTCTACACCCAGGCTTTGGGCTTGAACCATAACTGCTAGCCCAGTTTCTCCCTGGTTAACACCACATTTCTTCCCTAGCTGCTGTCTTTCTCCCCAAGCTCCTCGGCCAGCTGGGTAAATGATAGCACTGAACTGAATTTCTCAGGGAAAAGGCTTCATCTTAGTTTTCTGTCACTGTTAAGGGAACTACTTGAGATAGCTAAAAAAGAAAGGTTGGTGTGTGCTTAAGAGTTTGGAAGGCTTCCATCCACGTCAGCAGGCTCCTTTCACTGGGATGAAGCAGGACACTGTGCCAGAGCTCCCTGAATGGTAGCGGAGAAGCGAAGAGGCACTAAGAGACTAGGTCCCACTGTCCCCCGCCAGGCCAAACCCCTATGACCCAAGCACCCCCACATAAACTCCAGCTCTTAAAAGTTCTACTTTCTGATAATATTAAGTTGGGGGGCCAGGCTTTTTGTTTGTTTGTTTGTTTTAAGCATAAGGCACTTAAGGTTGACTAGAGAAACCCTGAAGACAAACAGGATTATTTTCTTTCTCTTGTCCACCCAGTAGACTCCTTCAAAATATGGATAGAACCCAACCACATACGAATGGAAGTCCCCGGAGGGAGGGGGCCAAGGGCTCTCAGCCCTCACACAGTGAGTGCCCTACTTTCTAGCTGCGCCAGCATCCTCCGTGGTTCTCAGTCTCTTCGCAGAACCATGGCAGTGGAAGTGTGGCAGAACGGGCTGTTCACTGGCACACCAGAAGCAGAGAGAAGGGAATGCCTCTGCCTGGCTGCCTTTACTCCCTTTTCTTTAGGGTTTACAGCCTGTTAGTGGTTATACCCATATTCAGGGAGTCTTACCCACCCCCAGCCCCAAACAGCCTCAGATTTTCTTTACCAATCTGCAGGCTTGCTTTTCCAAGATGACATCAGTCCTTGCCATCTCATCGAGTTCTTCCACAGGCTTTTCAGCGAGCTAGGTCCTCCAACTTCTCAGTCCTCGACTTTCACTGTCTCCTGATAGTCATTAGACTAAGCGCATCGACTCTGATGTCTTCTTTGAACTCACCAAACAAGCTCTCATTTGGGGCCTCTGCATCTGCTATGTCTGGCTGTCACACCCTCTCTGGGCACCTTCTGCAAAATTGTATTTTCACACCCTTTGGTGCCTGTCTGTACCCTTGAGCATTTGCTGCACCTAATGTTATCTGTACCTACCGGGACTGTTTGTTTATTTCTTCTCCAGGACTGGAGACATGACATCATTTTGTCTTGTGTCTCCAGACTCCAGCACAGTACGTGGCGCATGGCAGATGTCCCGTAAATACTACACCAACTTCCTGAAGACATGTTTCCAGGATGGTAGACTCTTGATAACCCTTGTTACTTTATTCCTTGATAAGAAACTTTACCCTGGAGTGCTTCGGTGACAGAAACATGGATTGGTGTCACCAATCTCACAAGCTCGAGAAGAAGACAGAACAGACAGACGCACAGGACATAAATAGGGGAGCAATGGGATTCTTGTCAGTCAAGAGCACCGAAACCTCTGGTGGCTGTGACAGTGAGAATGTCTGAATCAAACGAAAGAAACGCGCAGGAGTCCCCATACCTGGAGGGATGATTGGCATCTCCAGTTACTACAGGAGAGGGAGTAGGATTTGCGGATGTCTTCAGAGAAGCCAGTCACTAGGGTACAGTCACTGTAGCCAGACTTGTTGGGCAGGGTTTTCTAGAGCAATGGAACTGACAATTATGTGTAAGAAGAGAATGTATTAGATTGCCTTACACGGGCTGGGTGGTCCATCAATGGACTGTCTGCACATGAAGAGTCAGGGAATCCAGCAGCTGCTCCGTTCAGGGCCTCGATGCCTCAGGAGTCCTGATCTGATGCTGAAGGCCTGGAGGATCCCTGAAAATGAGAGCTGGGGTGACTGATGACAGTGGAGGATGGCAGCTGCAGTGACGTTCTTCAGGAAGACAGCATCTATCTTAGGCAGATCACCTAGGCAGATCTGACGTCTCAGCTAGTCTGCAAGAGCACCTGCACATGTGTGTGTACAGACCCACATGCACACAGACATACACACCAGTAATAAATCTTTTCTTTAAAATAATTTTAGTTTAAAACAATTCTTTTGTATACATACAGTTTTACTGTTTTTAAGAAAGAGGATATTAAGTGTATGAATTTTTTTTTGACCTACATGTGCATATGTGTACCACATGTGCATGGTTCTTGTGAAGTTCAGAAGAGAGCACCAGTTCCCCTAGAACTGGGGTTATGGGTAGGCACTACCGCTAAATTTTACCATCTAGGGCCAGGTGTGGTGGTGCACGCCTTTAATCCCAGCAGAGTTAGGAGGATCTCCGAGAGTTCGAGGTCAGCCTGGTCTACAAAGAGAGAAAGAAAAAGAAAGGAAGGAAGGAAAGAAGAAAGAGCCTTGGCCCTGCAAGAAATTAACAATGTGTATATGTTTAAGTTAAACCTTATTCCATTGGATTTTTTTTCCACCTTCACTAAATCTTTTCTTCCTCAGTGATTGTGGTTGAGGTTGGACTGACAAGAAACTCACCAGGAGCGACAGTGTTGTCCATGTTCTGAGGCGTAGGCATCGCTGTGGGGTTCCCGAAGTTACTCTCCTTGACCCCCAGAGCGGCTCCAATAAGCAGGAGCCCACACTTCTGGTCTGCCCAGGGAAAAGCGATGTCTTGAGAACCTTCTTGCCAGTGGGACAGCTTAGACTCAGTGGGACTGAGCGCAGACCTAGGCTGGTATAGATCCTAGGCTGTTGCGTCCCTTGCTGGGGTGGGCTATTTGTGTGTGTGCGTGCCTGTGAAGGCTAGAGGTCAGCACCAAGTGTCGTTTTCCTGGACAAACAGCTGCATGAGGTGGGAAGCTCACCGAGGCCTCTGAAAACTTTCCTATTTCTAATTTCTGCTCGCAATCCAACCCCTTTGCCAGGTCCAGTTGCCCTCTAGGTTTGCTCGTTCCGTGGTTTTGTTAAGTTGGGAGGGAATCCTGGATCCCAAGGAGAATCATCAAATCTCTGGCCTTGAGCACCGCTTCCGAAATGGTCCACGTTGTTGCTCCGACAGAGTGACTCAGTGCAGGCACGGTCTTGCTCCGTGTGGATTTTCACATGACTCTCTGCTGCCCCCCTGTGGTGTGTTGTGGGGAAGGTTGTCAGCGTGCTGTGCTGAACAGAATTCAGAATTTTGTCCCAAACCACACTGAGTGTGGGGTAGAGAGCTTGGGCACAGAGAACAGATGTTTGTCCCCACTTCCCCTACGCTGGTGGTTATCAGATCTTACCTGAGGCGTCATCACCTGAGGGCTAGACGGCAGGTTTCTGGGCTTTACCCCCACAGTGTCTGATTCAAGAAGACGGTTGTTGGGCCCCAGAAGTGACATTTTATAGAAGTTCCAGGCAATGCTGATGAGGACACGAGACCCTCCGTGTCTTAGGTACCGGTCCTTGTCACAGTCTCTAAAGTTTCTCTCCGTTGTGGCTTGGCATACCCTGTCACTCCCCTTCCCCCAAGAAAATTCGGAGCTGCCTGCATACAATATGTGTAGGTGTATAAGGAGCAAGACATCGAGACAGTTCCTCCTTCCAAAGGTAAACATTATTGGTATGGACAGTATACGATTGCATCTTCACACACATGTGTCATTATATTTTGTTCTCATTTGTCCCCTCTCATTGACGGCACTTGAACCCTCAACCTGGTTCCTTTCCCTCTCCTGGTTGGCCGCCTCCTCCTCTTCCTCCTCCTCCTCCTCTCTTACCACACACACTCACTCCATTGCCCTCGGTTTCCCACCTCTTTAGGCTCTTCCGCCTCATGATGCCCTTTCTAGTTTTAACCCCCCTCTCCCCGCCCCCCCCCCCCACTGTACGCACTCAAATGTGTACATACATGCTGCCCCGGTTAGATCTTTGTCAGCTTGACACCGGCTAGAGTTGTGTGGGAAGAGGCACCTCAATTGAGAAAAAAAAAAAAAAAAGAATCTGGTTGAAGGTGGGGAGGGAGGAGTCTGTTTTATCTGTATGTTAGCTTTACTGCATTTTTCTGCTTGTGACAGGATTTAGCTTTGTAGCCAGCTGTCTTTACCTGTTCTCCAGCTGATGGACAACCAGGCAGGGAGGGTCCATTCCCTGGCCATTACGAATATGCAATTATAGACATGGATGTGCTCCTGTCGCTATCGTGTGTATGGACTCAGCGTCCCTTAGGTGTACACCTAAGGAGTAGTATAAGTGGGCCATATAGCAGTTTTATTTTTCAGAATTAAGAAAAAAATGAACCTCTAAAGTGGCCACACCAGTTTAGATTCTCCCAGCGGTGAATACGAGGTCCTCTTTTCCTGGCTTGTCATGGTGGCACTGGGGAGGTAGAGACAGGTGATCTCTGTGAGTTCAAGGCCAACCTGGCCTACATAGGGAGTTCCAAGGCAATCGGGCTTGCATAAAGAGACTCCGTCTCAAAATGTAAACAAACAGCAGAGGTCTTCTGTCCCTAGCATTTGTTGTCCTGTGTTCTGTTGGTGACAGTCATTCCGTCTGGGACGGGATGGAATCTCAAGGCTGTTTTAATTTTAATTTCCCAGTGGCTAAGGATATTAAACATTTTCCCAAATATTTCCTGGCAATTGTATTTCTTATTTTGATGGTTGTCTGTTCTGCTCACTAACCCATTTGTCAATTGGCTTGTTCTATTTTGTTTGTTTGGGGGGGGTTGTTTTTGTTTTTGCTTTTTGGTTTTTCAAGACAGGGTTTCCTGGCTCTTCTGAACTCACTTTGTAGACCAGGCTGGCCTCAAACTCACAGAGATCCACCTGCCTCTGCCTCCCGAGTGCTGGGATTAAATGTGTTCGCCACCACGCCCGGCTTTGCAGTTCTTTATATATCTATATATTCGCCCCTGTCACCTGCACAGCTGGCAGGTCGCTCCCCGTCCTGCAGGCTCTCTCTTCACTCTGCTGATTGTTTCCTTTGCTGTACAGAAGCTGAGTCAAGCTCAAGGTCAGAGATGACCTTGACTCTGTACTTGAGAAAGCATGAGCGTGCCTGTGGGAGACGTGTGCTTCAGGGTCAATCATTGACTGTTGCTTCTTCTGACCAGATGAAGGGCAGGGAGCAGAGAACTTAAACGCTGAGCTCAGGGGGGAGAGGGCAGGCATGCTCGGGGGGCACTGTCTGCTCCCAGGAAGATGTGTGGGATTGTGCATTTCTGCTTAGCAGTGCAAATTTCACCCCACAGACGCCCCTCAGTGGGAGTCTTTGGTGGAGGGATTGAGTCCTGGGGCCTGAGGGGCCATGATGTGAGGCAGAAGCTCCAATCATGCGCAGCTCAGCGCCAGCCTGAGTTACTGAAACTGATAAAAGGCAGAGAATATCCCGAGCCCTGGAGTCAAGGAGGGGACGGGAGCCTCAGTGAAAGCCTTCCCCACAGGGAGGGAGACCACCTTTCCAGGGGGAACCGATGGGGGTGGCCAACTGCAGCCACTCAGACAATAGTATCGCCTGTCGCTCGGAGGCCTGCTAGCCCACGGGAGATAAGCGGGGCGCCAGGGTACACAGGTGTGCAGGATCTCACAGGTGCAGAAGCAGAGTTCAGGCCTTGCATGTGCTGGTTCTCACACAGGGCGAGGCCTTGAGAGGCAAATAGTGGCAAAGATAAATTTTCAAAGCGTTCAAAAAGCAAATATCGACGTTAATCAGATTCCTTTGAACTAAATGAAGGACGCATGCAGCCAAACACATGAGTTCCGCATCTCGGCTCGGCATCCGAAGAGCTTAGACA
Source organism: Acomys minous (assembly GCF_964271855.1). Taxonomy (NCBI): domain Eukaryota; kingdom Metazoa; phylum Chordata; class Mammalia; order Rodentia; family Muridae; genus Acomys; species Acomys minous. The sequence goes on along the minus strand of NC_140491.1, from coordinate 16,276,731 downwards.
TATCAGTTGTTCATTATTTATCTATTTAGATAATCAGGGCACAGGCTGACCATAAATTTCATCTCAATGAGTGGAACCTTAAGCCTGAGGATGAAGAGTCAAACAAAGCTCTGTAGATGCCACATCTTAATGGCCAGCATCCTCCCCATGAGGTGCTTTCTTGAGCCGCTGTGAATGGGCCAGCCCTGTAGCTTCTAGATACCCGTGCAGGGTCCGTAGCAGTTGTATGACTGGGAGGTAGGGGTAAAAGCATCTCTGAACCCGCTGTACCTGCATGGCCATTCTGCTGAGCTGTGTTCTGAGCATTTTCTTGTCCATCTCTGGCTGTCTTTTTTTCAAGGCCACTAGCACCTTTGTGTGGGGTTCTCCAGTTCTCTTTTAACTGGTCTCCCCGCATACACTCTGGTTTTCGCTATAAACCAATGGGATGTCCTACATTTTTTAAAGAGTGGTATCACATCTTTCCGCTTTATCCTGTTTCCCATAGGTGGGCAGAGTGGCTCAGATGATAAGGATGCTGGTCTCAAAGGCTGACGTTTGAATTCAATCCCTGCACCCAACATGGTGGATGGAGAGAAACTACACCTAACAGTTGTCCTCTGACCTCCACATGCCCCCCCCCACACACACTGCCATAATTAAAGTATATATAAGCGCGTTCCCCATAGCTGAGTCAATTGTCAGAGCTCTAGTGTAAAAGGCAAACATTCTGAGTATAGCTAGGGAAGTCTCGCATAGCTGGTTCCATGCTGTTTCCTCTTCCATCTCCTTCCTCCTTCCTCTTCCCTGTCTCTGCACCCCTCTCTCCCTGCCCCAGTCAGTTCCTCTTCTCTTCCATCTCTTTTGTCTTCAGCCCTGTACTTTACTTCCATAGAGAATACCCTTTTCCTCAACCCTGTCATCTTTAATCCAGCATGACCCACTGAGCTAGGCCCAAGTGTCACACCTTCTGCAAACCTATGGCTGTCATCCTCATGCCTGGGGTCACTCTGACTCTCCCGCACTTTCCCCACACACCTTCCCTCAGGTGGATGTATGTTATTTTCCTGTTTTCTGATTCATGACGGTCTCAACTAACTGCACATGAGAATGGGCAGGCATCTTGGAGGAGAAGGGTGGTCATGGAAGGTCTTAGGCCTTCTGTTTTCCAACCTGCAGGGCTTGCAAAGAAGGACTAAGTGCTATTTGGTAATTACTCAAATTAGTGCTAGTGGAGAGGCGAACTGGGCATGAGTGTGTGCCCTGTGCTTGCTTGCTGCTGGCAGCACAGCTCCAGGACCCAGTCTCACTAAGTGGAAAGACATCACCCAGCCGAGTGCCTTGCCCCATGCTTGGCCAGTAGCCAGCTGATGCCTGGATACTCCCTGGACCATGGAGAACTCAATCCTGGGAGCCACAGAACTTCACTATCCCTGGAGTTATAGGTCCCCTCGGCCCTTACCCACTCTTCTGAGCTGGTGCTGCTTAGGCTTACAGCCAAGGAACCTGGAGAACCCCTGAGGTGCCACAAGACATAGTCATTGAAGGCGGCATTGCCAGACATGATTGAGACCACTACAAAAAGGAGTTTCTAGAATTGCTGTCCAAGGCAAAAGACTAAGAAAATACAGGAATCTGGCCTAAGGTGGGGGAGGAGTCTGTTTTAGTTGTGTGTTGGCTTTACTTTATCTTCTCCTTGTGACCAAGCTGGTGCTGAGCGCCTGACCCTCCTGCCTTCCCACTCCTAGCAGCACACGTGGCTCGGGAGTGGACCGAAATGTCCTCCCATCATCGTCACTTCTTTTCTTTCCTCTAAAGGTTTAAAAAAAAAAAGCAGCATCAGATGTGAGCTCAGAAGACAGGGAAGCAATACATAATATTTCTCCATAATCAAGCTGGGTAAAAAGCATTTCATCAATGTAACAAAATACCCGGAGATAATCAACCTAAAAAGAGAAGAGATGTACTTTGGTTCATACGTTTGAAGGCTTCGGCCACGGCTGGCTAGCCCCACTGGGCCTAGGATGAGGTAGAGCATCATGGTGGGAGCATGAGACAGGCCCAGGAAGTGTGACCACCCTATGGCCGGTGTGGAAAAACAGAGAAAGCAGTCAGAGCCCCTGTAGCCCCTAGAGGGCCCAACCCCCAGGCACTTACAGCTTCTCATACAGGATCTTCTCATTAAAGGTTTCACACCTCCCCCAGCATCTTTGCCTGTTGACTAATCCTCTAGCACATGGGCCTTTGAGGACCATCTACCTAAAGCAAGGAAGGCTCTACCCTGCAGCCCCTGGGTGGCTGATTTGCTCTGGCCCTCATTCCCTGCTGTCTTTGCAGTGTCTCCCCCTAAGTCTGGACCCTGGGAGACAAGGCCCAATAGACAGGAACATCATCTCTCTGCCCCACTGTAGTGCAGTCCCAGAGCCCAGAACAGTGTCTGTCCAGACTTATGCTCTGCCCTCTGAAGGGGAGGCAGTATGAAGGCAGCTGCTTCTGTGTGATACCTACCCATGATAGCTGCATGTGCACGCATGCACACACACACACACACACACACACACACACACACACACACACACACACACACACCAGAGGCACTGTCTTTTTGGTGGTTTGGGCCCTCCTGGCAAATTCTACTAAGTTAGGCAGCTGTACTGACCTTTCTGAATTCTCAGGCTCAGGTCTGAGCATCATTAGGAGGTGGTCCCTGTGGTTTTAATTTTCTTTTTGAGACAAGATTTGTAGCCCAGGCTGGTCTCAAACTCTCTATGCAGTGTAGGAAGACCTTGAGCTTCTGAACGCTCACCTCCAACTCTCCAGTGTGGGGATTATAGGTGTGTACCAGCCAGCACACCTGGTTTTATGTGGTTCTGCAGATGGAAACCAAGGATTCATGAATGCTAGACAAGAATTCTACCAACTGAGCCACATCCCTGGCCACTGCCATTCAGCCTGTGTCTTCATAAACTTACGGATCCAAAGGAGTGCTTTACACCCTAGTGACAGGTTCGGTGATGAGCATCAACCATCATTAATGATGGTTGTATTAATGTAACAATCATTTGTATTATTGTTGGCATCGTTGTTAGCTTTTCAAGACACCGTTTCTCTGTAAGCCATGGCGATCCTGGAATTCACTCTGTAGACCAAGTTGGCCTCAAACTCAGAGATCCATCTGCTTCTGTGTCCCAAGTGCTGTGTGTGCTGCCACTACCCAACTGTTATTTATTGACTGGAGATTCTTTAAAGAGAGAGAGAGAGAGAGAGAGATTTATGTATACAGTGCTATGCCTGCATGTACACCTACAGACCAGGAGAGGGTGCCAGATCTCATAATAGATGGTTGTGAGCCATCCTGTGGTTGCTGGGAATTGAACTCAGGACCTTTGGAAGAGCAGTCAGTGCTCTTAACCTCTGAGCCATCTCTCCAGCCCGACTGGAGATTCTTTGAGCTCTAATTTATGATATAAACTTAGAAAAATATTATCAACCCAACATAACAGCTTGTTTTCATCTTTTTTTAAAAAAATACAATGCTGAGGTAAGACCGTGGGGAGCCTACAGTGCTATAATTTTCTGTGAACTTTTAAAACAATAAATACTTCACACAGGTTTAAAGTGGAGCCAAATAGAGCTCATGCTGTATCGGCCAGCAGATGGCAGCAAACTTGAACTTGACCTGGAATGTAGATTTTTTTTTCCCCCTTGCATTTGGAGCTTTCAAGTCAGCCCCAGCCCAGAAAGGATGGGAAGGTTAGCCAAGCTTGGGGGTGTCGGCCTATATTCAATATTTGGGATGCAGATACGGAGGAATCATAAGTTCAAGTCCTACATGCCTATGTGGGCTACAGAGTGAGTTCAAGACTAGCCATAGAAACTTCGTGAGATCCTGTCTCAAAAAACAAAAGTAAGAGAAGGGCTGAAGATGTGACCCAGCGGGAAGGGGCATCACTAACTAACATGACTGAGGCCTGGGACCAATCCTCATCACCACACAAGAGGAAGCAGTTCAGACAGAACAAGAGTGGCAGTGGCCTCCAATCCTCAGCATTATGAGTTTCTCTGCAAAGTCCACTGCATTTGAAACCTCTGACACCGTAATGCAAAATAACCCCCTTTCTTGTGTTGAGTGGATTGTCTCAGGTAGTTTGAAAGCCAACTAGCATACCCACTTTGTGCCAGGCAGGATGAGGGGCAGACTGTTGGTGCCCATTGGAAAGTTACATTTTAATTCAGTCACGTAGCTGTGGTCCCAGGGCAAGCAGCCTGTAGGCAATGCATTCCAAGCAGGCACACTGAGCTGCAAAGCAAGGGTGTTACAGAAAGATGTGTGAGATGGTCCTAGCTTACTCTTCTCACAAGCCCGAGTCAGGGAATAGAAAGCCTCACAGGAGTGATTTTTGGGCCAACTCAGAAAACAAAATTCTGTTTCTGGCAAGTTAGATCGTAGAAATGAAGATGAAACAGCTTGTCATTACCCTCTATGCTCAGTGTAGGTGAGGGACTGTAGACAGGCCAGAGAAATGTGTGGTGGGCTAGGTCCCTCTGTCCTTGACTGTGCCTCCACCTTCAGGTCTGTGGGCTTGGTGGCTGTGCTGACTGGGTTTAACTCTCAGCTTGGCATAACATAGAGCCACCTGGGAAGACAGACTCAACTGAGGAATCTGTCTAGACCTGGTTGGCCTCTGGGCATGTCTGTGAGGGGTTGTCTTGATTGCTAACTGATGTAGGAAACCCCAGCTCACTGTAGGTAGTGTCGTCCCTAAGTCAGGGCTTTCTGAACTAGACAGGACAAGAGAAAACTAGATGAGGGCAAATAATGATGTGTTTATTAAACCTTTTCTCCTCACGCTATTTTTGGTCAAGGTGGATTTGTTGTTGTTGTTCAGCTTGTTTGTTTGTTTGTTTCTTTGTTGAGACAGGGTCTCTACATAGTCTTGGCTGTCTGGCTGTTCTGGATCTCTAGACTAGGTTGGCCTTGAACTCACAGAGATCCACCTGCCTCTGCCTTCTGAGGGATGGGATTAAAGGCGTGACCAAGGTGTTCCGTCCTGGCCCCAGAAATGAAGCCAAGGCGGTGGCACAGAAAGGAACCTCTGGCCACAGTGAGGTCTCTGCTTTGTAGGTTTCCCAGGCACAGCAAGTGGGCAGAGAGGGTGGCCAGTGGGAGAAGAAACGCTCCCAGGAGTCAGAGGCACTGGTCAGTGATGGGCAGGACACCAGCTGTCTCTATGCATATGCTGTGGGACCCTCCTAGACTCTGTTGGTTGGTCTGTGGGGACATCTGATGAAGGGCTGTCAACTCCAACTGCAAGTGCCAGGTGTCTGAGGCATGACAGCTGAGTGGAGAATGAAGCATGGAAGACCAGAGTCCAGGTGCTTAGGACAATACAAAGGACAAGGGGCTCTGAGCTAGAACAGGCGCTACCCTGCCCAGCTTTCCCCTATTTGCTTCGAGATGACCTCACTCTATAGCCTACAATCATGCTGCTTCTGCCTTCTGAATGCTGAACTTCCAGATGTGTGCCACCATGCCCAATTCAAAACTTCCTTTGTTGTTGTTGTTTGTTTGTTTGTTTTGACACAGGGTTTCTCTGTGTGGTCATGGCTGTCCTAGACTCACTTTGTAGACCAGGCTGGCCTACACCTCACAGTGATCCACCTGTCTCTGCCTCCCGAGTGGGAAACTTCCTTTTTGATGATGAGAATGACATGAAGATAGGCGAGGTGTTCGTTCAGCATGGAGTCCAGGGCTTTTCCTCAGAAATCCTGCTGCAGTGTGTCTGTGGGTAGAGCCGGGCTCAACTCTAGTTCCCACCGCCTTCAAGATGCAGTCGGCCTGGTCACTGGGCAGCATTTTGAGCATCAAGGCATACTGCCCTTCTCAACTTCCAGCTCTACAGTGGGGTCCTGTCACTGCAGTGGCTCAGGCTTTGCCTGCTGTGGAGAAAGAAATTTGAGATCTCCACAGAATCTTCCACGGGGCAGCCTTGCCCTTGACTCTTAACGCAAGTTATTCCACATAAACCTCACCACAGCCGACCTTGTGGGACTGCCTTCTGCCCCCATTGTACATAAAGTAAAAAAAACAGGATCAGAGAAGCTAAGTGACTTCCCCAGGGTCGAACGATTAACAAGTGAAGAATTTGGGATTCAAGCCAATATCAGACTGGCAGAGTGCTCATTAATTAGTTATCTAAATAATTATCCCATGGAGAATTGAATACTGCTCCCAGATGCCCGAAGTTTTTAAGTGAGAATACCATGCCAGGCACAAGATACTTCATTATGAATTGTTGGCCAGGGAACCCCAGAGGCTCCCCAAACAATAGAGGCTATTGCCATTGCTCTTGGATGTGTACCAGAACTAGAAGGTAAGACTCGTTACTACAGACACAACATACTTTGGATAATGAACACAGAGAAATTAAGCAGGCACTGAGCTGGTAGCTTCCTCTCCACTGGCTAGCTCTCAGCTGGTAGCTTCCTCCCCGCTGGCTAGTTCTCACAACGCCAGAAGCTGCCGTAGAAGGTGCCGTGGGAGAAAAGTCATCAACAGTCATCTCCAGCTGTGGACCCTGAATATTATACTATGGACCTTCCAGGCAAAATATGTACCCTAGTGCAACAGTGGCATTACTGTTTGGGGGTTAACCAACCATTTTCTGACTTTGTTTGAAGCCAGTACTGTAAAGCTGATCAATAAAGGAATACATGCCTGCTATTGTAAACCTGGTCAAGAATCTGTAGCTGGGGAGCTCACAGCCTCCCCTGTCAATGGGGGAGAAATTCTACTATTGATGCTTTGGTATAAATAGACACAATATTAAGTTGTCTTTTAAATATTTATGTTTCTATCCATAGACTAGTGCTGCTTTCAGCTTTGGTCAAAATGGCTTCTTCTTTCAGTGGGCAGAGGTTAAGGCAGAGATTCATAACTGGTCAAGGTTCAGAGAGCAGGTGATTGTTGTGTGCTCATCCCATCTCTAAGTAGGACATCTATTTCACTCCATCCAAGGTCCAAGGAGCATCACAGAAGAAGAAAGGGTGAAAAGAGACTGTGAGAGCTGGAAGCTGACAGCTGGGGAGGAATACTGTGAAGCGCTGTCTTCTGGACATGACATGATCGTCAGTCGTGAGCACACAGAAGCTGTGACCACCTGCATGAGATCTAGATACATGGGGCAGGGGATGGTGGCAGAGAGAGACAGAGACAGAGAGACAGAGACAGAGAGACAGGGACAGAGAGATAGAGAGAGACAGGGAGACAGAGACACAGAGAGAGAGACAGGGAGAGAAAGAATGAAAGTAGAGTTTTTGGGTAGAAGGACGTCAGCAGGGTGGAAGGGGGTAAGAAAAGGTAACAAGGGGTGGACATAACTACAGTGCATCATATACATGTATATGATGTGCGAAATTGTCGAGCACAAAAGAATTAAAACCTTTTTAAAAAGACAAACGAATTCATAAATTGAGCACTATACTTTACCACTAAAGTAAGTTAAAAAAAAAAAAAGTAAGTAAGTAAAGGTGAGTATGAATCCTATGGGGTCGTTAGTTAAGCAGTAAAAGATACAGTGCAAATCATTCCTGCCCCCGTCACTTCCTGCTGCGCCCAATGCTGAGCCCCTGGCCCACAACTCCTCATCTCTTGCCCAAGGATGGAAGTGATCTTCTTGTCCTTGTTTCTAGAATACTCTCCCATGAACTATTACATGCCTACGCCCTTCCTGCTGCTTGCTTCTGTTCCAGTCTCCCCGGTTCCACAAGCTGCTGTGGAGCCTAGTGGAGAAGGGTGTGACTGCTGGCCACAGTGCCTGGACCTGTCTTCCAGGTCCTCATGTGTGACACAGATGAAGTTACCTAACCTCTCTGTGCATTAGTGTCCTCAGCTGGAAAACAGGAGGTCGGAGCTCCAACGTCTGCCTGCTCATCCCTGCCACCTTCACCTAATTGGGTGTACTCTTTTATCAAGAGGAACCTTGCCACCTTGTTCTGTCTTCTCTCCACCCTGCCAACAGATTGCCCACTACCACAGAGACACATTTGCAGAGTGAGGAGATGTACGGCATTGTCATGTACTCCATAGGTGATATAGCCTCTTGCTACTTACAGTGAGTGCATGAGAATTCTAGGGGTGTTGGGTGGACACACTGAGCCTCTCTAGACTGGGCAGGATCCTTGCCTGGTGCACAGAGGTGACCCTGGCACAAAAACCATGACCTCCGCCTTTGCCATTAATAATGGCTGATGGACAGAAATGGATTACTCTGTTGGCCAGTGCTGACCTCTTCTGTAGGATTCTGGACCTTCCTGGGGAAAAAAAATCATCAGAGGCTTTAAGCCTGCAAGTCAAAGCCTGGAGAACACCTAGTCATTCAAGGTTAAGGCTGACAGTCTGCTTTGGATCCTGTCGGTCTGTGTCATACCCTTGACATTCTATTTAAACATGGTTTTCTTGATTTAATAAACAGAAGGGCCCTGAGAGGTTCTCTGGAGTCTTCTGTGAACATTAATCACCTCCCTGAATGCATTCTGCCATTTGGACTGGGAAGCTGGCCAGAGCTGGAGCAGGCTTGGGGAGGAGGAGCCTTCATCCACTATCTGGGGTCACCACCATGGGCCCAGCTAACAAGAGGGAGAGAAAGATGCACGGCTTTTGCTGAGCTTCCCGTACAGTATTTTGAGCCTTCCTGGGGGAAAAAAATCAGCTATGCACTGAAGTTTGTCTTGCCCTAGGCTGTGAGGAGCATGAAATCAAGAGACCCAAGTAAAATGCCTGTATAATGTCCTCCATTCTCACCTGCTTGAAGATTCCTAAGAGTCGGACAGTAAAGTCTTTGTGCAGAGACAAGTGGCTTGAAGGATACACAGATTTAGAAGGAGAAAGTCTACAGTTGAAACCCACTCCAAGAGTCAAAGGTTTGGTCCAAGATGCTTAAACAGAAAGATTTTGATAGGAAGTGGAAAAGACAGCACGGAGAACAAGCAGCGATGGAAGGAAACAAAGAAAGGACTGTGCACCAGTCAGCTGCTGATGCCACGTAACAAAGCACACATAGTGGTGTATGGTAAGCTTGGATTTCTCTTTCACATGTCTGTCAGTTAACTCTAGTTCAGCAGACCTGTGTAAACCTCTATGGACTCAGCTTCAAGCCACAGGTAAGTCCCAGGGATGCCCCACTTGTTTTTCATTCTATGACTAGCTACTACCAATGAAAGCCTTTTCACTTGTCAGTTCTAAACTCGCCCAGTGTTGCTTCCATCCCATTATTTGGGCCAGAGCAAGCAACACAGTCAGTTGTAATATTTATGGGGTCAGAAAATATGCCCTCCAACACACATAGAGGTGGCAGTGGAGAGATCTAGACACAGTTTATGTGTTGAACAGTACTGGAAATTTCCACAGGCATCTTGGAGATCAGAGACCGTCTTTAGCAACTTCAGCGCATGTCTCAGATTCCTACTTTCTTGGGCCCTCTTGGAGTTAAGACAATGACTCTCAATTGGAGTTCAGTGCCTTTATGTCATGGTGTCACCCATCCCCAACTCTCTGCTCATACAATGTAATTTTACCTCTCAAAGGGTCATGTGTCCCCACCTCCCTCTGCCCCATGCTATACTCCTGTTGGTGGTGTTCTAGATTGAGCCCTGGATCCTGTGAAAGCTTGGGCATGGATCTCCCACTGAACCACAAACATCACAACAGCCAAGAGAAGGTACAGCTCTCTCTTGTAGTAGAGTTTTCTCAAATTGGGGGAGACTTTAGGGGTCAGCACACTCAGGGTGCAATAGATGAGCCTCACCCTGAGAAAACCAACTTCATGATCAGCATCTCGGTCCTGTCTTATTTATTTATTTTGTTTTTTCAAGACAGGGTTTCTCTGTATAGCCTTGGCTGTCCTGGACTCCCTTTGTAGACCAGGCTGGCCTCGAACTCACAGCAATCCGCCTTCCTCTGCCTACTGAGTGCTGGGATTAAAGGCGTGCGCCACCACGCCCAGCTCTCTCTCCTGTCTTAAATGCTCCCCCAATTTTTACACCTCGAACTCTCGGGTGCTAACTCTACTGTGCTAAAGCCCATCAGATTCCTTTTTTTCTGGCGGGAGTTTTAGATTCTTGGCTTGCTTCCTGAGGCCAACGCTCTTCTCACCATAAACTATCCAGCCATCCTCCAGCGTCTCTGCATTCTTAAACTCCGCTTGCACACACAAGGGGCAGTTTCAGAATCACCTTAATAAGATTATATTGCCCACAGGATACTCAATAATGATGGTGGTTTTCATAGCTAATAAGCACATTGCACTTTTGCAAAGCTAAAAATGAGAATTTGACAGTTCAAAACGGAAAGCAAGGATGACAAAACCAATTTTATTTGACGAGTCCTCGGTGCACATGCGCAGAACCTCTGTCCTCGGTGCACATGCGCAGAACCTCTTGCCTTTTGCATTTATCTTGCCCTTTGACCTTGTGGTAGCCTGCACAAAGAGAGAAAGTCCTGGAGTGGGAACCAATAACAGGCAAGGACAGAGACTCTCAGAAGCTGTTCTTTAACTTGGCTGAAGTTCGGTCCCAAATACAGCTGGTGCAAACAGGCAACCTTCAGCCTGGGCATGGATTCACCCAGTGGGGAAGGCAGGCAGTTCTTTTTTTTTTTTTTTTTTTAAGATTTATTTATTATTATGTATACAGTGTTCTGCCTGCATATACGCCTACATGCCAGAAGAGGGCACCAGATTTCATTATAGATGGTCATAAGCCACCATGTGGTTGCTGGGAATTGAACTCAGGACCTCTGGAGGAGCAGTCAGTGCCCTTAATCTCTGAGCCATCTCTCCAGCAGTTCTTGATGGTTTGCCAAGGGACCCCTGAGTCCAGCTTCAGAGAGAGGGTTTGAGGCAGATGCTAGGAAGTCACCTGACATTGTACACCCATGTTCCCCCCCCCCCAGTCCATGTAATGTGTCTCCTGTTTCATCATGTTTTCAGAGCAGAAAGCATAGGTTGATTTTCTTCCCTGCTCTTGACTTCTTTTTAGTCCTTGGTCAGTGACTGCCTGTGACTCAGTCATCCTCACAGTGGCCCACAAGTAGAGCCACTGGCAAGGTCAGTCATCTTGCCGTCCTTGTCTTGGAAAGAGGGGAGTCAAACCAGCTAAATTATAATAAGTTCCAGAGCCGGGTGGTGGTGGCTCAGACCTTTAATTCCAGCACTTGGGAGGTAGAGGCAGGTGGATCTTCATGATTTTGAGGCCAATATTCTCTACAAAGTGAGTCCAGGACAGCCAAGTCTATACAGAGAAACCCTGTCTTGGGGAAAAAAAAACTTTAAAGAGAAAATTGAAAAAAAAATCTTTATAAGTTCCAGAATAGAGATTCTGAAAGTCCAGTCAATAGTCCAGCTGCCTAAATATCACCCCAGGGTGTCTGGTAACAGTACATCTCTCTGAGCCTCACACGAGACCCATTGCCTAAAGCCCTAGGTTCTGAAATCTTATTAAACTCTCCCTACGCTTTGCTGTATGCTAATGTTGGGGAGCAGAGCCAGGCACCTCATGGAGGACATCTTTTGGTGATCCTAAATTTGAGTCTTGCTCATTTGTCCTTTTTTTAAAAAAAGATTTATTTATTTATTATTATGTATACAGTGCTCTGCTCTGCATGTACTCCTGCAAGCCAGAAGAGGGCACCATATCACATTACAGATGGTTATGAGCCACCATGTGGTTGCTGGGAATTGAACTCAGGACCTTTGGAAGAGCAGGTGGCGCTCTCAACCACTGAGCCATCTCTCTGGCCCCCATTTGTCCTTCTTATGAGAAGAATAATTCACATGTATCCCAAGAGTGTACTTTCCTGCTCTGCCCTCACTGGCACTGTGGCTTTGGGCCTGGAATTCATCTCCTAGGGTCTCCGCTATCAACTGACGTCTGTAACTCACCTCCGAATGCTGTGAGATGTCCTTCTGGTCTAGGCTAAGCAGCCAAGGGGTCACCTGCGTTTGATGGATCCACATCACCTGCTGCTCACTGAATGAGACCACAGTTGCCTTTGTTCATGGTGGTCTGTGCCCATTTCACAGGAAGCCAGGAAATCTAGAAACCCCTTAGTTCCTTCCTAAGCGATGGTTACAGCATCAGTTGTGTTTTTCCAAACCTGGTCCTGAAGTCTTTAACCCTTCAGCATCTCAGATGATGGCCCTATTTAGACATGGATTTTTTTTCATAGGGTCATCAGGTGATTGGGGTGGGGATGGGTACTAGTTACTCTAAGGTGACCTGTGTTCTTATAGAGAGACATACATATGGAAGAACACCACAGACGTCTGGAAGCAGCGGTGACGTGGTATGTCCATGAGTTAAAGAACTCTGGAGATGGCTGACCACATCCAAGGGAAACTACTTAGGGGGCAGTGCAGAGAGGAGAGGAGGCAGTTTTATCAGGAGAGTTTGCAGAGAGAGGGTTGAATGAGAGAACAAGCTAGACACGCACTTGTAAAGACAGAGAAAGCCAGAGAATGAGAAGGAGCCAGGAGATTAGAGCAGACTGCTGGAGTTAGTTTGAGGCCAAGCAGAGCAATTTTGAGGCCGAGAGAAAAGCCAGATTGAATAAGTCAGCTGGGAGAAGAGTTTGAGCCAGAACAGCTGGGTTGAACCAGCCAGCTATGAATTCAGAAAAAAACAAGAAAGGGTGAGCTTATTAAGTGGTAAGTCTCAGAGGCTGAAAACATTCTAAGCCTAGGTTAGACTAGACAGAGGCTAGAAGCTTCCAGGACCAGGCCTAGGTTAGCAGACTGCGCTGGTAATCCTCCAGACAACAATTGAAACAGGCAAATAAAAGTTCCTTTTTACAATACTTCTTTGTCTTGTACTTCCAGTTTCAGGGATGCAAGACAGATTTCTGCATGGTAAGCTACCCAGTCTGTGGCCTTAGTTACGGCAGCCACAGCAACCATACCCAGGCACAAAGATACATGAAGGATTAGCCTGTCCTTCCCGGAGGCATCTTCAGATAGGACAGTGACTGAGAGGACACAAGGCTGGTGGCCACTCTGGGTTTCTGTCTTGAGAGAAAGTATCCTGTGCTATTGGTCAAAGCTAAGTGAAACTTTCCAAGCAGGTTGGAGTTAGTCTTAGGGCACCAGAAATGCTCCCCAGGATCCACAGTCCTGTCTGACTTTTGGCAGGGTGTGTGTGTGTGTGTGTGTGTGTGTGTGTGTGTGTGTGTGTGTGTGTGCATGCGCGTGTGCGCCAGCTCAGTGTTATCTATGTATTTTATCTACAAACTCATATTTATTTTTAAAAATACCAACTCCCCGCCCCCTTTAGCCTCTTAAAACCTCAACTTCTAACACTTAGAACCTTGTTTTGCCTGCACTGTCCTAGGAATTGAACTATAGTCAAAACCTATTTTTTTTTCCCCCTCGCAGTAGTCATGACAGAGCGACAGGTGTCACAGGTGAGAAACACTGTGTTAGACAAACTAATGGGCCCCCACGGATGTTGTTGTACCCTAACCTAAGATCATGTGGTTAGGGTGCATCCCTCAGGAGAGCTGATGGGGTAACACAGATCCTTATAAATGAAGGGCAGCAGAGTCAGTCAGAGGAGGGGATGGGTGATAGAAGACTAGAGTGAGCGAGAAAGAAGCGTGGAGAGAGGATGCAACAGTGACACAACGAGAGGAGAGTGTTGAGGATGCTCAGTGTGGGCCTTAGAGATGGAGGAAGAAGCCCAGAGTGGGGGCAGGCAGGCAGCCCCAGGAAGCCAAAAAAGGTAAGAATAAAGTTTCCCCTAGAATGTCCTCCTGACTCTGTGTTTTCAGTCTGACTTCCAAGAGTACAAGGTAGGAAATCCATGCTGTCTTGAGCCACTATTGTGAGGAAGCGCTGTGGCAGCCGTAGAAGTAGAAGCATCTGGCATCCTCTGACTGGACTCCAAGTGAGGGCAGTAGGCCTGGATGATGTCTGCGACTTGTGGTCCCCGGGGAAGTCTTTTCCTGCCTCTGTAATTGGCATGGTGGGTGGCAGGGTCTGTCGTCCTTTTTGAGCCCGCGGCCATTGGGACAATGCCTGGTCACATTTGCTTTATCTCAGCTCACCCTTCTCTACCACATATGACAAAGCCACTGAGAATCCCTTGATAGGGCCTGCAGATTTGGGCAAATAAAGCCCTGGTGCACAGGACATGCTTTAGCAAAGAGTCACTCACTGCTCAGCTCAACTTTACCTTAGGGACATTTTGTGCTTCGCCGGGCAACTGTACCGCCATTCCAGGGAACACCGGCTGCTTTAGACTCTGAGATCTGATCTGTTGGCTCCGTCCCTGGAGACGCATTTAGCTCAGATGAACCCCATTTTGAGGTCTCACTTAGAGAATTGTTAATTGGCTGCTCTGCCCCTGAGCAGCGTTGCCGAGATCAGAGAGCAGCTGGGACACTGAGGGGGGAGGGGCTTGGAACAGGTATGAGGCTCAGCGCCACATCTCCGGTTTCCTACTGCAAGAATATCCCTGAGCTGCCATCGTCTCTGACTACTGGGCTGTGAACACCCGGGAGCCTTCAAGGAGAGGAGGAATCATCGCTTGCTAGGGCTACTACAGCCAAGTACCACAGACCGAGGGGCTTAAGTGACAGACTTTGTTTCTTCTCACTCCAAAGGCTGTTAAGTTTAAGGTCGGTGTGTTGCCACCTTGTCCCTGGTAAGGGTTTTCTTCCTGGATGGTGGATGAGCGCTTCCTTGCTTTCTGTCCACATGGCTCTCTCAAAGTGTCCTATTCTAACAAGGACATTGGTGACATTGTGTTAGGAGCAACAGAACATCCCCATTACACCTTAGTATCTTGCAGAGCTCTATTTCCAAGTGTCGCTCCAGGTCTGAGTGTTTCCTGGTAACTGGTTTTCAGAAATGATGCAGATCTTGGGCTTGAGGATTTAAGGGAGCCCAGGAATTGGAATACTATGGGCGATTAGGGAAAAATCAGGAAAAGAAAGGGCTTGGGATGTGACAATGATCTCTTCTGTAAATCCTGTCCATTTGAGGTTGTGGCTGAGCCAGGCCTCCTCCTGATGCCTTTGACAGTCACTCCACATGTCACACGGGAAGGGGGACTTGGCCAAAGGCAACAAGTGATGAAGAGACCAGGAGGCTTCACTCTCTTGGCTGACGGGGAGCTTGGCTAGAATTCGTCTTCACTCTAGTGAGTCTGAGAAAACATCTGTTTTAACGCAATGCTGGTATTCTCCAAAGAGGCGCCTCCTTGTTTACGGATTCCATCTCTTGGCTCTCTCGTGAGGTCATAGAGTGTATTTCCTCCTAAAAACGAACACAGGTCTGGATGTATTCAGGACAGGAGTGTGAAGAACCAGCTTTCAAATCCTTCTCGGGCAGGAAGCTCAAAGTGATTCCCATGTCCGCAGGGAGGCAGGAGAAGGTCACAGAGGCAGGGGCTTGCTTTCTTTGTGGTCGGTGTAGCCTAAGGGCCTCAAACAGGGCAGCATTACTGAAATGAAATCACCGACTATTGAGTATGTAGAAAGGTGAAGGTTACCTAATCCCAATAGCAGCCTGGTGGAAGTAAAACATTTTTTTGTTTTGTTTTGTGTGTGCACTTGTGGGAGGTCAGGGGACAACTTGTGGCAATCGGTTTCTGCCTTTTACAGC
This sequence comes from Acomys minous, assembly GCF_964271855.1. Taxonomy (NCBI): domain Eukaryota; kingdom Metazoa; phylum Chordata; class Mammalia; order Rodentia; family Muridae; genus Acomys; species Acomys minous. The sequence goes on along the minus strand of NC_140491.1, from coordinate 16,261,093 downwards.
GTGTGTCTTGGGGACAGAACATAGACCGTCAGGCTTAGCGTCCGCTGAACCATCTTGCTCGCCCGTAATGGAATTAAAGTAAGAGTGGACCTTGCCTCTGTCACTTGTTAGCTGTCTGATGCTGGACATGTTACCTGCCCTTCTATGCTTCAATAGCCTCACTCTGGAACGTGGGAAACGATACAGCACACACGTCATTTGGAGATTTAAATAAGAGGACGCATGTAACAGGTGTTCATTCACCCCCCACCCCCCTTGAAGTGTTTATTGCCATCAGTACCGTCACTGGACTTGCACAGTGCCTATGCGGAGCCAGGTTCAATAACTGCAGTAGCTCAGTCTGCTCTAGGCCAAATTGAATTTGAGGGTAGGGTGTTGTGTCTGATTATCCATTGGAATGGGCTGGCATCCTAGGCAGGAGCCTTCTACAAGCTGCTCTAGGATGTGAGACTTAGAGGCGGCTGAAAGCTTGGGGATTCTTGGCTTTCGTAGTCCCTTCCTCAACAGGCTTCTTCAGAGACAATTGTATGCTTGGGCACCGGGGAAGTTTCCCTGTTGCAGCGTGAAGCCAGTGAAACTGGGGGAGGGAATGGAATACGACGATGCTATTAACTGCTGAGCTATCTCTCCAGCCCCGGGAACAGGATATGAAAAAGATGGCAGACCCCCCTCACCTACTGAGCCACACTTCATCACACATGGAGCCGTTGCCCCTCAAGAGGAGTTGACCTCCTGGGACGTCTTGCTCAGGGCCACACAGCAAGCTTGGATACAAATCTCTGGGCCTTATCTTCATTTACCCCAGAAGAAGCTTATTATGGTCAGTGAGCTTGGAAGCCAGACTTCCTGGACATTGTATATAGCTGAAAATAGACCTTGACTCCCCAGGCAGCTTCAGCTTGGATCAGATGAACACGCATAACCGTAGCCACATGACTGTGAAGGCGGAGCCTCCCATAGGGCTCAGGGAAGGACTGAGGTTGAGAAAAGACTCCACTCAAACCCAGCCAACCCAGCCAACCGTTCATTCTCCGGAAGAGTTACTAGACCTTGTAATGTGCTGTGAGTGATGACGTGTAGTGGTGGTAGCCTTTCGCCGTCATCTGTTATTGATCTCCGGTACGGCAATTGTCTCATGTGGGTAGTCCTATTTGCTCAGTTCAGTGTGGTGATGACTACCATGTGCCAGAAGGAAGGGCGCGGCATGGGTGCCCCAGTCAGACCTCTCTTCCTGTGTGAGAGGGACATGGGTTCCACCCAGACTCTGCTTTAAAGGGCTGGGGTGGGGCTGGGGCTGGTCTATGAGAGCAACTCTTGGAAACTAGGAAGCTGTGTCCATTCAAGAGGCACAGGACACCAGAGAGGTCAAAAGCATCCAATAGAAAGACAGAGGAAAGTAGTGCATTTAGAGGTAGGAGCCAGGGAACTGGGGTGTCCAGCATGGGCCAGGGTGGCTCTATGAGGATCCCATTGGGGTTCTGCAGGACAACAAATGGATGGGGGCATAGGTGGTATCCATGGGCGCTTTGATGACAGAAGTGAGCTGAGTTCTTTAGAGCAAGAGTTGGAAATGTGGGCAAGGTTTTTTTTTAATATATAACTTTATTAATTTAGTCATATTACATCTAAATTGTTATCCCATCCCTTGTATCCTCCTATTCCTCCCTCCCTCCCGCTTTCCCCCTACTTCCCTCCCCTATGGCTGTGACTGAGGGGGACCTCCTCCCCCTGTATATGCTCATAGGGTATCAAGTCTCTTCTTGGTAGCCTGCTATCTTTCCTCTGAGTGCCACCAGGTCTCCCCATCCAGGGGATGTGGTCAAACATGGGACACCAGAGTTTGTGTGAAAGTCAGACCCCACTCTCCACTCAACTGTGGAGAATGTCCTGTCCATTGGCTAGATCTGGGTAGGGGATCAAGGTTTACTGCATGTATCCGTCTCAAAAGAAATGAGGGCCAGGGAAGCTAAGATGAGGGATGTGGTTCCCAACCTCAACCTCTGTTTACCTGTATCTCAACACTGGCTCTGGGCAGGATTCACTCATCACATTTTGCATTCTATCTGCTCTCTTTACCCACTTGCATTATGGGGGTGAGGGGAAGAGGAGGGAGAACACAGCAAATGGTCACACATGAGAACCTGGGGTGCATTCACACACAGAGGAAAGAGTCTTGCCAAGCTCAGCTTTTCTGCCCCAAGAGTGAATTTTCTCTGGTTGAGGAGTGCAGCCGTGGATGGAAAGAGAGGCCACCGAAAGCTTAAGAGGCACAACCAAAGTCAGCCATAACATTTATTAAACGTTCACAATGTGTGCGTTACGAGGCAAAACACAAGAAGTCCATCCCGTGGGCATCCAGCAGCTGTCCTCACTTAACTCATTAGGATGGCACTTTGCTTAAGCAGAGAGGCATCTGTTAAATACACATGTGGACATGTGGAGCCAAACCCGAGGGTTGAAGGGTCTGCTCCTTCACCACCTCGGATGCGATAGGAGACCTTGCCATGGTGACTGGGTACAAGAAGCTGAGACGTGACTCTCTATTCCAACATATTGTGCTGCTGCTGAAGGGAGACTAGAAAATATGAGGTAATTTATGTATGTGTTCCCCTAGCTTGAATTCATGTTCAAGTCAGGAATCTTGTTTAACACGAGGCAAAGGAAGTTAGTTGACTTAAGTATGAGAACAGTGTCATGCAAAACAAACAAACAAAAAACAAAACAAAACAAAAACAAAAAAGCAAAACAAACAAACAAAAACCCAAATTAGTAAAATCAGACCTTTCCAAAGCTCATCACAGATTCTGAAAGTTAATGGCCCTCCACACCTACGTCTCAGCTTCCAATAGGTGAAAGACTTTCAGATAAATTAAGCCAGCAAAGGTATTTTATTACTGTGGATGTGGACATTCTTGCTTCTTTAACCTTAACCCACCATGAAATATTTCAAAATAGGGTTGTCAGATAAAATATAGGATGTCTTTTAGTGTATGAGATGCACTCAAAGTAAGAATTATTATCTATAGCAGTATTTCAGAACCTGTGAGTCACGGCCCCTTTGGGGTCCTTTTACAGGGGTCACCCAAGATATCAGAAAAACACACTGTGATTCAAAACAGTAGCAAAATTACAGTTATGAAGTAGCAGTGAAAATAATTTTTATCGTTGGGGGTCACCACAATGTGAGGAACTGCATTAAAGGGTCGCAGCATTAGGAAGGTTGAAGACAAATGCTCTATAGAGTATCTAAAATTACACTTCAGCTGCATATCTGTGTTTTTATTAACTAAATCTTGAAACCTCGTCTTTAGGTTAATATATATCCAGAAACTCCAGAGGTTCCTAATAATGGATGGGTCCTTAATTTTTCCTCATTTGTTTTCTAACACTATCCGAGGGCCGGGGGGGGGGGGTGGTGGCAGGTGACTGGGTCTTTATTTAGGCAGGAAAGGAGTATAGGACCTACTTGGGAATCAAAGGCATTTTCATCCCTTGCATCTTTTATCATTGCAATTTGAACTCTGCATTTTGACTTTGAAATCGCTGGCTGAGAGGCTGGCGGTAGCTCCTCCTCTAAGATTGAAGTCAGAGGAAAGGGTGGATGCCCTGGCTTGAGAAGCTGGGGGTGATGGGCAGGCAGGCGCCAGCTGCTTCTCCTCAGCGTGGTCTATCAGGCACAGCAGCCACCACACATACGCGTCCTGTCTAATTCTAGAACACCAGGAGCTTTATCGTCCCTTGCTACTCCTCGCCGGCCCCCCCCCCCCGTTTTCCTCCTCCAGAGGGAATTTTGGGGGACTACTGAGATCACAGGGCCTGGATCAGTGAATGGCTGCCAGCTCATGCAAAGCAGAAGAATGCCCACTCCATGGATAATTGACAGCTCATAGCAATGCATGGTCCTTGAATTTTTTTTCTTTGCATACTTTTTACTTTCTGCATGTGCATGCAAACTTGCTTCTGTTGAAAAAGTTCATAGTAACTCTTTTAAGCAGACAAGACCATATTGTTCAAGAAAATAAAGGAAAGGAGGAAGAGAGAGAGAAGGAGTGTGATAAGGAGGGAGGGAGGGAGGGAAGGAGGGAGGGAGAGAGGGAAGGAGGGAGGGAAGGAGGGAGGGAAGGAGGGAGGGAAGGAGGGAGGGAGGGAAGGAGGGAGGGAAGGAGGGAGGGAAGGAGGGAGGGAAGGAGGGAGGGAAGGAGGGAGGGAAGGAGGGAGGGAAGGAGGGAGGGAAGGAGGGAGGGAAGGAGGGAGGGAAGGAGGGAGGGAAGGAGGGAGGGAAGGAGGGAGGGAAGGAGGGAGGGAAGGAGGGAGGGAGGGAGGGAAGGAGGGAGGGAGAGAGGGAAGGAGGGAGGGAAGGAGGGAGGGAGGGAAGGAGGGAGGGAGAGAGGGAAGGAGGGAGGGAAGGAGGGAGGGAAGGAGGGAGGGAAGGAGGGAGGGAGGGAAGGAGGGAGGGAAGGAGGGAGGGAAGGAGGGAGGGAAGGAGGGAGGGAAGGAGGGAGGGAAGGAGGGAGGGAAGGAGGGAGGGAAGGAGGGAGGGAAGGAGGGAGGGAAGGAGGGAGGGAAGGAGGGAGGGAAGGAGGGAGGGAAGGAGGGAGGGAAGGAGGGAGGGAAGGAGGGAGGGAGGGAGGGAAGGAGGGAGGGAGAGAGGGAAGGAGGGAGGGAAGGAGGGAGGGAGGGAAGGAGGGAGGGAAGGTGTGTGTGTTGGTAGGACTGGATGGGTACATGCTATCTAGAAATGTTCTTCCTGGCATCTCAGTGTGTAACTTACGTCTATTTTTAAACGGAGTTCTCAGAGTTAAGGTTTTTCAAGACTAATTCTGGAAAGGAACAAAGCTCATATGAAACTCACTTTTTATGGAAGAATGCTAGTACGTGTTGAATTCCAATGTCCACCAACAAGTTATTAACACACATAGAATATAACTGTATGTTTAGTTTACACACAGACACACACACACACACACACACACACACACACACACACACACACACCAAGAGATACATAGATGATATTTAAAAGCACGCACAGTTTTAGCATTCAAAGCTACTTGCCACCTGAGTCCCAGCATGCCAGTTTTCCCTGGGGCCTGACTATACCTGTTGCTACCCTTCGCCCAGGTGTATACACCTCCCTTCTTACCTGGAGCTCCTTCTGGAGAGGAGAAAATAAATACAGGTGAATATAAAACATTAAGTTGAAGTTTAAAAAAAAAAAGTTGTGGGCTTAGATACAGAGGGGAAATGACACAGCCCAGACCGTCCACCCTTCTGCATTGGTGACAAGAAACATTGCTTCTAGCTATTGGCCCTGCACACTCTTTCCTTTGTAGAAATAAAAATCCTAAAAACCTGTCTTTTAGGCACATTCTTTTTGTTTTTCTGACGATGGCCTAAACTTACACTTCTGAATGTACTTGACCAACCACAGGCTTCAAAAGTGTCAGACTGTCCCCATGTTCTGAAGTGGCCAGCGGAGATGAGCTTCGCACGCCCTTGGTGGCGATGTCAAGGTGTGTAGGCGTAGTATATACAAGAAATAGGTGTGGCTTCCCCGGGGAGGAAAGTAGTGACCATAATTCTGCAGGAGCAGAAGAAACAGCACAGCAATGAGTCACTATGGAGAGATGTTACCTGGGGTATTCCAGAAAAATTCTAAAGCGCCTCAAGGTCTCCACCTCCGTTTGAACACGGACTTGGCAGTGACATTAGCAGCACAAGTCCTGTGGGGCTCCTATCACTGGCCTGTTGAGGTTTCTCCCATTGGTGAACAGTATGAAAAAAATGTCTTGGCGCTTTCACAACCCTGCCTTGAGTTCCTTCTAGAACGTTGTGAAGGATGAAAAGCAGACATTGAGGAGTCTCCACAAGAAGTGGGTCTTCCTTCTCCTCCTCTTCCTTGCTCCCTGGTCCCTTCTTTCCTGCCATAGCAGTGGGTGAGGCACAGCTCACGGGGGTGGAGCACAAGTGCTCATGTGGCTGTAGGAATACCTGGACAGCGATGCCCCTAGGGTCCTCCCATCATCCTCCTCTCCCACCTCTCCTCTCACCCCTGGGGGACCAGGATTAGGGCAACAAGGGAAGGTGGCCATGAAGCCCAGGCGAAAGCGTTTGTTCATGAAGCAATAGATGATGGGGTTGACACAGGAGGAGGTGTAGGAGAGGAGGAGGATGAAGGAGATAGGAGTCCCCGAGAGGTGTCTCTCTGCAGATGCGGTGTCATATGCCCGCCAGGCATTGGCACTGAAAATGGGCATCCAGCACAGGAAGAAGAGGACCACGATGACAATGAGCATGCGGATCACACGCTTCTTGGCTAACAGGTTGGCCGCTGAACCGCTGCTCCTGATGCGGTTGACTCTGCTGCCACTGCTGCTGCTGGTGGATAGCTGCTGAAGCTCCAGCTTCCTCGAGTGCCTGGCCTTCTGCAAGTAACAGCCATCACTGTCCTCGTATCGGCCGCTGCCGCCACTGCTCAGCTTCTTCTCTGGATGGGCAAGTGACATCGTTTCATGGTTCAGGACAAGTCATGTCAGAGAGAAGAGATAAAGCCTAACCCCCACCCCCACCCCCACCGACTCCCATAGTCCAGGAGGCCAAGCTGAACTTGAACTGAAAAAATGGACAGGCAGCCTGGCCTGTTCCGATTTATATGAGTATTGGTCTGCACTACTTCCGATGAAATATAAGCCATGTATATGTTATGCTGGTAACAACAATAATACAATTGTACACACTAAGGCTGTAAAGCTGAAAGTTATTATAAAGCAAATATTACCACTCTTCCCCGTGCTTTCTTTCCTGTTTGCTTGCTGAGTTTTTCGATTACTTTTATTGTGAGGACTCCAAGTAATGAGCGAAAGTCAACAGAAGCCAGAGAGAGAGAGAGAGAGAGAGAGAGAGAGAGAGAGAGAGAGAGAGTGTGTGTGTGTGTGTTATCTACATAGGTAGGGACCGAGAGAGGGGAGCAGAGTAAGAAGGAAAAAGTTGTGTCAACACAGGTGTTGGGGACAGGCTCAGTGGGCTGTGGACGTGAGGAAGGAGTGAGGTGAGCAGGAGAGGGAGCAATGAGCAGCCAGAAGCTGGGCCTTGTAGGCCATGGGTCTGATGTCTCTTAATGCAATATGCAGGACGGGCTCACCAGAAGGTGTCTACGAAGTGCTGCATTACCGCAAGCCTGGGGACAGGGCCATCTGTGGGTAATGGTGTCATGTGTGCATGTTCTCCTTTGATTCCCTTCAGGACCCCACCGAGAAGAGATATCTCCTCACTGTATACACGTGGATTCAGAGAGACTGGGTCCCCTGACTACCTTGTAACACAACGTCTCATAACATACTTTTAAGTCTTTCAGCACATGCTATATATGTGCTGGGTACATCTAATTAACCTATAGTTAGGCTTGTGAGCTCTTCCTAGAATGAACACCCAGCCCAAAGAGCATTACCTTTAGCAGATTTCTTCTGGTTAGCGTCAAATTTTATGCCTTGGTAGAGTTCCAGAGAGATCAATCCGTAGGCCACCACCATCACGATCCCAGGGATGACGAAGAGAATGAGCAGCAAGAATGTTTGCCTAATACAACGAAGAGAAATCTAATTACCAGCAACTCTGGACCTCCGAGTTCTGATGGGCAAGAGTGACGAGGGTGAGCTGGTCTGAGCAGACACATTAATTTCTAGCACTTAGCATCCTTGAAAATTCCACGTCTGGAGGTTTGGTCATGAGAACGTGTTTGCTTCTTTTACTCTTTGAAGTGCCGCTGAACGACAGCTTACACTGAATAAACGTGGCATCATGCTGTGGCCCCTGAGCAGTGACAACCATTAAAGGGGAACAGAGAAGCTGGACAAATGGTGTGCACTTACAGCCCCAGAAGCAGGAGGATTGCTCAAATCCAGGACTCTGAGACTGGCCCGGGTGACATAGTGAGACCATGTTTCAAAAAGGAATGACATGAACAATACACAGATATTAAAGTCTTTAAAAATAATGGGAGTGTGTGGATTGTATGTCCAAACTATTGAAATGATAAATATAAAAATAGTACCCATCCATTGAGGACTAGGGCCGTGTACTACAGACGAGACTAAGCTCCTTGCATACACACATCTCGGCTGAACTCAATTAAGAACTTTTGATGTAGCTACAATTATCTGAGCACCTGCTTTAGATACGAGGTTATGGGGTCTTGAAGCGATTCAATGTGTCCAAAGTCACATAGCTAGTATCAGAGGTAGGATTTGAACTCAACAACATGTCTCAGGCTGCACAACTTGTTGACCCTCCAATGGGAGCCACTAAGTGTTTCTGTCGGAATCCTGAAAAATCGTTCAGTTTTACCAAACATGCCGTTTTGCCACCCATAAATCTCCTCAAGTATCCGTTTTCCATCACCCTGTGAAGTTGATTTGCTGGCGCACAAAGTCTTGGGCCTGGCAGGATTGAGCTATGCTTTCTCTAAACACACTTGCTTGTTGAGGATTCACAGCCTACTGCTCTGCGAGGCTGGCCCCTAAATCACTTTTACAGTGTGGCGTGTGTGAGTTACAGATTAGACCATACAATTGTCAGAGGCAAACAGTGGCCGGGCCATTTCTCATTGCAAGTGGACGTGTTTTGATAAGTCTTGTATATCCCTCTCTTACACAATGTAATGCTCTCTCTCTCTCTCTCTCTCTCTCTCTCTCTCTCTCTCTCTCTCTGTGTGTGTGTGTGTGTGTGTGTGTGTGTGTGTGTGTATCCAAGCTACTTGCTTGAAATGAAAGGAAGGAGTCAAAGAAACATCTGGGTTTATAAGCAACATCCAAGTGTCTAGTTCCTACTTCTGAAACAGCTCTATCCTTAGTGAATGTAATCCACATTTGTGCCATCTTTTCATTGAAAGCATTTTTATGAGTTCTTATTTGGACCCTATAGCTTCCCAATAAAGCAGATCTAAAAAAATATCTGCATTATTAAGTCCTTAAGAGATAAAGAACCCGATGCTTCCAGAGGCTAAGTAAACTTGCCCAAGGCTATTTAGCTAGTGAAGCCAAGAAACCAGCATTGAAATCTCTTTTCTGGCAAACTATTCTGGGCAAACACAGTGCTTATAAACACCAGGAATTGGGGTATTGAGATAGCCTACCTTGTAACAGCACTTGCCACCAAGCTTGATAACCCGTGTTTAGCCCCTGGAACCCATGTGACAGAAGTAATCCTTCAAGTTGTCCTCTGACCTCACACATATCCCATGGCCCACATGTACAACCTCCCCCCCCCCCATATCTACATTTTAAAAAGCACTAGAAAAAGCTAAATGAGATTTTGGATACTGCTCTCTCATCAATTTTTAAGAAAATCATAGCTCTGAAAGTCAGCCAGTCTGAACTCCTTGGGGACCATGTAGATGCAGAAGCTTAGAGAGAGGCTTTGCTTGTGCCCCTTCTTAGCTTTTTGGCCACACTGGCACCTCTAAGTCAGTTTCCTTGTCTGTAAAATGTAAGAGCTAACATCAGTCCAACCATAACAATGTGGTGGTTAGGGGCTCAGTTTCCCTTCGTGTACTCTCCTGGTCCTCATAGGCTGAGGCCAGACTGACCTTCCCCAGAGAGGCCCATGAGACCCCACATTTAGAGGACTATGGGCAGCTAACTCTGCAGGGAGATGTCATTTTCTTCAGCGGTGTAGCCACACATGAGGTGTCTGTGCTCCTGTAAATAACTTCTTATTCGGTGCTGCAAGAATATCCCATTTAACTCTGTGGATCACACAGAAAAAGAAGGCGTGGAGGCCAGGCAGTGGTGGTGCATGCCTTTAATCCCAGCCCTCAGGAGGCAGAGCAGGCAGATCGCTGTGAGTTCAAGGCCAGCCTGGTCTACAGCCAAGGCTACACAAAGTAACCCTGTCTCGAAAAACCAAAAAAAAAAAAAAAAAAAAAAAAAAAGTCGAAGGGAAACTTGTTGGGGAAAAGAGGGTTCAGTCAGAGATGGAGGAGGATGGGAGAGGGCAGTGGGGGAGCGGGGAGACAACTAAACTTCATTATATGAATATATGAAACAATAAAAAAAAAGGCCCCTCCTTTGAAAGCCCTTAGTACACCTGTCCCGTAGTCATCTGCCAGGGCTTTCTTGTCTCTCACACTGCTACGTCTAAAAGAACGAGCAAAGCCCCGCCTTACCAGGATTGCTGCATAGCATCACTTGGCAACAGGAAGCGGCACATATTCGCCGTCTGGTTGTTATTTTTCGTAAAGGGCACCAAGTTGCTGTAAATGGGGTACGGAGTCATGATGGTAAAGGAGAGGCACCAGGTGGCAGCGATGACCTTCAAAGCGTGGGACTTGGTTTGCCAGACGCGGGACTGTAAGGGTCTGCAGATGGCGCCGTATCTCTCCAGAGAGATGGCTACCAGGTTGAAGGTGGAAACACTCACGGAAGTGCCTGGGAGGGAAGGGAGAAGGCAAATAAATACTCAGGTGTTGACGCCAATGTTTATTTGTACGTTTAGCTTAAGTGTGTCGGGGCTGCAGTTTAGTATCAAAGAAGAATGCTCAAGGGGTAATTTTTAAAAGAGGATTTAGTCCCAGCTTCGTGCTAACAAGGAATTAAGGCATAGGTATTTGCAAACAAGTCTCATTGCCATTTTTCAAGTAAGTTTATTGAGCTTTGATTGTAATCTAACTCCAGCTGAAGGTACTCATTAATTAATAAACAAGGGGATAAAAATAAATTGCCATCCCTCGGAAGGGCTTTTTGGAAACCTCGAGAAGAACTCTAATTTTGATCAGGAGCCTGTGGGTAAATCAACATTAAAAGGCAAAAATTCTCAAGGACTCCATGTTGCTGCAGGTCACTGGGGTCTGAGCCGGAAGCACTGATGTTTAGAAAACTTCTTGTACGAAATTTGAAAGAGAGAAATATTTTAAAATTCAAAATATCTCTTGAAAAAAAAAATAAAGTGACAGAGGAAAGATTCTAGAGTGATGTGCCAGTTTCTCTGAGTGGGAGAAGCGGGGTCTTTCCAGCCATCCTGCCTTTGTGTTTTACAAAGTGGACAAGTACCCTGCTTAGAGTGGGTGAAACACATTGCATCTTCTCCACAGCATCCGCCCGACACATTGAAACAGAGTGCGTACTCGGTCCGATGGTGCTGGGTGCGTATGCTTACTGTAACATCTTGTGCTTTAAGCTCACCTTAAACCTTCGGGTATAAGAACCATCACTCACTAATTAGCTGCTGCCAAAAGATCTGGGAACAGACTTCCTAAACTTGGCATCTTAAAACATTACTACTTCCAGGATAGATAAGATACTAACTCCCTAAAAGCCATATATATATTTTTTTCTAGAACCATTAAATAAAATTCTTTTTCTTTCTTTCTTTCTTTCTTTCTTTCTTTCTTTCTTTCTTTCTTTTCCTTCCTTCCTTTTTTCCTTTATTTCAAGTAAGATTCACTTACTGCTTTCTAGAATTTAACCCCAAGAGCCTATGGCATGTAGAACAGAAAGGACAGCTTTAAGTTCCATTGAGTTTGTTCTGCGCAATGGGTCCACAGTCACTATAAATCCAGTCAGACCAGCACCACTGCCCCACTCCCCATAATGAGCGATTAGCAGTAATATCAGAGAGACCACAAAATAGAGGGTAGGATATAAATCACCAGACTTAGACATTCAACAAAGCCCTGGACATAGTGGGACATGGCAGTCTAAGCTACACAGGAAGTGTCCAGGTCAGTCTAGGCTACATACAGAACCGTGCCCAAAACAAACAGTGCAAAAACAAGGCCCCAAACCAATATCAAATAACAATAAAAAGTAAACTTAACCAAGTAAGCAATAACGCATCCCAAATGCTTCCAGAATTATTTTGTTGTTTAATTTTTGGCCATGAAAGCTGTTCTGAGGTGAAATTCACACAGCACAGAATTAAAAACCTTCAAGTGAACAGTTCTGCAGCCTTCATGGCTGCATGACTAGTAACTCCCCTTGCTCCTCTGGCTACGATGCTGGAGCATCCGTGCCTGGAGCATCCATGCCTGCGACGCACACTTGGGAGGACCTCAGAAGTGAGCGAGCTCTCAGCAGTGTTTCTTTATCTAACGGTGGTTCTCCTCATTTTTAAGGCTTTAGGATATGTTCAGGGGACTTGAACATAGAGGACATGCTCTTGGTTACTTATCTGGGGGGGGGGGCAGGAGGGCCAGTGATTCATTATCATTGTGTCTTGCAGTGGATCCTGCATACTCAACTGAGAAAAATCAAGACCCTGTAAAGCTTTCTGTTCTCAGAAGACTTCCCTAGGCCAACTCAGTGCTGTCTGTTTTACATAGCTTGGTTCAGAATCAAATATGCTATTTATATACACACACACACATATACACACAAACACACATATACATAGACACATACATACACATACAAATATACACATACATAGACATACATAGACACACATACACGCAACATACATACACACAATCACACGTACATAGATACACATACACACACACACACACACACACACACACTTCTCACGCTGTCCTCTTCCCACTTAGTTCTCAGAATGGGCAAGGGACAAGGCACTGTGAAAGACAGAAAGGACCACCCACACCAGCTGGCAAACAGAGGCGCATGCTCGCCACGGTGGCTCCTGCTAATCTAGGTTCAAACCAGAGCCACTGTACTTCCCGCTCACGGCATGTGCTTGGTGAGCCAGGGACAGATTCATGACAGTCAGTTGCTTACCAGGTGGTTGGGAAACAAGATCATGGAAGTTAAAAATGCTGGTGCATAAAAAGTCCTAAAAGATTGCTTTGTGGGTTTTATTTTATTATAACCATCATCGTATTTGGTATAAGCAGCAAGCTACATAGCTCATCCAATCTGGGTCTGCTTTGTAATCCATGGTCCCTCTATCAGCTTCCTATTAGGGACACACACACCACCACCACCGCCAGCACGAGCACCACCACTACCATCACCATCACCATCACCACCACCACCTCCACCACCACCACCTCCACCACCACCAGCACCAGCACCAGCACCAGCACCCTCCTGGCCTAAGATGCTCCCAGGCTTTGAGAGAACAGTCTGAGAAGTAAATCCAGAGAGAAGAATCAGACTGAGACAAAATAGTTTAAAACAGCCTCCATCTCTCACAGAACAAGAAACACAACAGCAAAGATCCCGGATCCCATGCAATCCTCTCCAGTCCAAGAAACCCTGAGCCACGTTGAGAGTTAATCAGAATGCAGTCATCTGCCACGAGCAAGGTACAGCGTGACTTGAAGTCACCTACGAATTCTTGGCCCTCTGCGAAGAGACAAACCTACTCACTCCCCACTATGTTTTTGTTATCAACGTCTGATACACACTTCCTGGCGTGTAGGAGGACTGATCTGCTGTGAAGGAAACACCTGTGTCCTTGCACATAGGCCCAGAGAGCCAGACGCTTGGTGTATTGGATCCCCTAAGGTTCCCTCCGCTGAGGCTGTCGAGGGGCTGGCAAAGGCCAGGGCTGAGCTGGGTGTGGGGTGAAGCCCTGTCAACAGCCACCTGCAGCCGCTCACCCATGAAGTAGGTGGTGGTCTTGCACACAGCACTTCCAAAGATGAAGTCCTTGAGCAGGTTGGGGATGAGGTTGAAGGGCATGCAGAAGAGGCACAGCATGAGGTCGCTGACAGCCAGGGACAGCAGGAAGATGTTGGTGACAGTCCGCATCCTCTTGTTTCGGATCAGCACCGTTATGACCAGCGTGTTCCCCAGCGCACTGAGAAGGAATATGAAGGAATACAGGAGGATCTGCACTGCGGGCTGCCACTCTGCGGAGTAAAGGGAAGAGTTGGAAGTGGGGGATGGTGGTGGTTAAGAGGGCAGAATGTTAAAACCTTACCCCCCCCCCTCCACACAAGGGAGTGCTTATTTCCTGATGGCCTCCCACCCCGGGTGTATGTATCACTGAACCCAAATATTCCCGTTCCAGCTGCGTCGCACAGAAACAAGCCCAGGGAAGCACAGGGCACGCTGGTTGGTTTTTTTTTTTTTTTTTAAGGTTGGTGTGCCACAAGATCACTCAGGAAAGCAGTTTTTTCTAAGGACAATGCTCTTGAAGACGGATGGCTTTCTTTCCCTCAGGCTAAACATTACTTTGCTTTAAATCCTTCTTCATGCTGGGTTTCCCCTAAGGAAAGGCAACCTCTACCCACCCACCCCCCTCCCCGTGACGTTGCCTTTTCTGTAACGTTTGTAAGTTCAGACTTCTACACTTGGCACCCCGTTCTGCCCACAGCTCTTCAATGCGTTTGTCACACACACACCCCAATCCTGCTGCGTGGGTTCCCCAACTCTCCCGTGGGAACAATAAGAACATTTGACTGTAGATTTCTCTTGCTTTTATCCAAACTTCTGAACATACAACTTCATTTATCTTTGTTCCATAGGGACTTTGTACACACACACACACACACACACACACACACACACACACACACTCGATGTACGCATATTTCAGTCAGCCTTGCGTTTGCTATATGTAGTTTTCTGAGTTCTAACCATAGCCTCTGGCACCTACCTTTTGAACGTTGAGGTTGATCCAGGCAGAACAGAGTCTCATTTTCCAGCCCGAGCTCACAGGGGGCAGCGATGTTGCTCCCATTCATAAGAAGGCTGTCGACCACGTCCATCCTGCTGCCTTCTCCCAAGTGCTGGCGAGCTGGCGGACGCCTCACGCCTGCCTGGCTCTATCCTCTAATGACTGTGGAATCTCCCACAAGCAACCTGCCGTGGTGGGGCAGGGAGGGGGGATTTCCAGGTATGGGCTCCGTTAGCCATTCCTAAAGGCAACCTGAGTTCACCATTCTCAGAGCATCTGGGCAAGCATTTGCGCTCCTGTGGGGAGAAGGCAGCCTGTGTAAGTCAAGCCCTCCCACTTCGGGGCCAGTCTGAGGCCCTGAGCACAGGCAGCCTGGCTGCATATTAACCCTTCCGGGAATGGGGCCACATCTACACACACACACACACACACACACACACACACACACACACACACACACTGTGGGGATGGGGGTGGGGAGAGTTCCAATTACCACTTTTCTCTGCCTGTCATTGTCCCAGACATATGCAGATTGAAGTCTGAACTGTCTGTGTGAGACAGCATCAATTAACGTGGTAACAGATCTGATAATGCAGACCATCAGGACTAAGGGACACAGAGGGACTCCCGCTCCCATCTCCTTATAGGAAAGCAATTAGTGCCTTTTAGCTTT
The DNA here is from genome assembly GCF_964271855.1 of Acomys minous. Taxonomy (NCBI): domain Eukaryota; kingdom Metazoa; phylum Chordata; class Mammalia; order Rodentia; family Muridae; genus Acomys; species Acomys minous. The sequence goes on along the minus strand of NC_140491.1, from coordinate 16,245,840 downwards.
GGAGCCTTGCCCAGCAATGTGTATGGGGAGAGCCGCTGCTGGTTGTTAAGGTGTTTCCAAGCACGGTGCTGCGTCTTGTGGTCTCTGCCCCTTGTTAACTGGAAGTAGGGGGTGGGCGGGGCTCTTCTGAGTACAGCTTCCTTGGTCTTTAGTACTATAGAAACCAGCAAGATTTTTTTTTATTCACTTGTTTTTGTTTTATTTTGTTGTTTTTTTTTTTTTTTTGCTTTGTCCACCCACCCCAGACCTGATCACTGAGTTAACCGTTTGCCAAGTACTTTTCAAACATGCCAGGAAATAATAAGCCACCCCCCACCTCCCCCAGAGGCTGTTAAGGGTGGAAAGAAGATGAGGAGGAAAGGATTTAAGTCTCCCTGGTTGGGGTCAGGGATTCTGGGGGTGCAATACCTCAGCTGTAAATGAGAAAGCCTCCAAGCGGGAGACACAATATTTTTGCAGTGGTCACAGCTGGTGCAAAGGGCCTGAGGCAAGAATGAGCGCGGCTTATTTGAGGAACAGAAGTAGGACTAAGTGAGGGGAAGGTTGCCAGGTGGTTAGTGTGAGAGACCTGGTCAGGGACCTGGCTTTTTCAGGAAGTTGTGTAATTTTTAAAAGCCCCCACCCCCCCATTGTTCGCTGTGCAACTGGTCTCAGTTTGAATAACTGAGAAGCAGGTAACACATTAGAATCTGTGTTTCTGAGTGGTTTGGCCCCGGTGCACTATGACCTGGTCTATTTGCTGGGTATCCTTGGGTCCTTTTGTGTACCACAAGTCTCCCAGTGACAGAACCCAGTGCTGGGAGCTTTGCCCAGCCTCTCCCTGGCCCAAGAACTAACTGGCATTTTCTCACAGATGTTTGGGATGAGGGGCTACAAAGACAGTGGTAAAAACCATAACCGTCTCTTCCTGTTTGGGGTAAGGAGTCATAGAAACCAGACAGAAGGGATGCTGGAGGAAGGGTGGAAGGGTAATTAGCAAGGCAAGCATTTTGTACCATTCGGGACTAGCACCAAATTCTGGCTTCACCGGTTACCTGCTAGAAAGTGCCAAGCAAGTTTTGTGCTTGGCCAAGCTCTTTCTTCATCAGGTGACAATCAAAATGACATCATAGAATGTGCTAACATAATAATGAAGTGATGGTTTTCTTTCTTTCTTTCTTTCTTTCTTTCTTTCTTTCTTTCTTTCTTTCTTTCTTTTCAAGACCGGGTTTCTCTGTGTAGCCTTTGCTGTCCTGGACTTGCTTTGTAGACCATGCTAGCCTCGAACTCACAGTTATACACCTGCCTTTGCTTCCCCAGTACTGGGATTAAGGGCCTGTGCCACCATGTCCAGCTGGTGTGATGGTTTTGAACATGAACTTGCTTCCAAGTTAGTAGGGTGTAGGGAGCCTCAGCTGAGGAACTGTCCTGGCTACTTGACGTGGGAAGATCCACCTCCAGTGTTGGGAGAAGGAAGATGATTGGCCTTTTGCTCACACCATCCTCTTCATCACTGAGTTGATTGATCCTGCTGTTGTTCCTGCTGCTTCCTCTCCGGCTGATAGTAGAACCACAGTTTCCAGGCTTCCAACAGAGACCCAGGGCGAGGGCGTCCCCGGGAATGCTCAGTCTTTACTGCCAGCTTGAGAATTTTGAGGCCCTCAGCTTCCTGTTCTGAACAACTACCAAGGGGGCTCTGCCTGTCTGCTGTGAGAAGTCAGTCACTGTGGGACTACCCCGACTGCCGGGGGTACCCAGGAGGTCAGAGCAACCACTGGGTTCTCGGCCTCTTTGGTGTGAGGGAGCTGTTACTATTTCAGCGAAAGCTGATTTCAATAATACTTATCATGTACACATATGTGCATATGAAATGTAGATAAAGATAGAGATGTGGGAAAATATAATTATTCACTCTATCTGTTCTATTCCTCTAGAGTACTCTGACCAATAAAATGGTTACTTTTCTTTTAGAATAATTAATACTGCCAGGCACTGTGGCACAGACCTGTAATCCCAGCACTCAGGGAGGCAGAGGCAGGCAGATCTCTGTGAGTTTGAAGCCAGCTTGGTCTACAAAGTGAGTCCAGGACAGCCAAGGCTGCACAGAGAAATTCTGTCTCAAAAAACCAAAAAGAAAGGAAGGAAAGAAGAAGGAAGAAAAAGAAAGAAAGAAAGAAAGAAAGAAAGAAAGAAAGAAAGAAAAAGAATTATGAACACTAAGCCCCTCAGTGGCTTCATGATTTGCTGGCGAGAACGGGTGTGACTGTCTCTACCCCTCACCCAACTCACCTGAGACCTGTCAGCTCTAGCCTCAGGCTGCTTCCTGTGCCTGGGCACCTTCTGGTTACTCTACTTCCCACTTCCTGGTTACTCTACTTCCCACTTCCTGGTTACTCTACTTCCCTGAAGCTCATTCTGGAGTCATGGTCCCTACCTCTCCTTCCAACCATGGTCGCGTTAGCCGAGTCTTCCCTTTGGCTGACTGACTGCCAACTCTATTAGCAGGGGGGGGGGGAGGCTGTGGAGGGGGAGGGCAGAAGTGGGGGGGTAGTTGGGGGGGCCCCTGGGGTAGGGGATAAGGGAGCTCATGCCACCATGTCCCGTCCTGGTTGGTTGGCAAAAGCGTTGTTTTAAAGCCTGGCCACATCTCTCCGTCTCCACTGTTGCTTATGGCTGCCTCAGACATGCATGGCAGGCCATGGGAGGCGGGCTCTTGTTGGAGTTCATGGGGCTCTCAGCCCTGAGGAGCACGTGCTGTTGTAGGCTCTGAAGCCATAAGAGCTGAGGGCTTGGGTTGGACCTGCCCTGAACCAAAAGAAAAAAGGAGCCAAATCTGGCTAAGTTCTGTCCTTCCTTCCCTTCCTGTCTTCTTTCCTCTTTGGAAGGAAGGAAGCAGGCTAGGAGTAATAGACACTATACAGACTCACAGCGAGGGGTGCCACACACCTTCGTGCCGTGTGCCACAAACCTTAGTGCACCCTTTAACAATGAGGCTTAGTGGCTGAATGATGGAGACTTATGGGCTTCCTTTCCACAGGTCCTGATTCTCCAGCCCTTGTTTAGAGATGCTGCCTCTCCATCCCGCATCCCCAAGTGGGTCAGAGGTCAATAGGCTCAGGGTTGCCTGTGGGGAGTTCTCCAGAAGCCAGTGAGAGCAGCTCAGACTCAGGAATGGAAGCCTGGCACTCACACTGGCAGGTCATGAAGTTCACTCATATGTAAACAGAATAAAAGATATCACCTGTGAACAAAAACACACATGGAAAAATGTGTAACAAGGTTTTGGATCCTAATTGTCATTATTAATGGAAAAGATGAATTCTAGGTGTGCTATCTTTATGCCCCTTATCAAGGCCAGATTAAGAGATTTTTTTTTCTAGTTTCCCCATACAGCATGTGGATTATAAAATGAGGTCAGTAAATAGGAACGCATGAACAGTGAGCAGTTAGCAGAGCCAACATTTCACTGTTTATCAAGCCTTTGTATAACTTAGTCACATGGGTACCCTGGCCAACTCTGGAGTTTTTAACGCTGAGTTTTTGAGCTAGTGATATTTAACTGTTAAACGAAAAGAGAGGGTCCACGAGGAGGTGGGAGGGGGCAGCGTCTCTGATGCACTCCCATCCCGCTTAGCCCGGTGTTGCAGTCCTCAGCATGCCCGTGGGGTGTGTGCATGTGCATTTGTGTGAGTTTTGCAGGCACCTGTGTGCTACACTGAGCATACGATGGTCAGAAGCTGACCAGAAAATCTCAGATGCTGGTTCTTACCCTCCATACTGTTTGAGACAGGGCCTTAGTAGTTTCTCACTCCTGTGCACGCTGGCCCACCCGTGAACTGAGGGGTGACCTCCTGTCTGTATCCTGTAGACATAGGCCACTGTGTCCAGCTTTTCACGGGCTCTGAGCACCCCCAATTCAAGCCCTTACTCTTTCACAGCGGGTGCCTTATCCACAGAACTCTCTTCCTAGCTCCTCAACATACTTTTACCAAACGCCCTCACATTCAGTTCCTGTGCTGGATGCTAATATGAGGCCAATAGCTGGGATTTCTCTCCTTGCACATGCTCAGTCCGCTGCAGAGATCACCGGGAAGGGCGCTGGGCTTGCTAGAAATACCATATGCTCTGATTGGTAGCAATTCCAGGTGAATTGATAAAAATTGCCCAAATTGAGTAAGAATGGCTTAAGTGGCTCCCAGTCTTGAAGGCACACAATAGCAGTTAGGGCCGAGCCTAAGAGCTCCCTGCAATTTGAATCGCCCTTTGGTTTTCAGGGCCTTTTCTGCCAAACACTGAACCAGAAAAGAAGATGCGTCATTTCATTGGGGTCTTGGGCAGTGAGATTATTAACTGCTTCTAAAACTCATCTCTGTCTTAAGAAACAATTCTTCTAAAACGCCAACAAGATTTGTATGTGCTGTTTTCCTCAATATAACATTAAAGGTGGGCATAAAGATTAATGGGGGGAAAGGCAAGTATAAAAATAACTTAAGTTTCAAAACCCTACAGGATTGCTTCCCAGCGTGGAAGCACCCTCAGAGAAACGCACCCTTTAATAGCTGGGCGTTGTTAACACTGATTGCCAGTGTGAAGACCCAATTCACAGACAGGGCAGTGTGACATTTCTCAAAACTCTGTTCTTGGCAGCCACCCTCCGCCTCTGCTCAGGACGTAATGTCTAAATTCCTCATTCTTTAGTGTCTATCATCTCAGGGGACTCAACCTTCTGTAAGGGACGGACTGGGAGTTTCTTGCTTTCTCACTGCGTGCTGGGTAATATAGGGACCTTCAGGGAAGGGAACCTGCAGGCCTGAAGCTCAATGCGTTCCCTACCCCGAAGCCATTCGGGAGAAGTCACACGGATCCCCGCTGAAGAATAACCCTGTGCCTTACTACAGGGGGAGTCTTTTTTATGAGATAATTGCTTAACAAACTGGGCGGGAGGGGTAGCTCTTCTCCAGCACAAGGAATGGAGTTTGGATCTTTAGCACGCAGATAAGGCTGAATGGGGGGGTGCCCATCTATAACCCTAGCATAGGGGACAGAGACAGGAGGGTCTCCAGGGTTGGGTTTGCTGGGCTCTAGCCTAGCCAAATCTGTGAGCTATATGTTCAGTGAGAGACCATGCCTCAAAAACTAAGGTGAGGAGTGATCCAGGAAGAGACCCTGTGACCTTTGACCCCCCCCCCATGCGCGTGGGCCATACAGAGCCTTTGGTAAGTCATGCTGACGCCGCTCTTGAGTTTCTATGACAAGCTCCGTACTTGTAAAATGGGCTCACATCGGTTCAGAGAGCTGCCAGGATGTTCTTCATGGCAGTGTGTGAGCTGCACAGCAGGCGTGCTTGGATGCTACAAGGGCCCAGTAGACGACCACAGCGTTGATTTTCTATGGTTTATGTTGAGTAGAAAAGTCAAAAAGCACTCCAGTGCACTGCCTCGAGATGATGTTTGTTAATGGTTAGGAGGGAGCCTTTCTAGCCCTGAAGTTTTCAAAGTCAATTTTTGTCACGGATTTTCTCAGTTGGGTAATAGGTCCTTAGGAACGAGAGTTCTCGAAGCTTCGGTGGGCGAAGATAAGCGAGTGACAGACAAAACCCAGGGTAGAGTTTTAAGTCTGAGTGTCACTCAGACCTATCTTTGTCCACCGACGCTTCGAGAACTCTTGTTCCCAAGGACCTATACCCAACTGAGACAGTCCACGGCAACTCTTGGAGTAATACTCTGTATGTAGCATCTAGCTGAAGTTCACACTCCAAACACGTAGTTTTAAAGATGGCTTATGACCATATAGTGGGGGAGGTGGTCCCCCTCGGTCACAGACATAGGGGAGGGGAATAGGGTGAAGGCAGGAGGGAGGGAGGAATGGGAGGCGGGTACAAGAGATGGGAGAACAATTGAGATGTAATCTGAATAAATTGATTAAAATGTAAAAATAAAATTAAAAAAATGAAGATAAGTGTCTAGCTCAAAATGAGAAAAAGGGCTTTTGTAGTGTTCTAGTGTGGGGCCGGGGAGACCTGGGAATGGTGTTGGGGGCGGTGGGGGTGGGGAGGAGTGGAGAAGCATGTCCAAACCCCGGAAATCTCATCCTGAGAGCCTGAGATGGTCAAGAATAGGACCGCTGTCCCCCTCCCCCACCCCCACCCTACCCACCCACATTGGGCCTGCATGTCCCAGAGCTGGTAACCCTGCACTCTGACTTTTGCCCCTGGAAGAGGTGACATAGTCTGGTAGCCAGGTTAAACTTCCTCTCCCTTTGTAAGGTTAAGTACAGAAGCATCTGGAATTCTTCCTTATGCAAATGAGGCATCCACAGTGCCCTAGCCCTGGCCAATGATGTATACTCATTCTGAAAGCCCCTGCCCACCCCCAAAGGCTTAAGTAGCCTTTGTTCCCCCCATTAAACAAGCTGTCTCACTGAAGCCTGCCTCCCAAGAGTCTGTTCTTGCTGCCCTCTCAGCCGCCTGGGGCCTCTTCCACTCCCAGGCGGTCCAGCATCGATTTCCCTCTCAGGATCTGCTGGTCCCAGTCTCTGGCTGATTGCGCTACTGTCGGCAGGGAATCAGCACGAACGGCATTCGGGAGAAACATGATTATGCTTTTTTTGGTTTGTTTTTAATTTAGTTAAAGAAGACAAACATTCTCATTCTATCGCCCATCCAGGTTTTTGCGTGTGTGAGTGTATGTGCATTGTGCACATGTGTGTACATACATGTGGAGGCCTGTGGTTGACGTCAGGACTCACCCTCAGTTTCTCTTCCACTTTATCTGTTAAGGCAGGGTCTTGCAATCTTACCTAGAACTCATGGATAGATCTAGTCATGCTAGCAGCGTTCTCTAGGGATCTTCTGTCTTCCAAGGCTGGACTTATGGGAGGGCCAAATGCCCACCCAGCCTTTATGTGAAGCTCCAGGGATCAGGGATTGAAATGAGGAACTCCAGTCCATGAGCCGCCTCCCTTAGCCCCGCCTCTCTCAGCCCCGCCCTCCCCTCCTCCCTCTCCTCCAGGTTTTAGTACTTCTCTGCAGTCTTTCTAGTGACGTCTACAGCTCTATTAAGAACACGTAAGTCGGGCTAGAGAGATGGCTCAGAGGTTAAGAGCACTGTCTGCTCTTTCAAAGGTCCTGAATTCAATTCCCAGCAACCACATGGTGGCTCACAACCATCTTTAATGAGATCTGGTGCACTCTTCTGGTGTGCAGTTGTACATGCAAGTAGAGCACTGTATAAATAATAAATAAATACATTTTTAAAAAGGAACAAATAAGTGTGCCTTTGTGGCACACGCCTGTAATCACAGCTACTCAGGAGGCTAGACTGCTTACTTTCACTTATGTGAAAAGGCTTTTTAAAAAAATTTTTTTTAGACCCAATATTGCTTTTGGCCTAATCCTAACTACAATAATATAAATTAGAGTCTATGTATTTTATTTCTCATCTTCTTTCAGACTCCTCCTCAGATGTATTCAGGATATATAGCCTGGTAGCTGTCATATTGTCATCTTCAGTCACACTTCTCCAATCCCGCTGGCCTGCCTGGACCGTCCCAGCTTCATCCATCACCAAGCAGTCTTCTCCCACTCATAGCTTGCATATCGCTGTGCTTTTCCTCCAGGCTCCCTACACATGGGGACTTAACGAGCTCCTTCTGTCATAAGCCAAAGATAAGTTTTGGCCCAACATTCTAACTTGTATCTGTCTCCTCAGGGTATGTGACTGCCACTTATCACCCGAGGAAGTCACAGTCTGCCTTCCTTAGCCTCTCTCTACAGTCCTCCATGGAACATGCTTTGTGTGTTGTATTAAAACAGTTGTTTTAGTCAGAATGTCATTCCTCCGCACACTTTGGCGCTTCAGCCTGACCCTGATCTGGGTATCTCACCTGTATTCTGTCTTTCCATTTCTACCCACCCGCTGTCCCATGTCTTCTTCTGTGCCAACCTGCCAGTGGTCCATGCATCATGGTATCTGTTCTCTCTACGCAGAGTGTTTTACCAAGAGTCCTAACTTTTCTCTGGATCCTGGATCAGAACACATTTCTGCGTCGTATGTACAGCTGGCTCCCAAGGATTGTCTCACATAGCCTAGAGTTTGGAATTTCATGGTCATGTGATTCTTGGGCCACATCTGGCTGAAGTGCTGCGAAGAAAAGAGCATCATCTCCGTACATCACCATAGTAACTCCTCCGTGATATTCTTTGTGACCCCCTAACAGGCTTGCCCAGACTTTGACATTGCAACATGACATAGTCATCTACAAAGCTCATGCTTGATAACCTAATTGAGTGCAAAAAACATAATCACAAAGAAACTTACATTTTTAGTCAGCTTGCAGTTTTGTGTTGCAGCACATTCACCGCTGTCTGTGGCTGCACTCAACTACCAGCCAATAGGATAGACGTGCTGCAGGAAGTAGATGCTACCACAGTTTTTCTTGCCAGATAAGGGATGCGAGACTCAAAGAGATTATACATTCAGATGCCAGGAGGATTGCTACCTGGTACCATTGACCACAGCACAAAATACGACCATAACAGTTCTCCAAGTCTGAAGGAACAGAGGCCAACAACTGACTCACACTTCAATTTGGCCCTTGGTAAGTTATGGAGGAAGCTTGTCAGTTTTGAGGCTCAAGTACACGACTCCCTAAGAGGCATTTTAGTGTGCCAGACATAGGCAGATGATCAGGTGACCCCCTTAGCACAAGAGTCAGCAGGAAGCCAAAGTAGACTTAGCATAGAGTTTTCCAAGATTCCCGTAGGACAACTTCTCTGCAAGAGCAACTCAAAGAAGGGTACTCAGAGCCAAGTGCTACCTGGAGATCACACGGGAGCCCAGTTTCCATCCTTGCTCATCTCCAGCGATCAGATGGGCTTTATCGCTCAACTTCATCGCTCTGTATTTCTGGTCCCTTATCCACAAAGTACAGACCACAGTATAAGGCCCCAGTGGCATTCCAGGGGGCACATGGGACACGTGTGTGAAGACACACATGGTATATATGTGTATGTCCAGAAACTCACTGTGGCCAATGTCACCCTTCAGATAACTGGCATCCCACCAGGAGAGTGTCAAGTTCATGATCAGGATGCTTCCCCGACACAGTGCTCAGCCCCTGACCATACGCAGAGATAGGAACTGAGACCTTGCTCGTGGACCTCAGAAAACTCCCATGAAAGTCACATCAACTCTGGCCCCTAAACCCAATTCAAAAACCCACTCAGCCTTCACCCCCCCTCCCCTCCCCCACCCCCACCTCTCTGTCCCCAGCCAGATTTTTTTCTCCCTGTGCAAATTAAGAGGACAAATTCCCCAGCAGAAGACTAGGTGTAAAGAGACAGCTGTGGCTAATGGGGGTGAGGTGGGAGGTCATTGTCCCTACCCAGCCAGCCAAGTGCCCACCACTTTTTCTGTTATCACAATCCCTAGTTAACAGGCTCCACCTGTGCCAGGACGAGGCCACTGAACAATCTTGGGTCACCAAAACTCGGCAGTTGACGTGCCTCAGAGGTGTGGGGAGCAACCCAGCATGCTTCTTATGGGAAAGTGGCCCAACCACTTGTACCCACTTTCTATTCTGGGATTTTTAACAGCCACTGAGTCCATTAGCTGAACTGACAGTGAGAGCAATTGAAGACCCAAGTGCCTTGCGATGTTTAGACACATAATGCTTCTCTGGCCTAGTGCCTAGGGAAGTGGAGCCAGTCTGGAACCCTGGATACTACACTCCTCTGTGGCTCAGTAAATTTGGGGAGAAATGCCAGGTTGAAAATTTTAAAACAGAATTCATACATATGTTAATAAGAAATGTTTGGATTTGGAATTTAGTTAGGTTAGAAAACTCTTACTGATGACAGCAATTTCATCTGCCCAGGGCACAGCCTCACACGTTACTAGGCAGTGCTGCGTGTCATTGAAATGCCAGCCTGTCCCCATAGTGAACTTAGATGTTCTGGTGGTCCGTGCCCTGCTGACCACTTTTTTTGTTTCCCCAAGACAGGGTTTCTCTGTGTAGCCTTGGCTGTCCTGGACTCGCTTTGTAGACCAGGCTGGCCTCGAACTCATAGCGATCCATCTGACTCTAGTGCTCTGTTCTTATTTACTAAGTGTTGGCTGGTCAAGAGAATACATAGTTGGGAGAACTGAGGCTACTCAGTGTCTGAAATGGGATTCTTGGACCAGGTAAGACGATCTGTTTTGCATACGACGTAACCACTTTGGGAATTCAAGGCCTTTAGATGAAAAATACCTGCCAAGCAGGCATCTTTAGGTCCCTTGTCTTCTGGAGAGGCTAGGTCACTTCCTTGAGGCTGCAAGAGAACCTAGTGTTTCTCGCTAAAAATTTCCTTGACATTTTTGGGGGTCTTGAATGCTGCCAGGACCCTAAAGGTCTATGCTCTCTATCTCTGCTGCGTGTCAAGTCCTAGTGCCCACCACCCGGAAGCATGTGCGGGCGGAGCCTTTGGGAGACAATCAGGCTACAAGAGGAGTGTTTGCACCTCCCTTGCCCCTTGGCCACAAAAGAACACAGAAAAGTGTCTATCCATGAGGCAGGAGACAGCCTTCACCAAGCCTGGCTCTGCCTTGAGCTTGGAGCTCCCAGATTCAGGAACTGAGGAATAAAAGTCTCTCTTGATTTACAAGGCAACCTACCCTATAGCACTTTAATAGCCACCAGAGTAGACACACGGATATCCTCTGTTGAAACGTGATATTACAAAAAGGTAAGAAGTATGTATATAGTTCTCAATATTCTCAGAGAAGCCCGAGAGTTCATAAGCTTGTTAAAAACAGGACTGCACACCCAAGTGGATGGACAACGTGACAGTAACCCCTTGCCCTGAAGTCAACACATCTAGCTTCCTCCTATTTTTTCTAATTATTTTTAAGTGCTATTGTGACTTAGTACAGGGTTGTTTTTAAAAAAAAATCAGCATTAGAGATGGTGTCCAAAGTGCTTTTCTTCAATTGATCCCTTCCTTGAAGTTACCATTGTGGTCAATTCATTTATCTCATTATATCAAAATGGTCCTTTCCTTGAAGCAACCATTGTGAGCAATTAGTTCATTGATATCTCTTCTGAAAATATACTGAGAATTACGTGGCACAGTAGAATGTTATTTGTGAGTTTATACAAAGGACACATTCATGCTCCTTCTTTTCCTTGTAATTTTCCCCCCTTAAGCTTCTGTATAGTGTTCTACGGTAAAATTAACCCCATCACAGATGTCTTTCTACATGACTGAGTGGCTTCTAGCATTTTTATTTTCCAAACAAAACCTCAGTAAATACTTTTGTGCATCATCACAAGCACAGAAGAAGATATCTGTCTGTTAAAAAAAAACAAACCTAAAACTGCTGGGTGGCACGGTACAGAAGCTTAACAATATATGAATTGGGGGTCGGAAAAAGGCTTGGTGGTTAAAAGCACCGGCTGCTCTCCCAGGGGACCCAGGTTCAATGTTCAGCACTCACATAGTAGTTACAACTATCTGTAGCTCTAGTGCCAGGGGATCTGATACCCTCCTCTGATCTCCGAGAGTCCCAGGTACACATGCGGTACACAAGCATACATGCAGAGAACACATATGGATCATGGCTGAGAGACTGCTCATTGGTTAAGAACATATGGTGCTCTTGCAGAGGGCCAGAATATTGTTCTCAGCATTCACGTTGGGAGACTCACAACTGCCTGGTACTCCGGGAGGCTCCCACACCTCTGTGAGTACCTGCACTCACTTGCACATACTCGCCCCATATTCACATAATTATAAAAGGTAGATGTACCTGAAAAGCTGTTTATATTTCCTCTAACACTGTATAAGGTTAAGACACCCATGTTCAAGCATTACTTTTATTATTAACCTTTCTACTTTTCTCCATTTTGTTTTTTGTTTTGTTTTTGGTTTTTTTGAGACAGAGTTTCTCTGTGTAACCTTGCTTGTCCTGGACATGCTTTGTAGACCAGGCTGGCTTCGAACTCACAGAGACCCGCCTGTTTCTGCCTCCCCTAGTACTGGGATTATAAGAGTGTGACACTGTTTCCACTCTTTTCTCTATTCTTATGGATAAAAATGATTTCTTATTATTATTTTAGTTTTCAGTTTGAAGTTAGTGGTGATGGCCAATGCATTTTCATATTTGTGTGTGTGAATTGTTTCTTTGTTTTAAAAGCCATCTCCTTTCTGTCATTAACTAACAAACTTGCTTTTGTACCTTGATTTTTAAAAATTGCTTCACTTAGTCAAATATATCCTCTTTAATATATAATAAGCACTCATGGGTAGTTCTTGAATAATACTCATGTTAATTTAGAAAGATGTTTCACATACAGATGAACTCATGCGTAGCTCTAGCCTCACCCTATTGGTTATAGATCTATTTTCTACAGAAAAAAAAAAATGAACATCATAAACATCTTTTGGTTTGAATAGTAGAAAAATAACCTCTGATTTTAGTTCATAACTTCTATAATAGGTCTGTTTTATTTTCATTTCCAGCCAATGCTGAAGAAATCAAAGGGTTGGCACAGCAGGGGAAAGCCTGCATAGAAGTAAAATTGTTCTTATTCAAAAACTTTAAACAAAATTTAGGCAAGCATTTTTCATAATAACCTCAGCTTGAGGAGATGCAGAGACGTGCTGTCCTCGTCTCCCCTTTGTAAAATTACCTACAAAATCATTGTCCTTAGAATCGGCTACTGGTGCTGAAAAAACTAGGCAGCTTCCTGTGAGGCTCACCGGTTGTGAGCCTTTCTGTTTGCCAGCCATGCTTTACAGGCCATGGGCCCTCTTTATGAACTTGACTCCCCAGGAAGCCTCTAAGGCATGTGAGAATGGGGGAACTATTGCCCCTCCCCCCACTCCCAGGAAACAGTGGCCTGAGAAAAGTCCTCCGTAATCTTGTAATCTTTCTGTCTGAGCTGGGTCCCCTTCCAGGTGTCTCCAGACGCCATAGGGGACATCTGTCAAGCCGCGTGCAAGTCACGTGCCTCCATCTTGATTGCCTCCGCTCGATCCTGTGAGCAGAAATTCTACCCTGTGTGTATCCTCAATGCCTCCTTACTGTGAGTGCGCGCATGGGGAGCGGGACAAAACAAGTGGCGTGATTAAACAGCACACCTGTTTGGAAGAAGCTCCCAAGCCTCCGCGTACCTTGCCAAGTCCTCCTTCTACACACGGAAAGTTTCAAATATAGCTTTTTAAGTTGCTGTACAGTAAAGTTGGCATTGCAGGCCATGGGCATATTTTCATGAGCTTGAATGCTTGCACGGATTCGTGTCCTCGCCTCGATAATCAAATTCATTTCAGGAATTGACCATCCCGTTCTCAGGGTCTTTCTGCTGTCCTCCAGCATCAGGACTATACAGTGAGCACAGTAGTGGCCTTTTCATCCCAGTGAGCCCTGGGCTTGTTGCTTGACTACAGAGCAGGGAGAGTGACTCCAGAATAGAATGAGAGAGTTTTTTGGCGGGGGGGGGGGGGGGGGGGGGGGGGAGAAGGGGGAGAGTCTGATGGCGTTATGGTACATAAATCCTATGTTGTGGAGGTGGGTAATGGGGTGACAGAGTTTACTCTGTTTTCTTTCTTTCTTTCTTTCTTTTTTTTTTTTTTGCATCCTACCTCTTTTTTTATTAATTTATTCATATTACATTTCAGTTGTTAGCCCATCCCTTGTATCCTCCCATTCCTCCCTTCCTCCCACTTCCCCCCTATTCCCCTCCCCTATGTCTGTGTCTGAGGGAGACCTCCTTCCCCTGTATATGCTCATAGGGTATCAAGTCTCTCCTTGGTGACCTATTATCCTTCCTCTGAGTGCCACCAGGCATCTCCATCCAAGGGACATGTTCAAATGTGGGGCACCAGAGTTTGTGTGAAAGTCAGATTTCCTTCTCCACTCAACAGTGGAGAATGTCCTGTCCATCAGCTAGTCTGGGTAGGGGTTCAAGGTTTACAGCCTATATTTTCTGTTGCCATAGTTTGCGGAGGACCCCAGGGCCCAGACTCGCCTGTAGTTTTCCAGGACCCACTGGATCCTTCTATTTCCTCATTCTCCCAGGCTTCTCACACCTAAAGTCTCAATAGGATGTCCTCCCCTCTTACCCACTTTCCTGGTAGGTACAGTTTTTCATGGGGACGTACACCTTGGACTAGTGTCTCGATATAAGTGAGTATATACCATTTAGCTCTTTTTGCTTCTGTGTGATGCTCGACCTCCTTAGTCATCAGAGAAATGCAAATCAAAACGACACTAAGATTCCATCTTACACCCATCAGAATGGCTAAGATCAATAACTCAACTGACACCACATGCTGGCGAGGAGAAAGAGGAACACTCCTTCATTGCTGGTGGGAATGCAAACTAGTACAGCCACTTTGGAAAGCTATCTGGTGCTTTCTCAGAAAAATGGGAATAGGGCTTCCTCAAGACCCAGCTATTCCACTCCTTGGAATATACCCAGAAGATGCACTACCACACAACAGGGACATATGCTCAACCATGTTCATAGCTGCCTTATTCATAATAGCCAGAACTTGGAAACAACCTACGTGTCCCTCAGTAGAAGAATGGATAAAGAAACTGTGGTACATCTACACTATGGAATACTACTCAGCTATTAAAAACAAGGAATTTCCAAAATTTGTGGACAAATGGATTGAACTAGAAATTGTCATAATGAGTGAGTTTACTCTGTTTTCTTAATCCCTTGGCCATTCTGAATTGACCTCTCTGAACCAAAGTCCACACAAATGGCCCTCACTCCCTCACTCAACATCTTGCCTACTTCAGGGGAACCAATTACTCGGCGAGGGAAAGGTGACTTTTAAAAATGCATCTTTCAAGCTAGAAAGCCCAAATAGGATTTGGCAAATATTTTGTAAAGGGGCCAGGTCTTAAATAGCTCGGGCTTTGGGAGATGAGTAGCCTCTGCCAGAACACGATGCTCTACTTTAAACATGAAGGAAGCCATACAAAACAGGCATGGGTGTGTGCCAATAAAACTTTAATCGTAAGAGCCGATAGTGGCTTAGATTTGGCCCAGTGAATGTACCTCTGTCTGCTGACTTTTGCTCTGGGTATGGCAGACACAGTGGTCTGCACGTTCTCCCAAGGCAACAGTACCGTGCGACACTGTTACTTACAGCCAGAGCAGAGAGTACTGGGAGGTGGGGCCCAGTGTGGGATAATTATGCCATGCGGACTCCATCCTCATAAATGGATTAATGCTGTTATTGTGAGAGTGACTTTGTTATTATGGGGAGTGGAGTTGTTATGAAAAGGCAAGTTTCTGGGCAGATGATCACTCCCCCCATCCTCCCCATCCCCCACTGAATCCTTCCACCATGGGATAACGCAGCAAAAAGGTCCTGGCAGATGCAAGCCTCTTGATCTCTGACTTGCCAGCCTCCAGAAGCATGAGCCAATAAATTCCTGTTCATTACACATTAGCCAGCCAGTGTATGCTGCTGCAACAGTGCAGGGCAGCGTGAGATAGCAGATAAACCAGAGACAGAATCCAGCTCCCTCTCATATCAGCCTCGGGGCTTATATATAGTCTTTTAGATCAGAGAGAAGCACAGCTATGGTTTCTGTGGCTCTGCTGTGGAGTCTCTCTGTGCTCCATCAGCCTATCTCGTGCTTTCCTGGACTGCCCTTTCAGTAGTTGCCACTTGAACACTCTCTTCTCTGAGAGCCTGCTCCTGACCATACGGGTTAAGCTAGTATTACCCATTACTTCTAACTTTTTGACTTGCTTAATTTTTTTTGTTTTTACTTGTACCTATTTTGTGTAATACTGTAAGATTGAAAAGTTTTCTTTTCCTGTCTAGATCTCTCAGGAATGCTTCTGAGGCCACAGGGAATTTTAATCTTATTGTTATCTTCCTGTTCTTGGAACAAGCACATAACTGGTGCCTGTCAATATTTGATAATTGAAAGAATGAGTAACCTTAAGGGAACTGAAGACCTCAGAGACAAAAACAATACGCTTTTTTCATCTTTCTTTCGCTGGTCAAAAAAAAAAAAAATGCTCAGCGCCCACTACTATCACAGGGTCTGTTTACTTATTTATTTGTGAATTGTGCAGGAATTTTTAAGAATGAAGTAAATAGAAGCAGAACATTGAAGCCACCAACGAATCATCTCACGTTCTCACTCACTCATGTTGGAGTCTGCTGAATTGGAGAAATCAGTGAATAAATAGGAAGATGCCTGGATCAGAGCTGATCCTCAGGATGGAGGGACAGTACAGGGACAGCGAAACCTACCAGGATCTATTGGATCTCTAAAAATCTTTATGGTCCTCAAATCATTGCCACCTTCTTCCCAACAACAGTGTAGGACGTGTGGGTGATCCTGGCCATGACATTAAGGCACGCGGACAAGCTTCAGCCAGCCGAAAATGGGATGCTATTCTGGAGCAGAGGTGGTTGGGGGAGGGGCGTAGAAATGGCCTCTTCTTTCTTTTCATTCCCAAGTGTGAAGTGTGTATGTGCTGTTCTTGTTTTAAACAGGCAGCTCTTGCTCATTGATCAAGCATATAGTCTGCATGCCAGGACTGGGCTACACTGGGGAGCAAATCAAAACACGAGGCTCGCAGAATCCGGGGAAATAGTGACTCCCCTTTTACATGAGAAAAGAAAACACAAACAAAGGGAATCAATTGAGAGTGCAGCTTTGATGTGGAATTAACCCCCGTTGTCTTAAAAATTACAGAGCATTTTACAAGGCACAGAATATTCGAGAGCCTACCCTCTGTGAAGGCACCACAGGAGCAGTGGGCAGCCACTGCCTGGAATATTTGCCTTGCTTTCTACTTTACCCTCCGCAGCTCTGGTCTTATTGGCAATTTCCCTCCCAGGCAGGGCCTGGCTACTCAGACTGTCCCATCTGGCTCTGGCTTTTGGCCGCCTGAGAGATACTTCATTTATGATTAACATTTTCCACACTGCTCAGTGCTCTGGATGTTTTTCCTCTTTGCTTTATTGAACCTGGAAACGCTAACACAAGGTAATTTCACCTTCATTAATGTACTGAAAAGCAAGGGTTTTTTTTTTTGTTGCTGTTTTGTTTTGTTTTTTGTTTTTATCACTTCTCCCCAGGATTCAGGCATGAATGTCTGGGCACTGGGTTAGAAGGTAGAATGGAGAAGGAACAATTATTTTTCTTATTTTGTGACCCAACATCTGGCAATACGAACTCCAGGGAGGAAAGGCTTATTTGGGCTTACGGCGTTATTAGGATAGTGCACTGGCAGCTGGGTAGCTCTGTCCATGGTGACTCGGAGTTTGTTCATATCTTGGTAGAGCAAGAAGCAGAGAGAATAAAAGCCCAGACTATAATTCTCCAAGCCTGTCCCCAGAGACCGCCTCTGCCAGCTGGGTGCCACAGACTCTCAAAATAGCTCCGCTAGCTAGGTGTTCAAACATGAATTCGCAGAAGACATTTAGGACTCAAAAAATAAGGTTCTTTCCTTGGACTCCATAAACAAATGGCCATCTGATGATACAAAGTTCATTAAGGATAACTTCAACAGCTCCCAAAGTTTTAAAGGTCCCAACACCGCTCAAGAGACCAGTCTTCTTTAAGATCAAGACAATCTTATTGTTGTGGGGAAAAAAAAGTTAATACTTATTTTTTTTTTCAAGACAAGGTTGCTTTGTGTAGTCTTGGCTGTCCTGGATTCACTTTGTAGACTAGGCTGGCCTCGAACTCACAGCGATCCGCCTGCCTCTGCTTCCCTGAGAGCTGGATTACAGGTATGCTCTACCATGCCCTATAATACTTCTAATATATAAGGGCACAGAAAAACACTGTTCTCCGAAAAGGGAGGTCTAAGAGGAAAGCAAGAAAAGATTGGACCAAAGTAAGACCAGAATCAAACCCTGAAAGGAAGCTCAGTGGGGCACATAGTCACAATGTCACGTAGACTCTAACGGGCTTGGGTGATCCCAGCTCTGTGGCCCTATTGCCTGTAGCACAAATCGGTTCTTTTTTTTTTTTTTTTCTTGACATCTCCAGTTGGTACTTGCAGCTTTATTCAACAAATGCCGCATTTTCTAGTAGCTCTGACATCCAAAAACATAGGCTTTATCTTCAGATTCACACAATGCCTCATGGAGGCTTAGCTGCCTAGACTCCAGCTTTGCTGACCTTACCAGCTTTTACCTCGAGCCTTGGGCCAAGCTCCTAGGATGCTCTGTTTCTTGCGCTCAGCATGTCTTCAAAATAGCATCACGCAGGCCATGCCAAGTTCTGCTGACAGCGTGAGGTAGACCCAGCTCCCACTGAGCAGCAGGGGCAGCAGCTGCAGAGGAAAAACATTTCCACAGGTGGTCCTGCTCATGCAGAGTGCTTCCTGTTCAGGGGCCTGCCTTTTAAATGAATGTTACTTTTTCAAAGGGCTGGAGAGCTTGGCTAGCAGTTCAACATGCGGACGCTCCTGACGCTCCAACTCCAGAGGAGCCAAGTTTGGTTTGCAGCACCCATTTGGGAGGCTCACAGCCCCTGGTAGCTCCCGCTCCAGGGGGTCTGATGCCAACCTCCTTAATACGAACAGCTACTCTATCTCCACCTGCCCTGACCACCCTGTTTGAAACTTTAGCTGCTTCTTTCCTACCTAAATCGCCCCGTTTTATGCTGTTCTGTTTTTCTTCTTGCTCACTGGGAATGCATGGTGGCAGCTAATCATACTGTGTCACAAAGTAGATTGCTACTGCGCAGCTTGCTTCCTTTTTCCTTCTCCTTTTCCTCAGTCCTAGATCGCAGTCCATGGAACAGCACCGTCCGTATTTCGACTGGGTTTCCCTTCCTCAGTTAATCTCTAGAAGTGCCCTCAAACATACATATGCCCAGTCAGGCTGACAATGAAGAGTAGCCATTACGGGAGGTCCTTTGCTTTAGAAGACTCATTGTGGGGCTGGAGAGATGGCTCAGAGGTTAAGGGAACTGACTGCTCCTCCAGAGGTCCCGAGTTCAATTCCCAGCCACCACATGGTGGCTCACAACCATCTATAACGTGATCTGATGCCTTCTTCTGGCCTGCAGGTGTACATGCAGGCAGAGCACTGTATACATAATAATAAATCTTAAGAAAAAAAAAGACTCATCATAGTTCAGATCACAGTTCTTAGTGCGGGTAAGACCATCTAGCCTATAGTGTACATACGAAGGCTTTCGGCAAACACTTATGCCTTCCTAGGTGCTAAAGTATTGGTAACAGGTGAAACCAGTGCATGGGGGGTGTAGGCAGAACATCCAGGGAGTGTGTGGAGTGGCTGAAAAGGTAGGATTGTCATTCATGCCTTCAGTGTTGCCTCGTGCAAGCACCTGTCCAAGAGCAGTTCTGTAAACATAAAGATTGTGAGGAGTCCTCTACACAGAGCTCAGACATCTACCAACATTACAGAATTCACACTGGGGAAAAAGCACACACAGAAGAACTCAGAGAATTCTTACTGCAGTGAGGTTAGAGCATCCTAGGGGAAGACGCCATTAGATTCGGTGTCTGGCGAAGCCCAGCTCTCCAGCTCATAGAAAGTGCCCATTAGCTGTGAACAGACTCAACCTAATTAAGTCTTGAACTCATTGCCTAGTCACCGACCACAGGCCTCAGCTTTTAATAACAGAACAGTGGAGCTTTGTTTTCAATATACAAATTTGGAGGTGAGGACACTCTGGTCGCAGATCTTATTAGGAACTTATGTCTTGGAGTTCAAATCAGTCTAGGTGGTGACCTACAACGGGCCATTGCCCCTACAGCAAAGAGCAGATAGGCATCTTCCCTCTCAGGAAGATATGCTGGCTAATTTTGATTATTGAGAGGGCTGGCCTGAGACCTCAGGATCTGTGTGTGACCCATTACACCATGAGGCTGTGACATAACCAACAAGTAAATTCTACAATGGGCTTGGCATGTGATAACGTTACTGCGAGGTGCTTGTAGGTGGGAGGAAACAGGACACCAGTGGGGCACACCTTCGGATTGTGTCTTGCCCTTCCTCACTTTCTGGGCACCTCTTTCTATTTTCTGGCCTACTGTGGTATGAACTGCTTTGCTCTGACACACCTTCCCTGGCGCACTGGACTCACACCTCTGGAACCATGGACCAGAAGAAACGCCTCTTCCTTTAGACTGTTCACAGCTGGCTTATCATCACAGCCATGGATAAAGCTGCCCTATCACACTTGGTTGACAGTCTTGGCTTTAATGTTGTGTGCCACAGGCAGTCTCAGCAAGCTCATTTTTAATGCATAAAGCTATCCACCTTAAATGACCAGGAGAAGCTACCATCTGAGTGTCCTTAAGTGACAGAAGTCCTGGTACGTGACTTAGAATTGCAATGAGAGAAAAAAAAAGGAAGACTCGGGATGAGCCTGCCTGGTGACCTCAGAGCAGACAGTAGAGTCACAGTGGGCAGGAGAGGTGACTCATGCAGGAGATCTATGGGGACCTGTGATGATTGGTCCGCTATGGGGAGTCTCAAGGAAAACAAGCCTGGATAAGGCAAATGGGCACGAAGGACCAAGGTTTCTGGGAGGACTTTTGAGGCACTTAAACTCACTAACCCACAGTGAGTGTCAGCACACAGCTAGGCGGTTACTTCACTTGAAAGTAGCACATTATATAAAGAAAATGAATGGATTCCCAAAACTAACGGGCAAAATATTTGACTGTCTGGGGCAAGAAGTGGTTTGGAGCACGAACCCCAGCTTTGGTGCAAGGGAGTGGGGGCAGGGGACGTTAGGTGGCTGAAGGAGTGTGGTTAGTGTGGACACAGGAAAGCCCCTGACTGGGACCTTGAACCCTGCAAAGAGGATCTGAATGTCCTCCGCAAAGACGGCTCTGCTTTCTCCCCTGTCCAGCACTCCAGATGTGCTGAGCACTCTTCAGTTGGGTAGGAATGAAGGAACAAAGTAGGACACACAAATTCTTAATTTTATTGTAAGGCAATTTTACGTTTCTCTTTTAAATATGAGGAGGTATTTGAGTAGGAGATACTACAACTGAGGAAAAAAATTATGTCTCATTGACATTATGATTTTATACCTTTGTAGAAGGCTGGTGCTATGATTTGAGAGCTATTTTGATAAGAGAGTAAAAAGTGATTATTTTAGTGAACATTTGCTGCTTGTGCCTTAGAGTTTTATGTGTTAACTCATTTCATCCTCACAGTATACCTGTAGATTAATTATATAAATGACCTTCCCCTTTCTATGGCTGAGGAAAATGAAGCAAGGGGAAAGGGTGGGAACTCATGCAAAAAAAATTGTTTTTTAAGGCAAGAGTCACCTTCCAAGCTGCTTCCCTTAGGCAGAGTCCGTTCTAGCACTAAGATAGAAAAGGCAGTTACTTCCAGAAAAATCTGCATCGTCTCATGACTTTTGCCACACAAGTCTCAATAGGTTAAATATTGGACAAATGTTTGCTTTTCATAAAATAAACCTTAGCATCTTTATCTTTCCCAATGTGTGTAGTTCCCACTCTAGGGCATTCTGGGAGCCAGGGAACAGAGGCAGCCCAAGTGAGCTCTTGTTTACACTTTGAGGAGAGTCCAGCATATTTTTTTTTTCCTGCAGAGGGGCTCCTGAGGTCATTCCGTAGAGCTCCTGTCAGAATCCTGGAGCTGCCTGCTAAACTGTTCCCAATCCCTGGCTACCGAGACTTCCCTCTCATCCTCACAACCCCCAGAGTTCCCTCTCTCCCTGTTCTAGTTCTAGAAACACACCCCTATGCTGGTGTCACATCCCTCAGTAGATTGCCATGTTGGCCTGTCATTCTTTTTTGTTCTTTAGGTTCACAGCAAAAGAAAGGGAGGAGCACAGAGATTTCTCTCACCTAGGGGATCCCTACGCAGCCTCCTCCATTACTAATTCCACCCCCATGGGTAAATTTCTTATAATTGATGGACCTGCAGGAGTCACCACCACACCCACGGCCCATCATTCGCATTAAGGTCCATTCTTCTTTATTTTGTTTTCACTCTTGCTTTGGATGCTGTGGGTCTGGACACGTGTCTGTTGTTACCGCATCACATGGAAACAGTTTCGCTGCCCTAGAATCTTCTGTGCCCTGCTTGCCCTCCTCTTTACCTCCAGTCCCTAGCAACCATTGATCTTCCCACTGTCTGTGGAGGGTGGCCTCTTTGTACCTTAGGTTTTTAAAAATGGTCATTATTTCTTCTTTTAAAAAATAACCGTGTGTGATGGGGAGCAAGGAAACATGTGCCGTGTCATGTGTGTGTAGGTCAGAGTTTGTTCTCTATCCCCACCATGTATGTCTTGGGGTTCGAATTCAGCTTGTCTGGCTTGGCAGCAAGCACCTCCCCCCGAGGCTGGAGAGATGGCTCAGTGGTTAAGAACACTGCCTGCTCTTCCAAAGGACCCGGGTTCAATTCCCAGCACCCACATGGCAGCTCACGGCTGTCTGTAACTCCAAGATCTGACATCCTTACACCAATGCACAGAAATTAAAATTAAATAAAATATATTTTTTAAAAAAGCACCTCCACTTGCCGAGCCATCGCTCTGAGCCTCTTTCATTTGTGGCTTAGGGTGATTTTTTTTTCCCATTGCCATATTCACTTCTCTTGGGAATGACTTGCCTTTTTCTGGATTCATTTTTCTATATATTTATTTCTTCCATTTACCGTTTGCTTTCTCTTCCTTAAGGAACATAGTATCATTGATGTATTGGGTTTGAATCATGCCTTCTGAACTTAAAGTGTTCTCTTATCCAGATTATTTCTTTCAACAGTTTTATAAGATGAGCCTTTTAGATCCCTTACACATATGAGAAAACTGAGAGTTTACTGTTTTGGGTGATTTGCCCAGTGTGAATGTAGTAGGCTTTTTTTTTTTTTTTTTTTAACTCAGATGGTGTCACACTAATGCTTATTTGCGCCAATGTCTCCACCTGAAGTGTGAGGTCCTTATGAAGCCAGACTACTTGATGGTTCCAGGAGTGACTTCTTCAGGGCCCATGCAAGTTCACCTTGAGTGCAGCCTGGAGCTCTTTTATGGGCTATGAAGCTTGGGGGAGGGGCTATAGGGAAAGAAAATAAAATAAAATAAAAAGAGACGGGAGACAAGTGAAATGTGGAGTTAGTGCAGAATGCAGAGCTTATAAAAAGTCACAGAGATTGTCACCTGGCGGGAGCTTTCAGTTGAGAACCAGCTTGTTGCCTTCGCTGCTTCAGCTTGACAAACTTGACCTCAGATGCTAGCTAAACCCTGATGGGGCCTCCCCTGTTCAAGGTGGCAGAGGACATGTGAGCCAGTTCATCTGCCTCTAAGATGGCGATGTTTGACACAGCACAGGGAAACCTTCAAAGGACCAGAGTCTCTTGTTGCTGAGTGTGAGTGAAAAGCCTGAAGGGGATAGACAAATGACAACCCTACCCTGTCCCCAGCCTCACAGGTGCATTTTTAACTCTTTCAAGTCCTTTTTCTAATGCCTTTGCAGGGTGCGAGCACAGCTGAACTGCTATGGGTTCTAGTATGGAGGTCTGCCCTTCCTTTCATTTTGAACACGGTGTTTTTTTCTCCTTTCCCAATGGCTTCTTTTTTGTCCTTCCTTGAGGGTGAGGGATGGCACTAAATGGCTTTGCAGTCACATCTCCCCATTCCCTGAGTACTTTAGATAAATGCCACCAAGCCTGTTGATTGGAACATGTTCAGCTTCTAAATAATCTTGGCTATTCAGCTTGATGGTCGAGACAGAGATTAAAGGAAAATCAGTAAAAGCCAGAGACATTAGTGATGTTCCCTGCCTCTTTCTTTTGTCTTTTGCTATTGTTTTTATCTCAATGATTTTTTTGTTCTCACAAAATTAATACCTACTAACATTTTTTCAAATAATAACATACAATTTAAAAAGACATCATTGTGTTTTCTGGGAACCCAGTCCAGCTCTCCAGAGGTAATCACCATTAGCACCTGATTTCAAACCTTTCAGACATTTTATTGTATTTCAAACACAAACCTTCTTTTCAAAAGATACAGTCTGTATATCTGTAAAGAAAATACATCTCTGTCCAACATGTTTTCACTCCTTTAGGGCCATTTTTTTGTGCTATTGTATAATAATCTACTTTTCATTTAGAATCTATGACAGACATTTTCCAGATCAATTGGTGTAGCATGACCTCCTTTGTTCCAGGTGTGACACAGAGTGTCACAGGTTAGTTACACAGCCCATTATTTAGCCATTCTCTAGTTGATGGTTCCTTAAATTGTATCTACTTTTTGATAATTCTAAATAATGTATAAATCAATATCTTTTTATGTGCCTTATCCACTGGTACTGGTATGTCTGAAGGTTCAATTTCTACTAATAGAATTTCTAGGTTACAGGCAACACACATCCACGTGTTGATAGACATTGTTCTTAAATAATGCCCCCGAAGCTGCTAAAATGCAGACAGTGTTCATTCCTTAGGATGCTCGCCCACACAGCAGGAGCTCCATCCTGCATGCTCTGACGAGGCACCAGGTGAGAAAGAGAATCTCCATGCTGCTTAAGTCCACTCCTTTCACTACTGCGAGGATTTGTAGCTCGTTAATATTCATTAACCATAGAGCTTTCTGCAGCGAACTGCCTGGCTAAATCATGTGGTCATGTCTCTGCTAAGTGACTTGGACTGACTGGTTTCGTAGGAACTCTGTACCCTGTGATAACGCATGGCGTTCTAATCTACCAAACACAAGGGTTCTTACCCTTTCATGTGCCACGTTTGTCAGCTTTTTCTGTCTGTCTTCTTGATTTCCTTGGTTTCATTTCACGGTTGGGAAAAATCTTCCTCCAGCAAAAGCTGCTGTGTTCTTCCGTACGCTTTGAGCACTTTTAGTTGACTTCTCCTTGCGTGATGTGAAGTAGGAATTTAACTTTAATTTTCTAACTGGAAGTAAGTAACTCCAGCACATCCTTAACGGCTAGTTCAATCAATCATTTAATTTTTGATATTTTCAAAGGTTAACCTGTTTCATCAGGGCATCTTTATGTGCATCTGCCTTTACGTCTTTGTTCTTCTTGTCCCACACTGGTCTTCCCTGTACCCATTTTGACTCCACCTTGTTCTGTTTCTCCCCACAACTGGTCCCTCTCTGCTTTCCTGATGCATGTGGTCCGTTATCTCTGTATTTACCACTTCCTTTAAGATCTCCCCTTCCCCAAGCAGTGCCACTTCCTGTATGCCTTTGAGCAGGTCATCAAGTCGTCCTCCAGCTTATTTTCCTCACCTGAAAAAATATCAACAAGGATAGAAGCAGTCTTACAATACTGTGATTGCACGAGGTCAGAGATCACGAGCTCTTCATAGACTTCCTGCCTTCATTCGTGCTTTTCTCGGAAACCTCAGATTTCAGCTCTTACAATATGCTGTGTGCTCTGGTTGTCAGAATGTTCACTAAATCTCAGTGTAAAGATCTCTCTCTCTCTCTCTCTCTCTCTCTCTCTCTGTGTGTGTGTGTGTGTGTGTGTGGCTTGTGCCTGTGAAGGCCGAAGAAAGTGTCAGATCTCCTGGAGTTACAGGTGCCTAAACTGCCTGATGTGGGTGTTGAGAACACCTCTGGAAGAACACTAAGCAAGGCCCTGGGTATAATCTCCAGTATATACACACACACACACACACACACACACACACACACACACACACACAATGTGACTTTGAAGTGTTATGTAACTTGCCTGATTAGGAGCTAAGGTAGGATGACGGATCTAAACTATTTGTCTCACTGTAAGGTGCATTGTTTTCATTACACTTCCCTCCCTTTAAGAACTGGCACTCAGGCTGGAGAGATGGCTCAGAGGTTAAGAGCACTGACTGTTCTCCCAGAGGTCCTGAGTTCAATTCCCAACAACCACATTGTGGCTCACGACCATCTATCATGTAACCTGATGCCCTCTTCTGGTGTGCAGATGTACATGTAGGCCACTGTATAAATAATAAATAAATAAATCTTAAAAAAAAAAAAACCAGCACTCAGCAATGGTGGCATTGTGTGTCACAAGTTCTTACATTTTCTTTTTTCTTTTTTCTTTTCTAATGATATCTAGCTTTATTAAAGATACTTTTCATAAACAATCATGGAATTTCAGGCAGGACGTGGACAAACAATCACTAACAGTATACAAGAACTTCCAAACTACCTTCTTGTATAGACTACCAAAATGAGAAAGCCACTATAAAACCCAATGAAATCTCCATTCAATGCTTTGAAAAGGGGGAAGTGGCTTAGAGTGAGGGTTGACATTTCACATTAAGGATGTTGCTTAACAACTTTTCACAGGCCGACCCTGACTTTCAGGAAATGAAATGGAAATGGCAGAATTATCAATCTGAAGATGCACAGTCTTTTATAAAAGGAACCACTGCTCTTCTGAGGACACTCAATGACATCACTGTAAAGTCCAGATTGCCCAATAGACTGGAAAAACAATTTTGGGGGTCAGGTTCCAAAAAGTCTCTGGTTTTAAGGGAGTTAAGTCAATGTTGACGATACGGGGTAGGAGGATACAAAAATAAATTTAGACTTTTTCTACACCACAAGGCGTTTTGTGCCATGGTGGCCACATATGTCAACTCGAGGATGTCTCTCCTGGGAGCCAACGGGAGTCTTTCAGAATTATCAGGGAAAGATTTTTCCCATCATCAATCCAGCTTGGGAGACATTTTGTTAGTGACACATGTTCCTTTCCCCCCAAACAATGAAGTGTTCTGTATGCTAACATCATAGCTTAAGGGGAAAAAAAAAGTAAAACAAAATTCTTCTTCTATAAAACTTGATTAAAAAAAATAGTATTTCAAACTGTACAGTCGCCAGAAGTACACAGTTATAAAAAATGCACACATGTCACTTGGCATTTCCAGCACCTTCAACTTTCTGTGCCTGGTCTGTCTTGGCATCTCCATTTTCCGTGGGATTATTCACATCCTTACCAGCATCTGCTTTCCCCTTCTTCCCCTTGGGTACCTTCTCTCCTGTCTTAGGCTCCGGCTCTGGCTCTGGAGGAGCAGGTTTGGCAGACAACCTTGCAGATCTTCTTTGTGGCTTGTCCTTCGCCTTTAGCATCCCCTTCGGCCTTCCTTTTGGGCATGGCGGCAGTGGAGGATGGCAGCGCTGAACACGGGGGATACAGTGGCTTTAGTCATTCTGGGGGTCTCTCTCTTATATTTTCTAACTACCATACTTTTATTATTCAGTTACATTACTTTCTATATGCCCTTGACCCCTTGACACATATCTGTGTGCCAAAGTTAGTTCTCAAAAGGCATTTAGATACACTAAGAATTGGATAAAATATCTGTAAAACAGTATTTTTTTAATAATTCTAGTGATTGTCATCATCCAAAAAGAGTAGTTGGCATAAGCTGTCAGCCAAAGATTAATATGAGTTCAATTGGACTGAATCTCCAACGAAGATTTCTGGTGGTGGGAGAGCTCTGTTCCCAGGCCCCAGCTCATCCCCCACACAGCCTCACGAGGCTCCTTAGCAACTTGCTGGGCTTTCCTCCCTCTTGGTCTCAGTGCTCTCTGAATGATCATTCCAGGCACAGGATGCCTCATATTGAAGACCCAGTGTGACAAAGCCAAGGTAAAGTTCATCAGCTCCATTTCCTTTTCTTGCACACATTGGATATTATATTCCTGGGATTCTCTTGAGGATAGACCGGAGCCTTATCATAGATCATGGGCAATGGAATGTGCTCAGAAATGACACCCGCCACTTCTAGGTTTGCCAATAAACTACATGGCATGCCATAGTTAATTTTATGCATCAGATTAGACATAAAATGGCTATGACTTGGTGAGCGCAGTGCCCAAATACATACTCAAATTTTACTCTGGATATTTCTATGGAGGTGTTTTTGAAAGAGACTATCATTTAAATCAGGTCATTTAAGGGCCTGAAGAGAAGGAAAACAAAAAACAAAACAAAACAAACAAACAACAACAACAACAAAAACCTCTCACTTCTCACGAGCAAGAAGGGATTCTGCCCAGGGATGTGTTCAGATCTGAAAGTGTAGTGCTGACCCCCTCCTTGTCTTCAGACTTCTGGCCCATCCTTCTGGGTGTCAGTGAGCTCTCTGTTGCTATAATGAAATGCCTGAGACATATACCTTTACAAATAGAAAATTCCCACTTTGCCCCACAGTCTGGATTCATCATTTATGGATCTCAGTGCTTTGGGCAGCAGTGGTTACAGATACATAGTGGGAGAAGGCTGCTCATAACTTGAGATGAGGGGGAGAGGGACAGAGGGATTGGAGTCTGATCTCATATTCCCTCTTGAGTGCATCCCTTTAATGACCCAAGGACCATCAAGAAATCACCTCCTTCAAGGTCTACCAGTTCTCCACATTGCTACTCTGGAGAGCAAGCTTTTAGCACAGTAGCCTGTAAGGGAATAAGATTCAAGTCTTCATCGTCCCAGGAGGCAATTCCTTAAAATAAATCTTCGTCAAGTGATACAAACATTTCACTAGTTCTGTTTCTCTGGACAACCCTGAACCACTTAGTCAAATTCCATGCTATTTTCCTCTCTAGCTGGGCACCCTGGAACCAAGGTGCAAAGATGACAGTCACTTGGAAGAAGCTTAGATCTCTGAGTCACCATGGAAAACAACTTCCCAGGAGATTCATCTGCCCCACAGTGAACTTTGCAGAGCTAGAAAGAGATGCTCTTGTGTTGGCTTATTGACAGAAGTTCCAGCTGCCAGAGTGACTTATCTTAATAGAAAGGGCTGTGTCACTGTAGCCAGGAGGCCCTAGGGAAAGGACTCTATTGATATTCTTCCTCTGACATAGGAATTTCCCATGGGAGATAACCTGTCCCCGGAGGTCTGCCATCCCTGAGGACTGATCCTGGGCCTGAACTTGCTGGTTAAGCCACTACTGCTCCCATGACCACTGGGTTCACAGTCATTCAGACATCCATCCTCCTTACATCTTTGTGTCCATCTCCGGTCTAGGGAAAGGTTGAAGCCTAGGCCATTTGTCCCTTCCAAGGATCAGAAAGAGCGATCCCTCTGTACTGAAATGGCAGTGTGTCAGATTGTGAGCAGCCAAAAGTAATAAACTCTCATGCCATCAAAGCAGTCCCAGGTGACAATGCAGTCCATAGGAAAAGCCAAGCCATAAGAAACCCTGGACATTGGTGACCCTTGAGACCCACATTGTCAGTTTTCTGATTCTGGACTAGACGGGATCCAGTCCAGTAGTAAGGAAGATTTGACTATCAAGAAATAAACTCAAATTACCTTGAACACAAAGGGAAATTATTAATTACTTCACAAAATTGAAAATATCTAACAATATTCTGACTGCCAAAATGGCTTTATCCAGACACTCAGAGGATGCCAGCAGAAGCCAGAATCTCTACCCTCTAACCTCCTGTAGGCTCTAGTCTCAGTCTCACCTTGGTAGCAAGATGGCGGCCAGAGGCTCCAGATCGGTATTCACTCAGGCTCACAGATGTTCCCTTTTCCAGAAAGTCCCAGAAGAACCTAATTGTTTGTCACTGGCTCTGACTTCTGAAATGTCTTCCCCATTCCTAGTATCAGGCAAATACAACTGGTTGGCCAACTCCAAGACGTATGGCCACCTGAGCATTGGAGTTGAGTTAAATCCACTGTAGCACAAGGATGGGTGTAAGAGTGGAAGCGAACTATTAGGAAATAAGACAGAGGAGGAGGGCAAATGCAAGCTAAGAGCTTACACAAGCAGTCCTCAGGCAGTGGGCCAGCCTCAAGCCAGGAGGTCTAAAGAGTAGGAGATGATAGGGGGTTTGCTCCAAGTGGGAAATGTTGGAGAAAATAGAAATGATTCTAGAAGGTGCCTGAGAATAGAGATAGCAAAGAGGGGCTTACAGGCAAGTCTGGAAGCTGATGCAGGGAGTCAGGGCTTTTCAGCTCTGATAGACACTGGAAAATGAGTTGAAGACTCCAGCTGCCAGTGGGCACGGGAGGTGACTGGTCAGCATCAATTTAAGTCCTGTCTGCAGTAAACAGCTTGGTCCCTGTGGAGTCCAACAGGCGGAGACTTGGTCCACTTGACCAGGGTGATTCTCACAGAAGTAGGAGCACAAAGTAAGCTAGAGAGCCACGTTGTTTCTCTGCTCAACCTCCCTTGGTCCTCCAAGTCCATGTTCTTTTCATTAGTTTTATGACCAGCCCCAAATTTCCCCTTTGACTTCCTCTTCATTGACAAGCGTAATCTTTCGTTCCCCTCATTTAAGCCCGTGACTCTGACTGAGAGTTCTCTGGGTCCTTCCATGCATCCAGACAAGAATACAGGGATCAGGTGCTGAGCTCAGTAGACTCCAGTCTTTAATCTGTCCCCATCCTTTGCAATGGACTCACATATTGTCTTCCCAAATCCATGTCCACTAAGGACTATAGGACGTGACCTGTTTAGAGGCAGAACCTTTACAGGTGTGGCGGAATTAAGGACCATGTGCTAAGATCGTTCTGCATTTAGGGGAGGATGTGCCTCCAGTGACTGCTGTTTTCACACGGACTGGCAAGGCCACAGAGAAGCTAGTATGGAGATTAAGCGGAGGTTGCAGTGATGTGTCTGTAGACTCACAGAGTTTCTGGCCATCACTAGAAGCTAGTGACAGGCATGAAATTAAGTCTTTCTTTGACTTTCCAGAGGAATTCTCTCCACCCAGACTTTGATTTTAGATTTGTGACTTCTACACGTGTAAGAGAATAAGTTCCTGTTTTTTCCTACCCCTCTTTCACTGCCAACCCAGCCTGCAGCAAGCAATGTTTGGGAATTCACATACCCCCATGACTCTGGTGTGGCTTCCATCTACATGCAGAGCCTGCTGCACAAGGCCATACAGCCATTTAGTGTTCCAGCTGAGATTTGAACCTGCTTCTCACAAGACCCAAATCAAGACTGTGTAGCTTTCAAGTCTGAGACTTGTAGAAGGAATTTGCATGGAGAAATGTTCCTGTTACTTGTTTTACATGCGTGTGCACATGCACAGACACACACAGACACACACACACACACACACACAGAGAGAGAGAGAGAGAGAGAAGAGAGAGAGAGAGAGAGAGAGAGAGAGAGAGAGAGAGAGAGAGACAGACAGACAGACAGACAGACAGACAGACAGACAAAGACTATATCATGTATGTAAACAATGGAAAAGTTCTGTTTGTCACATCAACTTCATTTCATATCCGCAAATGACTAAGTAACAGAGCCCTCTAATTGCCATCAGGCTGTGCACTTGACTGGGGCACAAAGAAGGCTAGACACTTTCTTAGCCTGCATTGTTTCAGAAAAAAAAAAATAAATGGAGAGGTGACTCAGAATGTAAAAAACTACATTACCTTAAATGATATGAATAGCAGGCCAGGCCAGGCCCCAGTAGTCTGTGGTAGACTTAGAAAGCAGAGCCTCCCTGGCATGCCCCAAAACAAGGTTTGTGGGTATCTGTGTTGCTTCCTTTCCCAGGCAATTTAACTGACTGTTGATCAATCAAACACAATCAAGAGCAAAAAAACCAGCCTGTATTTAGGAAAATAGGATGTTCTTTCCAATTAATGGGTGGAGGGGTAGATTGTCACCAGACAATTCATATAGGAACAATTAGTAGCTATTTGGAAACAGATACATTCTTTGCTTGCCTCAGCCAACATTTATCAGTGTTCTTGGATGCAGACCTCTTCAGTTCATATAAAGGGAAACGGAAATCATTAAATTACTGAAGGATATGGTAAACCTGACCTCACAAGAAAGACAAGAATCAGATCTGGTGGTGACTGTGCAGCCAGGGACAAAGGCCAGATCACGATGCAGGACAGTCCTAATGAGCCTTCACTGGAAGCCTCCTCTGTATACTCAAAGCAGCACTCTACACCCTCGACAAGCCAAAAGTGGTGCGTGAGACATCAGTCAGCGCTCCCTCTGAAATGTGGTAGCCTTGTCATCCAACTTACAAAGGCAGCTGCAACATCCGTTTTCTAGTTTATGCCTTGGGAGATGTACACATGGATAAGGTGGGAACCCTCTACACACACACACACACACACACACACACACACACACACACACACACACAGAGACACACATAGACACACACACAGAAACACAGACATACACACAGACACACACATACACAGACTCCATGTGTCAATAAGCAGATGATCCAAAATATTAATGCTCATTATGATTTAAAGTAAATCCTAGAATTTGAAGAATCAAAGAGTTACCTGTATAGGGGGCTGGAGAAATAAATGGCTCAGCAGTTACTAGCTCTACTTACTCTTCCAGAGAACCAAGACTCAATTCACACTGGGTGTGGTGGTGCACACCTTTAATCCCACCACTCAGGACGCAGAGGCAGGCAGATTGCTATGAGTTGGAGGCCAGCCTGGTCTACAAAGCGAGTCCAGGTCAGCCAAAGCTACACAGAGAGACCCTGCCTCGAAACCCCCAAACCCCCACAGCCAAAAAAAAAAAGACTCAATTCACAGTGCCCAAGCAGTAGCTCACAGCCATATTTAACTCTAGTTCCAGGGGCTCTGATACCCTTTCCTGGCTATGAGGGTGTACATGATGCACATAAATACATTCAGGCTAAAGACACATACACATAAAATAAAACCAAATCTTTAAAAAGCCTTCTGTACAAAAGGAACTCCTAAAGGACTAGTAGAAAATGTAGGCAACTATTCAACCAATTTTGGAATAAAGATGGTGCTTTTGAGGCACAAAAGCTATAGAAAAAAAAATGCAAAGAGAGTAACTGAAAACCCAGTCTTATGTTAAGCAAACCACAAACAAGTTGCCAGATCACCCCATGGTGTTGTTTGCCCCCATCAAAACCTGCACATGCAGAAAGCAAACTCAAGTGAATAAAAACATTTGGATGGGCACCAGAGACCACACGGCATAAGCCCGAAATGAAACAACTTCATGCTCTCAGAATTGCCTAAACCCAGCTGCTCACTGCTCTAGGAAATTATTGGTATTCCAAAGAAGGAAACTGTGGCTTCTCCCTTAAGAATTGTTCTTACATATTTGGAAAGTTTAATTATTTTTATTGTCCAAATTACTTTGTCTTTTAGAAGACTTTAAATAATCGATGTCTAGACTTATGAGATTGTTTTAATTAGACAGAGATGACTTGGGTCACAAAGTAGATTTTCTCCCTGGCTCCCTTGGCTCTGTTTACAATGTTATTTCTAAATGTATTATTGCTGAAGTAGAGGCAGTTAAAAAAGAATCCTCTTTATTCCTGTTCATTATGGCTACTGGAGAATGTTTGTGTTTGGATTGGAAGGCTAGCTAGGGTCTGACAATTGCTTTTTTTTTTTTTAAACAGGCACCATAAAGTATATTGCCTTTTGATTTCCTGTCAAATTCAAAATGTGGCATTCAGAATGTAATAAACTTAACATGCAACAAAAATGAAGACGGGGAAGAAAATCAGAGTCTTGGCACAGAGATGCTCAGCTTTAGCCCCATTGCCCCTCCAGTATCTTATATGCCAAGCAAGAGCTCCAAGTGCCTTCCTTGCCTTCCCTTTCTGTGGCAGGTTAGCAGACAAGGGGAGTTGGGAAAAGTAACACTAAGCAATTTGCCGGGGACCAGTGCAGCCAGCTCTTCTCTGCCACCCATACACAACCTTCCACATCACACAACCTTCTACGTCACACAACCTTCCACGTCCCTTGTGTATTAGTTCCTTTGCACGTTGTTGTGGTGAAATACCTAACAGAAGCTTGACTCTTTCATCCATTAGCTCCAAAGGGTTCAGTGCACGATCACTTGGATCTATGTTCCTGAGCCCATTGTGAAGCAAACTATGGTGCTGATAGCATTCGACAGAAGCTTTTCCTATCTTAACAGACAGGAAGCAGAGAGTGGCAGGAAGGGACTAGGGCTAATATACCTCCAAGAACCTTCCTCCAGGGACCTACTTCTTCTAGCAAGTCCTACCTTTCAAATTTTCTGGAATTTTCCACAATGGTAGCACCACCGAGGAACTGATCTTTGAGCAATACCCGAGCTTCTCGAGCTGAGTATGGTAGTGCATAGCCCTTGGGACATGGAGGCAAAGGAGTGACGTCATCCTCGGCTGTATGAGCAAGCGTCACATCAGCTCGCATTACCTAAGACCCTGTCTCAAAAGATCAAATCAAAGAAAAAACGTGAGTCTTCAGGGGTACACTTAATAGCTAAACCCTAATGGTCTATACTACTTTCAATGGCTCCTGTGTGGTTCATTCTTTGGGGAACTCTAAAAAGCAATTTGAGCTCCACGTGTGAGTGAATGACGAACAGTGACTACGTCAGCCGCAAAAAGGTACCAGAGCCCCAGATGGTGGCGTTCAGGGCACAGGTGCCTCTCTGTAAGACAGGTGCCTTTAAACTCAGCTGACAAACTGGGGCAGTGGTTCTCAACCTGTGGGTCATGACCCCCCAAAGGATCACATATTAGATAGATACCTTATGATTCATAATAGTAGCAAAATATAATTATGATGATGCAACGGAATAATTTTATATGGGGAGGGGGTGTCACCACAAGGTGATGAAACTGAACTAGGGCCTAGAAATGGAAAGAGACTTTTCCAGAACCACGGCTTTGAAGCGGAAGCAGGAGGCTTCTTCACACCCGTACGCTGTGATGTCATTGTTGAATTTGTTCCTCCCCTCCTTGTTTCCGGTGCCTCTCTCCTCTGCCTCCCCTCTTCAGATAAGCAGTCTCCAAGAATTAAAGCCCTGGGTTTCCCGAGTTTGACAATCTGTATCCATTCAACGTCCTTAACTAGATGCTGTCCGACAGGCCACCTAGCTGATGACTGTGTGCCTACACTCTGGAGTCAGGAGGAGCTAGGTTCAAAGCCTCGCCCTACCATTTACTATCTTGGTGCTAGAGGACACGTCCTGACAGCCCTCCCATGTCTTCATTTTTCTCTCCTACAGAATGAAGAGATGTTTTCCACCTCTGGTTTGTTGAAGGCAAGTGCTGCAGGAGTGTCTAGTATTGTGGCGTTCCCTGCACTGTCTCGATCGCTGCCTGAAGGTGGGAAATTATTTGCGTCATTTGTCCTGGAGCCTGGTGCTGTGCTCTTGGTTTGGGTTGGGGATGAGAGGGAGGGGGTTCAAGTCCTTTATGGTTAAGTCATTCCTAACAAGGTGAGGGTCTTCTGTCCAGGGACAGCAATAGTAGACCAAGGGTGGGGGGACAATCAAAATTTCCCCTTTCCTACTCACGATGAAAATAAAACAGTTCCCCTCTAATTAAAGGAGACAAGTAGATATTAGACAAATAAATAAGCAGGATGGATGCGTAAGAACTCTGGAGGGTTTTTTGTTTGTTTGTGTTTGTATTTGTATTTGTTTTGTTTTGTGTGTGTGTTTGTTTTTGTTTTGTAACTCTGCGTTTCCCTCACCAAAGGAAAGCAGCCGGTGTCTTTAGCTAGTATACCTTTTGCATTCGTTTCCATGATGACAAAACAGGATTGCCATCCCATACCAGTAGTTTCAGGTATGATTTCAGGATTGGTCTCAGGAGTTCTTCTCTAAGAGGGAGAATACAAAATAAAAGTTCTAGAAGACTATTCATCAAACTATTATCTATGTTCATCTCAAAGTAATGGATTTATGGAAGACTTAAGTTTACATTTTTCTTACTTATTCATTTACTCATTCATTTACTTCGGTGCACGTTATGTATCTGTGTGGGTGAGGGGGGGTGAATGTCCATCGTCCATGTGCATGTACAAGGAGCCTAGAGAAGGACACTGGGCATCCACTCCTATCCTCTGTCTCATTCCTTTGAGACAGGGTCTCTCACTGAACCCAGAGCTACACTGATGGCCTCTACCCCACTGCACCCTCAGCACAGGGACTACAGCACATGGCCACGCCCATCTTTTAAAAACATTATTATTATTTTTTTAAATGTGTATGGGTGCTTTGCTTGTATTTATGCCTGTGAACCTCTTACATTTGTGATGCTCAGACAGGCTAGAACAGGATATCGGATTCCCTGGAACTGGAGCTAGTTACAGACAGCTGTGAGCTGCTATATGAGTGCTCGGTGCTGAGTGGGAATTGAACCCTGGTCCTTGGAAGAACAGCCAGTTTGCTTAACCACTGAGCCATCACTCCATTTCCCCATGTCCTGCTTTTAAGGCAGATGCTGAGATCCAAGCGAAGATTCTCTCACTTGTACAGCAAGTGCTCTTAGCCAGTATCTCCAGTTTTTTGTATTTTAAGAAATCTTTTAAAACATAAATATATGCTGTTGTTACATCAATAGAAATAAGATGGTCACTATAAAGAAAAGAGCATCTCATGGCACTTTAACTTGGAGTCTACAGACACTTTTAGGAATCTCAACAGCAGAAACAATATTGGTCGTAGTAACAGTTGAGTTTGGGAGAGACAGTAGCCGCCATCCACCTCCTGTGCCCTTTACAAGTGTCATGTTTTGTCCCCTTTCTTTGAGCAAAATGACACCAATTTTGTTGGTCCTTTCTCCTAGAACCAATTTTCCCAACTCCTTCTTCACTCACTATCAACAGCGCCCCAACCTTGAGAATAATTACGTCTCATTGGCCATCATCAAAGCCAATTGGCTGCACTTGCTGTGGACATTTGGAGTCTGAAATAAAAGCTTGATCCCATCACTTGTATCTCAGGAAAAGCTGCACAAGTTACAGGGACCAGAGGGTCTCCTGGTGGCCCACAGGGATGGCCTCATCTCTATCTACAACTTCAGCTGTCAGTGCGGCTCCTGACTGGCAGCAGGCTTCACTTCTGTACAGTGGGACTTGGCTTCTCCAGCCAAAGGATCCTGGTTTAATGATAATAGTTCTATTCTGCCATTAGTACTGACAAGTGGTCATTTCTGTATGATCACAATGTTTGTTTCTATTGTATTGTATTTCCTTTTCATTATTCACTTTGGGGATATTTTATGAAATTGCTGTGAGCACTGAAATAGAAAACTACTGTTCCTACAAGGTTGAGATGTCCAAGGACCAAAGTCCCAATTAATATATAAACTTGTTTTCTTTGTATGCGAGTGTGGTGTGGGTATATGCATGTGTACTTA
This sequence comes from Acomys minous, assembly GCF_964271855.1. Classification (NCBI taxonomy): domain Eukaryota; kingdom Metazoa; phylum Chordata; class Mammalia; order Rodentia; family Muridae; genus Acomys; species Acomys minous. Next base: position 16,208,766 of record NC_140491.1, on the reverse strand, counting down.
CTCATGTGTTTGCGTGTGTGTATGTGTGTGTGTGTGTATGTGTGTATGTGTGTGTGTGTGTGTGTGTGTGTGTGTGTGTGTGTGTAGATCAAAGGCCCATGTTGGGTGTCTTCTTCTATCACTCTCCACCTTATTTTTTAAGACAGTTTCTCAGGAAACTTGCAGGTCACTGATTCAGCCAGATTTGCTGCCCAACAGGCCTCTCATATCCTCCTGCCTCTGCCTTCCTAGAAATAAGATTATGGAGCTGAGCCACAGCAACCAGCTTTTTTTTTTTTTTAACATGGGCTCTAGGGATCTGAATGTAGGTCCTGAGGCTACTGTGACAAGAACCTTACTCACTAAGACATCTCTCTGGCCCCTGTGTGTTTCTATTTAGGGACACCTTACTTGTATTATTAATTACTACCATTGAATTTGTGGCAAGCCATGGCACTATAGCTCAGGTCTGAACAAAACTTATCTAACACTTACGTTTTCACCATAAGACACATCACAGTCTTCCTGGGTCTAAGAGCATAGCATCATTAAGTGTCTGGACTTTTTAAGCAGTAAAATCACCATGAAAAAGCACACAGAGATTAAAAAAAATCATCATATCAAGTGGACCACAAAGAGGATTCTTGTTTACAATCTGAAAGATGGAACAAAGGCAGAACATTGCCCCCTCAGCCTCAGCTGAATGTGGACATTGGCTGACTCACTTTCTGTTGACTTTCTGTATTTAGCCACTAATGACTTCAAAGGCACCATGGGTATTAATTAGCATAAATAAGTTTTAATGAGTAGGTAATTTCACAAATACAAGCCCTTCAAAAAACAAGGATGAACTGCATATGGTTTTTTTTCCCTAAGACTTAACTCATGCCTTCTACAGAACAAGCACTTTGCCAAGCAGTCCATGCACGCCTTGCTCATTAAGGGTTTCCAATAACCAGGAGGCAGGCTGGAAAGATGGGGAGGAGTAAATAGACGTTGGAAGAAAGAGTCCTACCACCTCAGGATCTGGTTTGCATTTCTTGCAGGTGGAAAGTCACGATTTCCTTATAGCTTCTGGGAGGAAGTGGCGGAAGGGGAAAGAGAGGGAGAGGAAGGGAGAGGAAGAGAGAGTGGAGAGAAAAAAAACCGAGAAGACAGAGAAAAAGAGGAAGAAAGAAGGATGGAGAGAGAGTGGGCAGAGCAACTAACTTACAAATGTTCTCTTTCTAGAAGAAATCATGATGTCAAGTGGACGCCAGTGAAGATTCTTTGAGAATGTTGTCTAGCGTTAGGTGTCCATTTGGTACAGCTTAGAGTCATCTGAGAGAAAATCTCCAGTTGAATGATTTCGTGCATCAGATTGCTCTGTAGGCATGCCTGTGGGACATTGTTTTGATCTTTAATTGACGTTGGCTAGTTCGGGCCGCTATGAGAAGTGCTGTTTGTTGGGCTTTATAAGAAAAGGAAAGGAAGGAAGGAAGGAAGGAAGGAAGGAAGGAAGGAAGGAAGGAAAAGACAAGACAAGACTAGGACCAAAAGCAATCTAGGGGAGTAAAGTATACATTTAATCTCACAAACCACAGCCCATCATTGATGAATGCCAAGGCAGGGTCAAGCAGCACCTTGAAGCAGAAACCACGGAGGAACACAGCTTGCTGATTCTCCCATTGGCTCAGGTCTAGCCAGCCTTCTCACACAGGCCAGGGAAGAGGCACAGAAAGAAAACTAGGGCAGATGTTAAGCCAGCAACTGAACCTGGTTAAGGCCAAAGCGGCTGAGTTGAACCTTAGCACCCGTCTTCCATCCTTACACCTGAACATGGCCTCATACACTCATCTGCATTTGCGAAAGAAAGCATTTCAGAGAAATAAGTAAACCATCTCATTTCCAACTTAATTTTTAACCTTTTCTTAATCTTTGAACCTGGCTGTAAATTACACTCACTAAGCAAAACAGCTTCAAAAGCCACAAAAATCACACTCATGTACCATTGTCTCTCTTGAGAAACCCATACCTACTCTTGGGTATGTATGAATTCCTGTCTACCTGAATAGCCCAACTTTGCTTTACCTGGAATCATTAATAAGATCCATGTTCCTCCTGAGAGAAGGCCCTCTGGGGGAAGAAACTCCTCAGCTTATAGCCTGCTAGCAGGGTCAGCCAGGGTCTCGGACTGTGGGGAACAACTCTATAGAAAAGTCCTTTTGTGATCACCATTTACCTACAAGGAAACCGAGTCTCAAGCAAGCTAAGTAATAGTACAAGGCATAGCTAATAGATGGCCAAGCAGGATTCATACCAAGGTTTGGCCAGTCTACTGCCCATGGGCTTATCACTCTGCGCCACAGTCTAACACGGGTAAGTTGAGGCTTGTACTGAGACGGAACTTGCAAGGACCAGCAAATGGGTAACTTCCTGGGGGCAGCAACCTTCACTGAGAGGCAGTGGGTATGGTGCAGAGTTCATGGGGGTTCGGAAACGAGAGCACTTGGCTTCAGATCCTGAGTGGGTGATTATGTATATGGAACTTCGAATGAAGCACACTTTTCTTCAGCCCACACTGCTTGCTTGCTTAGTCTCAATTTCCAATTAGTTCGTTCCCTTTGGGGATCCGGCACATACCTTGTGCCTGGTGGAGCTTGACTCAAGGCTCCCGAATATGGAAGAGCTGGAATTTGTACTGTTGAAATGGACCGAGCTAAACAATTTTTCAAACACACCATTTTCCCAGCAAAAACAGTGTGAGAGAAACCACCCAGTAGGTTATAATAAGCCTTCAGGCTTGGCTGGCAAGTCTGTTGTATTAACTGCACATGCCAGGCATTGGCTCAGTGCACTAGGACCACCCATTTCACTGTCCTTGTATATTCAAACTTGACAGGGCTCCCTGCTTATGTCAGGACTAAATATTATCCAAACACTGACAAGAAACTTGATTGCCTGTTGCGAGCTAGATATTTTCTTTGTTTTGTTTCAGAGCATATTATCAGTGTGCCCAGCATATTTTATTTTCAGAAAGATAGTCTCAAAGAGCAGTGGGTGGATTTTACAGTTTGGTATTGTTTATACAGGGCTCGGGTGTGGGTGGCTGAAGTGAAGAAAAACCTAAACCTAATTTCTGCTCCCCCACTCTTACCTTAGGTAAGTGGTATGCTGCCTACACACAAGGACATTCACCCAGGGTGACATGGATTTGGGTTTTGTTTTCAGCAAATTTATCCTTTGTTAGGGCTTCTCCTCCAAGTCATTTGTTAATTATCAACTGTTATTTTATTTTTGCACTTGTAGTTTAGAAATAACCTGGGTGCCCTGTGCTAGGACAGAAAGAAGGCAGCTTTCTCGTTGAACATTGGTTTTTTTTGAGTGTGGAGTAAGGTCCTCGCACAAAAGAAATCCTCTCGTTAGGCTCCACATGCATCAGTGAATCTCTGATTATTACCCCATTTTACTGATAAGGAGAAAAGCTGGGGCCATCATCTGTGTGTTAGGTTCTGAAGAAGCCCTAACACCAATGGCTAAGTTAGGTGCCCATTGACCTATCAGCGGGCACGCTGGCCCTAGCCGCCGCCGGGCTCTCCCGGCCCCCCGCGTGCTTCACTCCCTTCCCCCAGCTTCTCTTTCCTATATACGTGACCATTTTTTTTTTTTTTTTAGGTTTTTTGAGACAGGGTTTCTCTGTGTAACCTTGGCTGTCCTGGAGTCGCTTTGGAGACCAGGCTGTACCCGGCCATCTTTGTTCCCTTTGTTCCCACTGCTCTACTCTTGGCCTCTCGGTTCTTCTCTCTGTGTCCTCTTGGCGCTTTTTTCTCTCCTGGTTCCCTCTTTTGTGTACCTTTTTTCTCTTCCTCTCGCTCCCCACCCCCCACTCATGGCCCAGTCTATTTCTGGCCATGTTCAACCCACGACTTTCTTTCTCTGCTCAGGACCCTTTCCCGATGCCCCTGGCTGTTCCCTCATTCTACAATAAAAGCCTTCTCCTCAACCGTGCCTCGGAATGGTCATCTCCTCATTTTTATTCCCAGAGTAGCTTGCGCACAGTTGTAAGAGTGAGATTCAAGGTTTCTAAGAGCAAAGTGGCAAAAATACAATTTTTTTCTTGTTTAGACCCAGGGCCCAAAGAATAACATATTGAAGTACATTTTGAAAAAGTACAAACCGGGGTTGGAGATGTAGCTCAGTTGATAAAATGCTTGCCGTGCAAGCCTAAGGACCTCAGTTTGTGGCCCTGTTCGTAATACTGAGATGGCAGAGATAGTCTACTTGGAATGTTCTAGGCCAGTGAGAAACTCTGTGTCAAAAAACAAGGTGGATAGTACTTGAGCATCCACAGCTCGGGTTGACCTCTTGTGCGCAAATGCATGTGCACACGTGCCACACACAAATAAAAAAAAATACACCTGTAGAGCACAACTACATGGGTTAAATAAAATGCCCAGAATGTCTGTATTCCCCAAATGTGGTGCTTGGTGACCATCTATGCAAAACTTGCAAACGGTGTTTGGAAAGCCCTGCTTTGTGACGTCATCGAGGATGCTCTGACAACATCGAGGGTGAGGCTCTTCTTTAGAGAGATGTGGACAGGCTACGGGTCCTGTCTTCTTCACATAGGTCAGAGAGTAGGGTCCTGTCTCCTCCACTCAAGCCACATATGATAGCTTAGATTGTGTCCACTGGACTCAAAAGATCCCAGGGACACGCATTTGACTCATGTCTGACCAATCCTGTAGGGACTTGGCCTGTGATGTAGCTGCAAGTGGCCAAGTAGGCTCACAGTGAGAGCAAACGGTCACTCACCAGTAGACAATAGAGAAGCCTTGGGGGAGGTGGGGGAGGGATGGCAGCAACTTGGAGACATTTGGGGAGGATTTAGATAAAAAGAAAAACATCTTGAACTCCTGCCACAGAACTCTCTGGAAGGCTAATGTGACCCCAATAGAGAGTGGATAGACAGATACCTGCAGGCTTATAAGGAATTATAAATATATATCCAGAGGAGAAATTATATGTATTACAGGAACTGCAATGACATGGGCATCTCTAGGGAGACCCATGGAAACATCCACAAACCAGTCAGCTTTGGGATTCTGTATACAGTGGAGCCAATGCTGTGAATTCCAATTCCCAGGCACAGGCCACACTTCTGAGCTTCCCTTGCTTTTGAGTGTAACTATGTGACCAAGTCACAAACAGTCGAGTATGGCCAGGAATATCAGGCCAGACAGACACCTTCTTACCTGACCCCACGGAACTTCCTGTGAGATCCCCGGTGCCATTTCTCTTTGTCCACCGTCAGTGAGAAAGACAAGGGTTGGAGGAAGCAGGTTTTGAACTGGAGAGATGCAATGCAGGCTTCTCCCGACCATCTCAGATGCTGATTCGTGTTGCCCGGGACATGGGTAAGGAACTGACTGTCCCAGTGAAGTCAGTGTGTCGTGATGGAGAGACAGATGAGCGTGTTTGTGTCTACAGTCTGCCTAAACATGAGCGGCGTATTCCAGCACTTTCCATCACCACATTCTCTCTGAGACAAACAGGGAAGGCCTTTTCCACCTCTTAACACTCTTCCTCTCCCACCTCTCTTGCTCTCCAGCTGTGGAGAATCAATCAGATCTGGTGTCTGACAAGAAGGAGATGAATTAGTAAGGAAAAGAAGCAGATAGCTATACACTCAGCTCACCCCAAAGCAAACTTTCAACTTAGCTGAGGGGTGGGGTGGGGGTCCTAAATTGGGCTAACAAAATATTTTTAACATTAGTTGGGGCTGGAAATTCAGGTTAGTACAATAAAAGCAACCATAGTTAAAACTTTCAAATGCCTTTGAAATATCTTAGATATCTGGGGAAAATATGACAGCGGCTTAGGATTTTTACCTAGAGGCACCAACAGAGCTGGTCACACAGTGAGAGAGAAAAATAAATGTTGTTTTTATTGCCTTCTGTGTAGCCCAGCTCATTTAACATAAAGATTAATATGTCTAGATGCTGCCACTTTGTAGCGAAGGTTATTCACTGAATAACTTTGTACCTGCAAACAGCAACATTACTCTCTCCTGAAAGCAGGGTATCTGATCCAGTCAAAGTGTCACTAGGGCCTCTTGCCCCCGGAAGCTCTTTCTGAAGAAGACAGTCTCTTTTTGTCCCTCCAGGCCCTGGATGTTGGGGAGGATTGTTCCATTTCCTTGGACCCCTTGGCTTGTGGCTGCATCATTTTCAGCTCTCCCTGTCCCCTTGTCATTATCATCTGCCTGTGAAGTCTCCCTCTCCATCACTCAAAGCAGGACACTTGTCACGGGACTTAACACTTTCTTGTTGACAACACCAACTTGATTGTAAAATGCCTCTTTTCAGATAAGGGAGGAAATTAAAGAACCCCTAGAGCCAACTGAAAATGAAAGTAACACTTACCTTTGGGCTACAGACAGTTCTAGAGGAAAGCTATAGCTCTAAGTGCTCCCATTTAAAAAGACACACACACACACACACAGAGAGACAGAGACAGACAGACAGACAGACAGACAGACAGACACACACACACACACACACAGAGAGAGAGAGAGAGAGAGAGAGAGAGAGAGAGAGAGAGAGAGAGATCTCAAATAAATAACCTAATGATGCACATTGTGGATCTAGAAAAACAAGAGCCATCCAAAACTGGAAGCAGTAGATGGAAAGAAATAATGGAGATTGGGGAAGAAATGAGTGATGGGACTAAAAGAACAGTTTACATAATAAAAAAGAAGCTGGTTCTTTGAGAAATAAATGAGTGAAAGTGATTGCCTCCTAGCCAAACTAACCACAAAGAAGAGAAAAAAAATCCCTATTAATAAAGTGAGAACACATAACACACACACACACACACATACACACACATACACACACACACACACACATACACACACACGCGCGCGCGCGCGCGCGCGCGCGTCTGCCAGAGCCCACTAAACTTCAAGTTTCACAAAGGAGGGGAAATTTCTATTACTTCATCATTTACCTCAGGACCAAGGACAGGGTCTGGTTCAGCGTATAGATTGGAGAAAAATGTTCAGATTTGGCCCTTGTCTGTAAAAGGCAACTCGGTTGTCTAAGCTTTGTGTTCAAGTTCATTTTTGGGGGGGTTCTATCTGTTTTGCCCTAGCACTGTAGTGGGCAAGGACTCACTGGTGAGGCTTAGTTTCTTGCTGTCTACATGTCTTTTTCAAGTGTTTGTGTGTGCTTAGATGAGAGAAGCATGGGAGAATGGCAAAGTAGAAGGATCCAGAGGGTCCTAGAAGCCTACAAGTAGAACATTATGATAGGCAGATTTGGGCTCAGGGGTTCCACTCAAACTAAGGCACCAGCCAAGGACAATACAGGCGGTAAATCTTAAACCCCTACCCAGATCTAGCCAATGGACAGAACACTCTCCACAGTAGAGTGGAGAGTGGGATATTACTTTCTCACGTACTCTGGTGCCTCACCTTTGACCATGTCCCCTGGAGGGGGAGACCTGGTGGCACTCAGAGGAAGGACAGCAGGTGACCAAGAAGAGACTTGATACCCTATGGGCATATACAGGGGGAGGTAATCCCCCTCAGGAACAGCCATAGGGGAGGGGAATAAGGAAAAAATGGGAGGGAGGGAAGAATGGGAGGATACAAGGGATGGGATAACCATTGAGATGTAACAAGAATAAATTAATAAAGGAGAAAAAAATAATTAAAAAAACAAAAACAAAAACAAAACCTCCATATAGGCAGAACTGCAATTCCTGGTCCTTTCTCTGTCTTTGCACCTCCTTAAAAGTGCTTTAGGCAGTTAATAAAAAAATTGGTGATAATTTTCCTCATTAAGTCAGTACGATGAGATTTAAGTAGACTGACTGGTGCTGACAGCCACCCAGGAGAATCACACTGATTGGTTTCCTATGAGATAGAGGTCAAAATAATTTGGTTCTTATTATGTGGGTGAAAACATCTTCAAGCTTGTTTATATTGCTTCTTGATTACTTTGCTGAGTCTTGTTGTTAGCACATTGGGGAAAAGAAATATAATTCAAAGTCACCTTTGAGAAAATGATCCATCAAAAATGAAAATAAACTTTGAAAGGAACGAGTGAGGTAATCTGGGGACAAAGAATGGATAGCTGTCATTCAGTCTGTGAAGCTCTGCCCCTCCCCCCCACACACTCACTTTGCTCAGGACAGGTGGGAGCACTGGGCTTCATGCTACAAACATGACAGGTGTGTTCTTCACTGGGCACTATCATGCCACAGGCTCTGCAAAATCTTACAAAAAGACAACACCATCACTGGCAACTAATATCCACATTGAGGTCTAGAGATATTGGTTAACTGTCCCAGGCCATATGGGGTCTCAGAGGTTGAGCTCGGCTCCTCATGATGGTCTAGCCTGCCTCACTGCTGCTTGGTGTACCCAGCCTGGTACTATATGTATCTTTAGAGGAACTATAAGCAAAGGAGGGAGCTCTTCCCTAAAATTGGAGCTTTTGGTTCTTTGTGTCAAGTTTAAAATTCTATTTATATACAGAAAATTTAGCAGTATGCATAATTTAGTTAAGGAGTGGGGGAGTTCTTTGATCTTTGCTCTTTTTCAGCTTGGCAGCGCAGGACGGTTTGGACTCAGGACATTGTCTCACCAGTGGCAATGGATCTCATCATAGCTATTGTAACTGGTCCTGATTGCTTCCACCAGCTTAGCTAGAGCCCTGTGTGAAGGCAACAGTGGTGTGTGCCTTCCTCGGACCAGCCACCCTAGCCTGGCCTTCCCCTTGATGATTTAGTAGGGATTCCTCATCTTGCAATGCAGGGCAGGTAGGGGGAACCACCAGCTCAATGTGGTCTATATCACAGGAGATGACCAGTAACTAAGCCTTCTTGTTCTCCACCAAGGTACTGACACCTGATCAAAGGACAGAATGCTCCCTTTGCCAGCAGCAGCTTTCTTCTCAGCATGGACCAGCAGCTTCTGCTTCTTTACTTGCTTTGTCTCTGGCCTGTACTTGCCAGCAAGCTTGTACAGTGGGGAACTGTTTGATGGCTCAGAGCCTGAAGTGGGTAGGCAGTAGGTGAACTAAGCCGCTTATCAGGGATGGTCCGTTGCCACGGCAGCCTGATGTGGCTAGGCCATTTGATGAAGCCAGTGAGGAGTCTTTTAGGCTGGATGTCCTCTTCAATGCTAACGTTCTTAGGCTTTTTCTCAAAAGGAGGATTCACCATCTTTTTGTCCTTCCACTTCGCCATCAGAATGGAGGCCGGGCCACTTTCTTCCCCTTGGCCTTCTTCTATTTGGGCATCTTGCTTGGCTGGAGAAAGGGGAATTCTTTGTTCTTAACATATGAATTTGGGATGGTCCCGAGGCCAACATCAAGCCTATAGATACATGTTTCCTACACCTTCCCACTATAAAATAATTGTATTTTCCTGCAACAAAATAAATAGGCATACAGAATAGTAAAGTTAACTTAAGGTTCTTAAAATGAGTATTGCACATTGCCAATGAATCTTTCATAGGAACCTTTGCCTCAGTAATAAGACAGAAAGAAAGGCCACTTAATTATCATGCCCTAAAAAGTTCCAAATAAAATGAAATTGGAATTACAGTTTAATAGTTCCCTCAATCTTACACGAATTTCACTGTCCCGTATTGCAAATTCGAGTTGAGCTGGCTGTTCATTGTGTCATAATGAACTAGCGCTTCATCTCTGCAGCTCCCTTGCCATGTCACTCGTTGACTTATATTACAGAACGGGGATTGAGGTTTCTGTTGCAAAGAGATATGTAGACTCCCAAATCTGCCTAGGAGTAAAAGATGAGCCAAGCCAGGACTCTGTCATTTGGAAGATTTAGAGTCTTAATTGAATTCAAATGACCAAAGTGAAGCTTACCGTGAGTGCGATAACTCCAACACTCAAACCAAAGCAAGCCTTGCAGAAACAGTAGCTCCCCTCGGGGCATATGGGGCTGGACTTGAGCTCCATAGCTGTGAATGTCTGTTTTCTGGTCTCCTTTAATTCCCGCCCACTGCAGCGTGTGCTCCTCTTCATTAAGAAGACGGCCAGAAGCTCCAGCTTTATACTTTAATCTCCCCATGTTCTCAATTCCCTATGGAAAAATCCCAGAGGTTTGTCTTGTCTTGAGTTTGACCTCATTAGTTTCCTATCTGTCTTTGTCACTTCTGCTGTTGCTGTGATAAAACACCTTGATTAAAGCCTGGGTTTATTTTGGTTTATGGTTCAAGGTGATACATAACCTGTCATGGCAAGAAAGTCCTGATGGTAGGGAGGAGCTTGAGGAGTTGATTGCACTGAGTCCACAGTCAGGAGGCGGAGAAAAACGAGTGCTTATGCTCTCATTTATATAATCCATGATTTTTGCCTAGGAAATGGAGCTGCCCATGATGGGCGCATCTTCCCACCTCAATTAACCCAATCAATATAACATCCCTCAGGCATGCTTAGGGGCCTGTCTCCAAGGCATACTTGGGTGTTAAGATGATATCTGGGATTAACCATCATTTTCTTCTCAGACCTGACTCCATGTCCCAGGGAGTGGGAAACTGTGACCTTCCATATGGGCATGACTGAGGGATGAATTGAGGCACTATTCTACTGGGTGTAACTATTTGATTCTCTACATGGACATGTGCCAAATAGGCAAAACCAACAGAGTGTAACCTCAGAAGTGTCTGTGTATTTGGAGCAAATCTTACATTGGCAGTGTTTGCTGAGCCTCTGAAGCTTCACACGAAAGCTGGTGTGTTGGCTTTCCATTACTACAATTAGAAATGGAAACGATCAGACAGATGGTTATTTTTTGCTTATGGCTTTTGAAGTTTTAGCCTATGGTCAGTTGGTTCCATCATTGTAGGTTCTGTCAGGCCCTGCTTCATGTCAAGAAGCATGTAGTGGGGCCAGCTCGTCAGCTAGTCAGTTCATAGAGGCAAGAAAGTGAGAAACAAGAAGAGAATAGTATTCTTCAATCCCCTTCAAGGCCTTGTGCCCAATGACCCACACCTTTTGGGAGGCCACATTTCTTAAAGGCTTCTATAATCTCCCAAAAGCATGCTAAGCTGAGGACCAGCCTTTAGCACATGGGTTTTTGAAGGAACATTCAAAGTCAAAATTTTGCCTGTTGATTACTCCAAAAATATGAGACCTAACGTTGCTCTTTAAGGAGTTCTCTGAGTAAACCAGGCATGGTGGCACACTCCTGTAATCTCAGCACTTCGGGAGTCAGAGGTAGGTGGATCTCTGTGAGTTTGTGGCTAGCCTGGTCTATGAAGTAAGTCCAGGATAGCCAAGGCTACACCGAGAAATCCTGTCTAGGAAAAAAAAGTTCTCTGTATAGCTATGTAGATCCAAGACAGCTCATACATCCATATTTCATGTGTTACTTAAAGATCAGAGTTTCCTTTCCTAGTCTTCCAACTGCCCTGTCATCCTTTGTTGTAGTTGCACGAATTCATCATTTTTTCTTTCTTAAGGCAACTTTCGTCTACATTTTAACCTTTATTGAGTGGGCTGGAGTCTTCCTTTCAGAGAATAAGCCTATGAGGCAGAGGTCATATTTATTTAAACTCTCTACTCTCTCATCAACACTGAGCAAAGCACGTACAACGAAGTATGGATGTCATTGCTAAATATGTCATCATTAACTACGTGAATGAGAATTCCTGGAAAGAAGCCGGGTCTGCAAAGGGCTTGTTGACTAGAACTTGAGCGATATGGAGAGGTTGGAACATTGCAGGTTTAGAGCCTCATTACAGTTTATCTTGGGCTATCTTTAGTCTCCTAAATAGCCGTTCTTGTCAGACCTTAAATCTGTGACTAACAGAGAAGGTCAAACCTAACATCTTGTGGTTAGCAGATTAAAAAAACCCTTTTGAAATCTACTAACAAACCCTAGTTGTGGTTATTTGAAAGAAAATGGCCCCCATATGCTCACTGTGAGGAGGCGTGGCCTTCCTGGAGTGGGTGTGGCCTTGCTGAAGTAGGTGTGGCCTCACTGGAGTAGGTGTGGCTTTGTTGGAGTAGCTGTCTCATTGGGGGTGGACTTTGAAGCCTCCGAAGCTCTCGACCCAAGCCAGTGAGTCATAGTCTCTTTCTGCTGCCTGCAGATCAAGATGAAGAACTCTCAGTTCCCTCTCCAGCACCATGTCTGCCTGCAGGCTGCTATATTTCCTGCCTTCAGGATAATGTACTAAACCACTGGGACTTTAAGCCAGCCCTCGATGAAATGGTTTCCGTTTTAAGAGTTTCAGTGGTCACGGTGTCTCTTCACAATGATAGAAACCCTAGCTAACACAGTAGTTCTGCCAATTAAAGTACTGAAAATCCTCTTAGATAGCATTAGGCCTAGAGCATAGTCCTCTGTGCAGTTATAACTTACCTCTGATGTTTCCACCAATGGATTTGAGAAATATCTCTATCTGTGACTTTTCTTTGCCCTGTTACTATAAAAACTTCATGAAACTATTGGAAATGCTTCTACATTGGAAAATGGAATTTGGAGTAACCTAAATCTTTGTGCCCAGGCCACAGTCACTCATATTTGGTTACAGAATAAACTAACTGCTATCTCCTTAGAGGGGAGAGCGTTTTTGTACTGAAGGTATAGGAAAAAAAACACAATTTCTCTCTCTCTCTTTCTTTCTTTCTTTCTTTCTTTCTTTCTTTCTTTCTGAGATAGGGCAGTGATCTAAGGAAGCAGAGGCTGTAATGGGCCAGGTGGGATATTTGACTTGGAAAGTGTCACTGTAGCCAAGGTAGGAGGAGGCATCAATGAAGACACTGAAGCTGCTTTATTTACTGCCGTGCACCAGGAAGGAACGGACATGTTAGAAGTCACTTCCCTCCAGGTTTGTTCTGGAAATAGAGGTGAAACTCATCCATCACCGCTGCCCGTTGAGCCTGAGAGACTGGCCTCTCTAGGGGTTGGGAGAAGTTCTCATTAAACCAAACCAGAACACTGGTCCCAAGCCCAGCCGGTGTTGTAGGCATAGAATCCTTACAGGGAATGAATTTAGGGAAGTGAGTAATTGTGAAGCTTCTGCTTATTTGTTCTGTTAAAGCTGGGACTCGATTCCGGTGAGAGACAGAAGTGATTAGGTCTTTAGCTATGCAAAAGAGCGCACACTGTTATATTGGAACCCTGAACAACAATCAAGGTTATTCTAGCTGCGCTGTGAACCACATGGAGAGGTTTTAAAACGTAATTGTGTCCTGGCATCAGTTCAGAACTCGGGGAACCAAATCTCCACAGGAACAGTCCAATCAATCACGAGAATGTCTTTAAAGCTCCCCCGGAGATGCTAATGCATAGCCAGGGCTGGGAATCAGGAAACCAAATTGCTTTATGTAGGGCAAAGTTTAACCTTCTTTGGGGTCAGATGTTGCGATGAGACATTTGGAAGCTTAGCTTCTTCATGGAGCTAGAGATGGGATGTTGGAAGTTGGGAGAGAGAGAAGTCTTTAATCTGATCAAGGCTGAAAAAGATAGCCATCTCTGCAGACGGACACTTCCTTCAGATGCCTCCCTTTTGCCTTTCTCCCATCAATGCCCTACTGAGGAAGGCAAAGCCAGTGAGTGTTGGGAGTGTGGTCTCTTGGTTGTGATTAGTACCAGACTTAACTTTTCTTGTCCTGTATGATAATTACTCACAATGAAGTTGTATTGTCAGGAACATGGGGAATTAAAAAAAGGGAATATGTACTTAATTAGCAAGCACTGTTCACATGGCAAAGGGTTTCTGTTGTAAGTAGCTTTAACTGTAATTGATAAAGCCCAGTGTCACCTAAGAAGATAGTCTCAACTGAAGGCTATCCAGACTGGCCTGAGGCAGGTCTATGGGAGCATTGTCCTGATGATTGTGAATTGTTGTGGGAGGGCCCAATGCACAGCGGGCAATGCCATTGCTTGGGAAAGTGGTCCTGGGTTAAAAAAGGAAGGTAGATAGCTGAGCACAAGCCTTTGATGGTGCTGTCAAGCAGTGTTCTTCCATGTTTTCTGCTGTGCTTCTTTCTCTGTGACTTCCAAGACCAATCAATGGTAATGCAGCTTGAAATAGCAAGCAGGCCTGCCTTCAGATTTCTGTCTTCTGGTTTTTGCCTTTCGGTTCCTGCCTTGACTTCCTTCAATGAATGACCTGGAAGTAAAAGACAAAATAAGCCCTTTCATCCTCAAGTTGCTTTTGGTCGGTGTTTTATTACAGTTAACAGAAATGAAGATAGTCACTAATGAGCACACATCAACCAGGAACCTTAGGCCACTTCTGACAGGCTGGACCACATGAAGGGGTTGTTCCTGCTGATCCAAAGCTGCAGGATCTCCATGACACAGAGCAACAGCAGGACATCTGAGAGGAGTCCTGGTGAGGATCCAGTATTGACAGTGTAGCAGAAGCCAGAGGCCTCAAGCCAAACCAATGACTTATTGCAATGAACATTTGCAAGTAAAGGTGTTTTCGACAAAGAGATGTACTGTGGGACACACTGCAGCTCCCACTGCGAGATTTTGTTTGTTTGTTTGTTTGTTTGTTTGTTTATCTTTTGGGGGAGAGGTTGCTTGGAGACAAGAAGATCAAAGATCAAAGAAGACTTTAGATTTGTCAGGCGCACAGGCTGTGGCAGTTGGTGGAGCTGGCCCTGTCCCTCGCTGGCTACGGCACAGTAGAGCTGACTCTGGCACAGTAGAGCTGACTCTAATGGCCTGGGGGCAGGTGAGCTGGCCCTGCCCTTCGTGGCCTGCAGCATTGGGTGAGCTACCTGGGGCAGGGCTGGAGAGCTTGCCCTGGTGATGTGGGTCAGGGAGAGCTAGAGAACTGACCAACTCAGCAACCACTCAGGCCCAAGGCTTTGAGTTGGCTCACCTCAACATCTACCCTATCTATGGACTGCTGGACTCCCCAAAAGGGTTGCTCCCTCTGATGCAAAGCTTTGGGGTCTCCATGACACAGGGCAACAGCAGGGCATCTGAGGGGGGTACCTGTGAGGATCCAGTATTGTTAGTATAGCGGAAGCCAGAGGCCTCAAAATACATCAATGACTTACTGCAATGAACATTTGCAAGTAAAGGGTGTTTGGACAAAAGAGTGTACTGTGAGACACACTGCAGTTTCCACTGCGAGACTTTGCTTGTTTATTTGTTTGTTTTTCTTTTAGGGGAGAGGTTGCAAGGATGAAAGGAGGCTTCCAGAGGCAGGGAGATGAGTGGGATTGGGGTGCATGATGTGAGATTCGCAAAGAATCAATAAAACGTTTAAACATTAACAACAACAGCGACAACAAAACAGACAAACAAAAGATTTGTGAGACAGGAAGTCCACACTGTGGGTTTCTAAGAACAGAGTTTGAGTACACATGTGTATGATGTGTGTAGAGGATGAAATGCATGCAGCGAGAATAAAACTCACACATGTGCAGTTCTTTAAGCCACATGTCACCCGGTGGTGACCAAGTAGTTTATAAGCCTGGCAACAAAGAGGAGAGAAACGGAATGTCAGTGGGCGGTGGCAGGGTTGAGTGTGAATGCTGGTGCACGTCTGAGTTTAAGGAGGCACCTGGAGGAACCAAAGATGTTGGAGAGGAAGGTCGGAGCATGAGCTCATGAATGTAAGAAAACAAGCATTTTTTCAAATGAATTGCCTTAAAATTTTATGATTTTTTTTCTACTTGTAAAATATTTTAAAGAATTTACTCTTCATAGTGTGTTCACTTTTTAAAAAAACTATTCACTTGTATCATTTTACATGCAATTTAAGATTGTGCAAAATGGATATTTTGAAAGGAAGATATAAAAAGAAAAACATTTAAAATAGTTTTATTTATTTTGGTTTTGTTATTTAAAAAAAAATTTTTTTACACTTTTATTGAATGTCAATGATTTACATGTCATGCACCAAAATCCCTTTCCTCCCCTGGTAAAATAAAACAAACAGACAAACAAAAAAAATCTTATCACAGAAGCTGTAGTGCATCACACAGTATTGCCTTTTGTCCACATATGTTTACTTTCAAATGTTCATTGCTATGAGTCATTGGTCTGGTTTGAGGCCTACACTATCATTACTGGATCCTCACTGGGACTGCTCTCAGATATCCCGTTGTTGTTGTGTGTCAAGGAGATTCTTAATCTTTGAATCTGCAGGTCCGGCCCCTTCATGTGTTCCATCAGGTCATACATGGGGTAGATGTTGGGGTGAGGTCCTCTCAGACCCCTGGATCAAAGCCCATTCCCATGTCCTCAGGGCAGGGCCGGCTCACCCGCTCCTGAGTCCTCAGGGTAGGGCAGTTTTATTTATTTTGAATCTCAGTTTTACAATTCACATGATAGCAATGAGAAGGTAGGCGCTAACTTCCGCTCGTTTGGCATTTGATTCTATGTCACAGTTGTGGAAAATGCTTCACAAGGATGCATGGGTCCAGCTGGTCCAGCTGGAGAGAAGCATGGTTTATTTAGCTCGCCAAATCCCGGTGCTCCTTTTTCACTCTCCCCCATCACTTATGCAAAAGTCACTGTTGAATTCATCTAGGAAGTTTCTACCTTCCCAGTGTCACTCATTAGTTCTAGCAAACAGACTGAAAAATGTTCAATCTCTATAACTTCTAACAACAGGCTTGAGGACCACAGAAATTCTTTGCTAGGTAATTTTTTTTCCTTGAGTGATAACTTACACAGCAAAAATACACTTATCTAAAGATCAGTAAGGACTTCCAAAGCTCTACGAAGTTTAGCTGCGTGGCTTTCCTAGTGTATCAATATGGCCATTTTTACAAGGAAAAGCATGCATTGTTTGAAGAAGCATCATGGAATCCTGGAAAACTTAAAACGTCAGTTTAAAAAAAATGATATCTTGTAGCATAAATACATCTCAGAGAACAACGACTTATTAACTCATCGCTTCTGGCTAGCTTTTGTAGAGCTGGAAGGTGCTGTACATGATACCAGAGGAGAAAAGTAACTATTAGTCGCCCCCACTGGTAAGAACTGTTTGGGAAAGATTAGGGGGTGTGGCCTTGTCGGAGGAGGTGTGTCACTGGGGGTGAGCTTTGAAGTTTCTAAAGTTCATGCCATTTGCAGTTAGTTCTCTCTACCTAGTGGTTGTGTCTCAAGAAGTTAGCTCTCAGCTACTGCTCCGGTCCCATGTCTCCCTGCCTCCCTGCCTCCCTGCCTCCCTGCCTCCTGCCTCCTATGTCTCCCTGCCTCCCTGCCTCCCTGCCTCCCTGCCTCCCATGTCTCCCTGACTCCCTGCCTCCCATGTCTCCCTGACTCCCTGCCTCCTATGTCTCCCTGCCTCCCTGCCTCCCTGCCTCCCTGCCTCCTGCCTCCCATGTCTCCCTGACTCCCATGTCTCTCTGACTCCCTGCCTCCTGCCTCCCATGTCTCCCTGCCTCCCTGCCTCCCATATCTCCCTGCCTCCCTGCCTCCTGCCTCCTGCCTCCCATGTCTCCCTGCCTCCCTGCCTCCCTGCCTCCTGCCTCCCATGTCTCCCATGTCTCCCTACCTCCCTGCCTCCCTGCCTCCTGCCTCCTGCCTCCCATGTCTCCCTGCCTCCCTGCCTCCCATGTCTCCCTGCCTCCCTGACTCCCTGCCTCCCATGTCTCCCTGCCTCCCTGCCTCCTGCCTCCCATGTCTCCCATGTCTCCCTGCCTCCCTGCCTCCCTGCCTCCTGCCTCCCATGTCTCCCTGCCTCCCTGCCTCCCTGCCTCCCTGCCTCCCTGCCTCTCTGACTCCCTGTCTCCCTGCCTCCTGCCTCCCATGTCTCCCTGCCTCCCTGCCTCCCATGTCTCCCTGCCTCCCTGCCTCCCTGTCTCCCTGCCTCCTGCCTCCCATGTCTCCCTGCCTCCCTGCTTCCCTGCCTCCCATGTCTCCCTGTCTCCCTGCCTCCCTGCTTCCCTGCCTCCCATGTCTCCCTGCCTCCCTGCCTCCCTGCCTCCCTGTCTCCCTGCCTCCTGCCTCCCATGTCTCCCTGCCTCCCTGCCTCCCTGCCTCCCTGCCTCCCATGTCTCCCTGCCTCCCTGCCTCCCATGTCTCCCTGCCTCCCATGTCTCCCTGCTGTCATGCTACCTGCTGTGGATACTCATCAACTCCAAGCCTCTGAAATTGAAGCCCCAAATTAAATGTTTCCTTTTATAAGCTGCCTTCGTCCTGGTGTCTTACCATATCATATCATCTCAAACCTCACCAAAGAAGCCTTTTTCCTCTCAGTAAATGGTGATCAATATAGAGATGCACAACTGGTCAATGTGCAGAAGATAAGAAACTGTGAAGCACTTAGCCCTAAATGGGTCATATATATCATATTTCCTCTTGCAAAGACTCTGGGATCATCGTAGAAGGAGTGGAAAGACTGTAAAAGCCAGAGGAGGAGGATGACACTAAGGAAACAGTATTTTCTGGATGCAGCTCTGCAGGTGCACACATGAACTCCCAGTGATGTGACAGCATGCACCATCCCTAAGAAATGGTGAAGCCAGACAAAATCTCGGCGTGGAGTCGGGAGGGGGTACTGAATTCTCACCCCTTGCTTAAGAGCTCTTGGAAAGTTATAGCTACTCAGAGAAGGAGGGTCCATTTCCATTCAGGATGTGGCCACTTGCAGGTGGAAAGCAGCTGAAAGTTACCCTCTGACCCACGCAGCCTGATGCTGTCATCTCTGCCCAACGACTGCATCTTTCAGAAATGGGCTGTGACTCATCTGATTGTTCCAGACCAGTCTGTCTCCTTCCAATCAGCTCTGGCAATGTGACGTCATTTTCCCCTTTCTGTACCTAATAGATAACTATTTATGCAAAGATAGGGAAAGAATCTTTGCACTTCCTGGAAAGAAGGGAGATCATGGGACTGTGAGAGCTGTGGACCAGGCAGTGCTGTAGCTAGCAGGACATCGTGGCAGTCAGGAAATAAAGCTACGTGAGCAAGGAAAAAAGCAAATTGCAAATGGATTTCTTTTTAATAACATGTCCGAAAAGTAAGACAAGGAGCATTAGGTCTCCTAAGGGGAATGAGGACAGATTAGATTTGTTGTCATAGCGGACTCTGAACCACTGGCAAGCAGGCAAGGTTTATCTCTGAGTACCCAGCCTCCCCTGTTGCTGGCCGATCTCTAATATTTCTTAGAGCCGTTTGCAATTTACAGACAGCTCTCCTTGTTGGCTGCACCTTCCTTCTATCTTCCCCCTGGCTCCCTGGGCTTTCATCAGACCTGATGTCAGGAATGCATTTGCTTAACTCATTCCCAGCAAACAGTGTCAGATCCTTCATGGAAGACGGGGTCAAATGGGGAAAAATTATTCAAACAAAGGCAAAAATTACTGTCAGTGTTGAGCGTGTGACCTTTCCCGAGGCGTTCGTAATTTCTCCAGAAAATCAGGTCCTAAGTTAAACAGATGAATCTCAAATTCTACATGTCAGGCAGCAGGAGGGGGTATGGGACTTGAAAATGTCCTTTTGTGATGTCTTGAAACAGCTTCTGTGTTTAGGAAGCCATTTTGCTTGCTAGCAAGGCAGCCTTTTCCCTCTCCAGGTCTGCACAGCTGATAGCAGACATATCTCAGATTGGCTGAAATGGATTAATCTGTTTATATTTCAAAATTATCCCAAATTGTAGATTCTCAGGATGTCAGCAGTTGTGGGAACCTCACACATTCATGTGGTTGAGCCTTTCATAGATAAGGAACTAAATCACGAGGAATTCTGGACCATTCTGAAGTTAGAGCCACACGACTCCCAAGTTTTAACAATGGGAAGAAGTTGACAATGTGAAAACAAAGCATCGAGTTGACTGAGAAAGTCTCCTGAGATGTATTATCATTTAGACACAAACCAAGGGTCCTGTGCTCTGTGGTCTTGTTATTGTGCTGTAAATGTGACTGAGACAAATTGGAGCAGTGTAGACAGTATCATGTGCCTGTCAAGATGCTCATTTGCGCCGGGCGTGGTGGCGCACGCCTTTAATCCCAGCACTTGGGAAGCAGAGGCAGGTGGATCGCTGTGAGTTCGAGGCCAGCCTGGTCTACAAAGTAAGTCCAGAATGGACAAGATAACATAGAGAAACCCTGTCTTGAAAAACCACCAAAAAAAAAAAAAAAAAAAAAAAAAAAAAGAAAAGAAAAGAAAAGATGTTCATTTGCCATACCATTGCCAATCATTACCTTTAGTTCCTCATCAATCATTAGTTCTTGTGTTTAATATTTTATATTCAGTATAGTACAATACATTCATATACTGAATAGTATATAAAAATTAATATATAGTAGAATTCTGAAAAAATTATCAGATTTTTGTTAATCCAATTTTTACTACATTATGAAATATATTCCTCCTTGTAACATAGCATTGTTGAGCTATAGGGCCCTGTGTTAGCTTCATAACATCATACATTTCTTTTTCTTTTGGATACAGAGATCTCATTGTCATTTGAGCCTCAGACTGGTTACGTAGCCCATGCTAGCTTTGAACTCACCAAAGTGAGTCTTCTTCGAGCTTCCAGACAACCAGGATTACAGGTAGTGCCATCATGCCAGATTCCTGAGATTATCTTTAGAGATCGTCTTGTCTGGCCATATTACGTCATCTGGTGACCCGAGCACAATGGTTTATACTCCTAATTTCTCAGCAAGACAACTATGAGAGCCAGATGCTCTGAGTGGTATATAGGTCTCCGTCTGCCATGGCATAAGGCAGCATCCAGCACATTCAGAAGCCCTTGGTGGCCCATGTTCTCCAAACCCAGCACTGGATGACTGGCATGGCTCCTTTGGAACAAACCTAATTTTTTTTTCCACAGGAGGAGAGAACTGGTGATTCTTTCTCCAGGTCTCATGAGATCACTGGTATGCTATGAGGTAAGGTGTTAGTCTCTAAGAGTTTGATTTTCCATTCAGCTCCACACTTTCCTTTGCTCCGCCTTACAAGGAAGGAAAATTCCAAGTAAACGATAAAGTCATGAAAATCTTGATTGTCTGTTTGCTTTATGTTTTCCTCAGTATTTCCATTTTGTATTTAAAACTCAGGATCTCATTTTAAAGGGCAAAGGTCACAATCAAGGTTAAAGTCACAAATAAACTAAGAAATCAGGTTTCTAGGCCTCAGAGAGAGTATTCTTTTTCTAAGATGGGCAGTGCCTTGTGCTGGCTTTAGACATCTGAAGCTAGAATTTACAGTTCAAACAATTTCTTGGCTTCAGCTTCCCTGAGTCATCTGGAGAAAAGTTGAAAAAAAAAAAAACAACAACAAAATAAAACAAGAAACAAACCAAAACTGAGTCGATTGTTTGGTTAACTTGACCACATCACAACAAATATAGCTGTTTGTAAATATCACACGACAGCCTGATATATATATATATACAGCCATCTACTTTGAAATTCAAACTTGTATTATCATCGAGGAACAATCTGTTTCCACAGGAACATAATTGGAAATTTCAGCTATGAGTTTTGATGATTACTATCTTAATGAATGAACTGAGTTTAGTTGGATATGAAATTGCACAACTAAAAATAAGCAAAAAAAAAAAAAAAAGATTAGCTGAAAGGAAAACATCACGTGAAAGAAAGGATGTAGCAATCGAGATGCAAGTTGCAATCAGAAGTCAGCACCCCTTAAGCATAATGAGGGGCATTTTACATGTAAATGCTCACCAAGGAGCCCTTTCAAAGCTTTCGATATGGTGGCAGAGTGTCGGCAATGCTAAGCCCAGAGGTATCCTGATTACTGACAGGAAGAAATACCAACATAGGAGTTGCAGTTTTGGGGACTCCTAGTTTTCTGTGTGGGAGTCTACAAAGAAGTCTCTGGGCCCAAAAACACCTACTAGAGCGGGGACCACACTACATGTCATTCGTCACTACATAACTGCTGCTCTCGGTCGCCAAACCTCTCCGCACATGCAGCTTCGGCTTTGCTTCCTTTGACGTGTCCGCACTTCATTCCTTCACAGAGTGCAAGTGCTGTAAGAGATGGCGTCTTGACTGCCCAACTTGTGGGTGTGTCCTTTGTCCAGGAGGCTCCAGCAATAGCCCCTTCTATGAACTTAAAAATTGTTTGAGTGGTGACTATAAACGGATGCTTGTTTTAAGCTTAGTTGTCAACGTGACCCGGCTCAGAGTCATCCAAGGGAGGAAGCCTCAATGGCGGAGCTGCCTAGATTGGTCTGAGGGCGTGTCTGCGAGGCGTCATCTCGATTATTGATTTACGTAGGGGCCACGTCTCTATGGGCAGCATCATTCCTAGGTTGTCCTGGGCTATACACATAAGCTAGCTAAGCATGAGGCCAGGAGAGAGCCAGAGCAAGCCACTCAGCAGCGTTCCTCCATAACTTCCGCTTTCAAATTCCTGCCCTGAATTCTTGTCCTTGCTTCCTTTTGCCGATGGATTGTCACCTGGAAGTGCAGTAAGAAACCAGCCCTTCCTTCTCCTAAGTTGCTTTTGGTTCTGGCATCTAGCGTAGTAACAGAGAGCAGCTAGAACAACCCAAATGACCACAGAAGCAGCCTGATCCAGCCCTGTTGAATGTCCCAGACCACTCAGTCCTCATCTCAGATACCTCCACCTTGTCACCATGTTTCCTTTTCACCAAAACAACCATGATCATTTCAACTGTTTCATGTTTGAAAAGTGTGTGCTGTTTGTGGTGCATTCCTTTGTGGGGTATAAATGCTGGATGACCTGGTGCCTTGACCACCCAATTTATGGCCATGTCCTTTGCCTAGAAGGGTCCAGCCCATGAAAGGCATCTCATAAACACGTGCCAATCAAATATCTGAAAGTTTAAGACACATAGGATTAATCAGATCTTTGTTTTTCCCTCTAGAATGAAACTCAGTTCCAAGTTGCTCTACCCATGCCTGTCTTGCCTGGCAACTTGGAGTCAGGCATGGGTAGAAAGTCATAAAGACAAATAGGGAAGCTGGAAACAAATAGAAAAAAGCAAAGGGCAACACTAAATAAAACCAGCGGATCCTGAGAGTGAAAAGGAGTAAGAATAAAGTTGAAAGGATTTTACAAGTAAATGCTCAGCAGCGAAATAAAAAAATATCAAAAGGCAGAAATGCATTTGAGGGAAACTAAAAGAGGCAGGCTAGGATCAGAAGCTTTGAGCTGTAGACAGGAAGAACAGAGCCTGGGCACCAGAAACAGTTAGCTCAGATGAAAATCTGGATTTTTCCATTTTCTCCCATGTGACTCCAGTGAGTCCCACGGTTCAAGCTTCACTCTCCTCTTGATGTCTTAGATCAGGCCACTATCACCAGGACATCAGACTGGGCTATTCATGAACAACACAGACCTGTTGCTTCTAGCTCTGGAGGCTAGAGACTCCAAGACCGAGGAGCTGCCAGATGATCTGTTGTCTGGTGAGAGTCCCTTTCTGCTTCATAGAGGGTGTGTCACTGCTGCGTTTGAGTGTGGAGTAAGGAGGGAGGGTATCTCTTAGGCTTCCTTTTAAAGGACACGGATGCTCTTCTTGGCAGCTAAACTCTAATAATTAGTTCATGGCCCAGGGCTGTCATCTCTTAGTACCAATTATGAAAGGATTAGATTCCTTTAAAGCTTTACAAATATTTATGTATGTATGTATGTATTTATTCTGTGTGTTGGTGTACATGTGAGAGTGCATGTGTGCTAAAGTGTGAGTGTAGAGAGGAGGCCAGGGGAAATGTGAGGTAGCTGGCTCTTTCCTTCTGCCATTCAGGTCCTGGGGAGCCAACTCAGACCGACTCAGCATCAAACACCCTTGTCTGCTGAGTCATTTTGCCTACCTAAGGATTAGATTTAAACCTGAATTCTGAAGGGGACAGTCAGACCACAGTAGCTGAAAGTATATATAGATGACTCTGATTTAGCCCTTAAAGGTGACTGGCATGTAAGGAAGGACCTTATATCATTTCTGATTCTTACTAAGAGTTCAAAACTGCTACTTTTATTTATACATTTCCAGTTCATAAGTAGAGGGCTCATGCACAAAGCTATTTTGCTTCTCCAATCGAAGGAGGAGTAGAGGTTTGTATAGAAAGATAGCAGCAACCTGCATGGAATAGTTTTTACTTTCCTATTCCTGGCTACTAAGTACCAGGGTTTTTAGAGAACCCCACATGTGGAATGAAGAAGAATGAATTTGAATTAAGAATTGGACCAAGCCTATCTATTCCTATACACAGGACTTATTGTCAGGGGCTCTTTTATACCCATGCTGTGCTTTCACCCTATTCCCTACATAATTACATTGGGACACTCAGCTTCTGCACCTGTGCCCAGGTAGTCACATGCTCTCCTCCCGGAGCAAAGTCTTCACAGTAGAGGTCTGCCCTGCTCATTGTTATGGATGTATTGTGATTGCCCCAAATCCACAGTTGGGAGTCCTAAGACTGATTCAACTACTTTTGGAGATGGGGGCATTGAAAGGAGTAATTACTGTTAATTGAGCAAATTAGAGTCAGACCTAATCCAGTAGGAATGGTGGTGTCTTTGTAAGGAGAAAAAGAGATGTGAGCTCTTGTGCTCACAGGAGACACCCCAGAGGAGAGAGAGAGATAAGCCAGGAGAAGCCAGCCTTGTGACATTTTGACCTTGGATTTCTGGCCTGCAAAAGCCAGATAAACAGTTTTCTGTTGTTTAGGGCATCCAGTCTCTTGCGGTTTTAGCAAACTACATTTATCTACTGTGACTATGAAATTATCTTTTCTGACTTTATTCCAGTGTTTCTTTCCTACTGTCCAAGAGCGTGAAGTGCCCCCCCCGCGACCCCCCCCCCCCCCCGCCGCCCAGTCTCTAGATGTAAATTTGATTCCCAAATTACACAACCTTATATGAGATATGGAGGGTTGAGGTGGGGAAGGAATTCTTTCAGATGCTGCAAGTACTGATGAAATGAGCATAGTTGGGAGAGTTTCCCCTCAGAGGACTGTAGTGTCTGGTTCCCAGCTATGGGGGGGGGGTGGTCCCAGAGGCTCTGAGACAGCGGTAGAGCTGATCCCCGGTTCATTAGGTGGCAGCTAAGTAGGTGTTCTCAGTCTCAAGAGCTCCCAGTGGTGGCCATCCTCCCTCCCACTGCTGAGGCAGCTGCTTTGGTGGCCACTTTGGGAGGCTTCAAGGCATCCGCTCTGGATGGGGTCTAGAACTTGCTGCGCTTTATCAGCTATTTATTTTGTGTGTTTAAACAGCCTTTCTCAAATGCTCTTGTTTAAGAACTGGTGTCTGGTTTTTGCAGATGAACAGTAACAGATCCATTTTTAAAAATCTGCCTTTGGCATTGAGCACGATGTTTGAACATAGAAAAGATTAACAAATGTTTATCGTTGGTATGTCCATTGGTGGTTTTCCATCAGTGTGGACCGTTATTAGGCAGGAAGCAATAGTGAACGTGAAACCAGGATCATGGAGACAGACTAAGATGCCTGTCTTTGGATTTTCATCACGTTCTCTCAGTGATCCAAATACCTACCCAAGTTCGCAAAGTGCTGGTTCAAACCTTCACCAAGGCCTACATTCCATGAAGCACTTGAGGCTCAGCATCTCAGGTAATTTTGCTAATAACCTAATAAGGTATGGAACCCATTTTATAGATGAGAAAACTGAGGCACATGGACCTTAGAAAAAATACCCAAGATAATACAGCTAGTGAGTAGAGGATTTTGACATCTAACTTTATCTACATGAACACAAGCCAGAGGCTCATGACTCACAAGCTCTTCTGTTCGAATGAATTCCCATTTGTTATGCCTAAGCAGGAATCTTTTTCGAGTTTAAACTTAATTCCTCTAAATATTTTTTCCTTAATAATATGACAATTTTTCTGGCCAAGTCATTAATTTACTAAAGAAAGGAAATTAACTGAAGAAAGTTCTTATGGCTCCTGTCTGTCCAGGGAAGTAATAGTAGCTTGGGTAAAATTTACATATTCCAAAGCCTATGAAGATCTATTCAAGTCAAAAAATGGACTGAGGAAATAATTGCTCTCAGACACAAAATCATCATGCCTCAAGTTTTATTATTATCTTTGAAATGGGGGATGCCAACAGTGACCCCTGGGTCTATCCATTTGTAGGAGAAAGCATTATGAATTTTCAAGAAGAATAGTTGGTAATACTATTATTTAGCTGCTGAATCCAGCACTCTTTCTTACTAATCATATTTCTAACATTTTCAAGATTGAATCTCTAAGTTTAATAAAATCCCATTATCCTCTAATACTAAGAAATTAATAATATAGAGTCTCATCTCCAGCTCTGTAGCAGGAATCCTTTTTTGTCTGACCCCACCCCCAAGGGACCACAAAGATCTTTACCCCTAACATCCCTTCCCCCAAATCATCCCATTATCCCAGCCTCTAACCCCAGCAGCACTCCCTTACATACTCAAGGGCAGTTTCTGCCAGGGCAACAAGTAAGCCGAAGCCTGACTCATCTCTTCCAGATCCATTTCCCAAGACTCATCAGTAAAACAGGTAAAACGCAGCCATAATACTCTACAAAAATTCAGAGAGGTAACAAAATCCAAGAAACAAAATACCCACTCAACAAAGAAAAACTCATAAATCACTACCTCATCCCAAACCCAGATGCCTAGACAACAGTGTAAAAGCACAGTCACTAACAGCCAGGGCAACACGTCTCTATCCTATCACAGCAGGCCTTGAGTATTATAACACAGCTGAAGCACAAGACAAAGACCTTAAAATCAATTATATGAAGATGATAGAGGTCCTTAAAAGGTAATGAATAAATCCATTAAAGAAATCCATAAAAATACAAACAAATATTTGAAGGAAATAAACAATTAAATAACAACAACAACTGTTCAAGACCTGAAAATAGAAGTAGAAGCAATAAGGAAAACACAAACTGAGGGAATTCTAGAAATGAAAAATTTAGGAATTTGTACAGGAACTTTAGAGGCAAGCTTCACCAACAGAATATAAGAGAGGAAGAGAGAATCTCAGGCATTGAAGATCTGAAGAAATGGCTAAAAAGCAGTTTTTAAAAAATCTGAATCCTGATACAAAATATCCAGGAAATCTGGGATGCCACAAAAAGACCAAACCTACTAATAATAGGCATAGAGGAAGGAGAAGGATCCCAGCTCAAGGTTCCAGAATATATTTTCAACAAAATTACAGAAGAAAATTGTCCTAACCTAAAGAAGGTGTGTATTAAGCTACAAGAAGCATACAGAATACCAAATACTCTGGATCGGAAAAGAAATTCCCTTCACAACATATAATCAAAACAATAAACATACAGAATAAAGAAAGAATATTAAGCGCTACAAGGGAAAAAGACTAAGTAACATATAATGGCAGACATATTAGAATTACATCTGACTTCTTAATCAATGAAGACTCTAAAAGCCAGTAGGGCCTGGACTTCTAGAGACTTGAAGAGACTACAGATGCTAACCTAGACTGTTTTATCCAGCAAGAGTTTCAATCACCAGAGAATAAGATGTTCCATGATAAATCCAAATTTAAACAAATCCAGCCCAACAGAAGATGTTAGAAGGAAAGCTCCAACCTAAATACACCCATGAAAACACAAGAAATAAATAATCTCATGCCAGCAAATTCAAAAGAATGAAAACATATACACTCCACCACCACCACCACCACCAAAATAACAGGAGTTAATAATCTATGGCCACTGCTATCTCTCAATATCAATTGTCTCAATTCCCCAGTAAAAAGACACAGACTAACAGAGTGGATGTGAAAATAGGATCCTACCTTCTGCTGCATCCAAGAAACACACCTCAATATCAAGAATAGACATTACTTCAGGGTAAAGGGTTGGAAAAAGATACTCCAAGTAACTGGACCTAAGAAGCAAGCTAGTGTAGCCATTTTAATAGCTAACAAAATAGATTTTAAACCAAAACTATATAGGAAAAGACACTATACATTCATCAAATGAAAAATGCACCAAGATGACATTTCAAACCTTAACATTTATGCCCCAAACACAGAGCACCTAAGTTTGTAGAAGAAACACTACTACAGCTTTAATCACATATTCACCTTCACACACTAACATTGGGAGACTTCAATAACCCACTCTCATCAATGGATAGGTCATCCAGACAAAAACTAAACAGAGAAATACTGGAGCTAACAGATGTTATAAACCAAATGGACTTAACATATTTACAGAGCATTTCACCCAAACACAAAATAATATACTTTCTTCTCTGAACATCATGGAACTTTCTCTAAAATTGGACACATACTTGGACACAAAACAAGTCTCAGCAGATACAAAAGAACTGACATAACTTCCTGTGTACAATCAAACCACCACAGATTAAAGTTCATCTCAGCCACAGGAACAGCAGAGAGCTTATAACCTCATGGAAATTGAACAGCTCTCTACTGAATGAAAAATATGTCCAGGTATAAATAAATTAAAGACCTTCAAGAATTCACTGAAAATGAATACACAGCATACCCAAACTTATGGGACACAAAGAAAGTGGTGCTAAGAGGAAAGTTCATAACACTAAGTGCCTACACTTAAAAAAAAATGGAGAGTGCTCATAGGAGCAACCTAACAGCACACCTGAAATATCTAGAACAAAGAGAAGTAAACACAGCCAAGAGGACTAGATGGCAAGAAAAGACCAAACTGAGGGCTGAAACCAATAAAATTGAAACAAAGTGAACAACACAAAGAATCAATGAAACAAAGAGTCGGTTCTTTGAGAAAAGCAACAATAAACAAATCCTTATTCAAATAACTAAAAGACACAGAGAGAATATCCAAATTAATAAAATTAGAAACAAAAAGGGGGACATAACAGCAAACACTGAGGAAATCCAGAGAATCATAAGGACATATTTTAAAAACTTGTACTCCACCAAATTGGAAAGTCTAAAAGAAATGGATAATTTTCTTGAGAGGAACTACTAATCAAAGTTAAATCAAGATCAGATAAATAATTTAAATAGACCTGTTAGGGGCACAGAGGTCCTTGTACTCATAGAGAAACACTAAGAGAACCCAGAAAGTTCCTCATGTAGGGATGTCTCCTCAATGGAGGAGATAAAATAAAATACCTGCCATATACCCAGAGAGCTGAGAATGGTGGGATATTAACAACCTGGTGACTTTTTGCTGTCTGCAAAGGCAGACTTCACCCATCTTTTTCTGTAGAGAGAGACCTCACTCAAATTCCCCAGAATGATTACTCTAGACTCCTTCCTTCCTAGACCATTTCCTGTCCTTTGCAGGGATGTTACAAGTACTTTATGGCCTGCTGACTTCTACATCATCAGTCATAGACCACACTAGATTCTAGGTCTTTTAGCTAGAGAACCCACCCTCACGGCCACAAGTACTTGGCAAAAGAATTGCTTTGCAGTCACACCTTAAGATTTATTGTGCATCTGAAATTGAATACCTGTAGGGATCCCCTAACAGATCTATAACCTCCCAATGAAATAGAAACAGCTGTTAAATGTCTCCCAGTCAAAAAAAAAAAAAAAAAAAAAAAAAAAAAAAAAAAAAAAAAAGAAAGAAAGAAAGAAAGAAAGAAAGAAAAAAGTCCAGGGCCAGTGCAGAATTCTACCAGACTTCCAAAGAGCTAACACCAAGGCTACTTAAATAGAAACAGATGCATTGCCCAATTCATTTTATGAAGCCACAGTCACCCTGATACCCAAACCACATAAAGACTCAGCAAAGAAAAAGAATTGCAGACCAAGTTTCCATATGAACATACATGCAAAAATAATCAACAAAGTGCTTGCAAACTGAACACATAAAAATATAATCCACCATGATCAAGTAGGCTGTAAAGGTAACTTTTATTCTCCTGGCTCAAGCATTGTCTGGGAGGCTAACTGCCTCCAGCTAACCTAGGCCTAGAGTGTTTTCAGCCTCTGAGACTTTCTGCTTAAGAGTTCACCTTTACTTGTTCTTTCTGAGCTTTGGGCTGGGTGGTTCAACTCAGCTGTTCTGCCTCAAACTCTTCTCCCAGATGACTTATTTAATCTGACTTCACTGTTGGCCCAGACTTGTTCTGCTTGGCCCCAAACTAACTCAGAAATCTGCTCTAATCTGGCTTCTTCTCATTTTCTGGCTTGTTCTGTCTTCACCTGTGTTCTCTCTCTCCAACCCATCTCTCTGTAACTGTCCTCGTAAAAGCGCCTCCTCTCTCTGAAAAACCACTTCTTAAGTAGCTTCTCTTTCCTCTCTCTTCCAATGAGAATTGAGTATATCCTAATCTTCTATAATTCATTACCTTTTCAGCCACTTAATTAGGCATCACTTTCAAACATGGGTGCTTCCTTCTACAAACTAACCATGCCTGGACCTACACTTTTCTTTACCTGATACTTGCTCTATACCACGCTGGCCTTCAACTCAGATCTGTTTGCCTCTGTCTCCTGGGTGAAAGGTGCGTTTGTATTTCCATGAGATCACAGAGACCTAGAAGATCTTTGGATGTGATCTCTTGCTAAACAGGTCACATACACCTAGAAGGCCTTTGGATGTAATCTCTTGCCAGAACAGCCATGTTCTGAACTAGCATTCTTCTACAAGGCTTCATCCCAGAGATGCAGGGATGACTCAATATACACAAATCAATAAATACAACTCACCATAGACACAGATTGAAAGAAAAAAAACCACATTATTATTTCATTAAATGTATAAAAGGCCTCTGACAATATCCAACACTCTTTCATAAGAGTCTTGGAGAGATTAGGGATACCAGGAACACATTTAACATAATAAAAGCACTTTATTGCAGTGGAAGTTTTGGCTTCTTTAACAACTCATTTCAGTTATGTAAAAATGTTTTTGTTTTAATCCCAGGTGCGGGACATGGGGCTGATTCAGATATAGCAGCAACTATTTGCCTCTTGTGGACCCTGAGAAGGACTCTTTACCAGCCACAGATTCTGAGGACTCTGGAAAGGGAATAAATGCAGAGGGGGGGGGGGGCTCTGAGAAAGAAGGCTGCTGCTCTCCCTGCAGCCCCTGGTTGCTGTTGTTGGAGATGAAGAAGTTGGAGCTATCCTGAAAGGAAGATTGGACTTGGCCCAGAGAACTCAAGGAAGTAGCTATGGAGAACTCAGCTCCCTTTCCCATCTAACCTTTCTCTTCTCCCTCGTGTAGGGGGGTTGGGAAGTATTAGGGTGGATAAAGGATAGGGTAGGGAGAAGGAAGTATAAGAAACTCAATTAAAATAGTTTTTTAAAAAAGGGTCTACAAGTTATAGCCATACATCAAATTAATTGAAGAGCAACTAAAAGAATTCCACTGAAATTAGGAACAAGACGAAGGTTACCAACTCCACTTCTCTTCTCCATATTCCATCTCCGTATCTCTTCAATACAGTACTTAAAGCCTTAGCTAGATCAATAAGACAATTGAATGATAAGACGTGGTACAGATTGGAAAGGAAGAAGTCCAAGTATTGTTGTCATTTACAGATGATGTGATAGTATACATAAATGGCCCTAAAACTTCTACCAGGGAACTCCTAAAGCTGATAAACACTTTCAGCAAAGTGGTTGAATACAAGATTAACTAAAAAAAAAAAAATCAGTAACCCTCCTATATACAGACCATGAAAGAAATCAGGGAAACAACATCTTTCACAGTAGCCTTAAATAATATAAAATATCTGCAGGTAATTCTAACCAAGCAAGTGAAAGATCTGTGTGATTAAAAAAAATCAAGTCTGAAAAAAGAAAATGAAGAAGAAATTAGAAAATGGAAAGATCTTCCATGCTCATGGACTGGTAGGATCGATACAGGAAAAATGACCACCCTGCTAAAAGCAATCTACAGAGTCAATGAAAGGCCTGTCAAAATTCTAACTGAAAAACCAATTTTCAACTTCTTAATTAAAAACAAAAAACTGAGGCTAGCTAAAACAATGCTCAACAACAAAAGAACTCCTAAAGGTCTTCCCATTTCCAGTTTCAAGTTGTACTACTGAGCTATAGTAATAATAATTTTTAAAAAACCCTGCATGGTATTTAGATAAGAACAGACCCATTGCCAGTGAACTCAAACTGAAGACCTAGGCATAAACCCACACATAGATACACACCTGAGTTTTGGTAAAGACTCCAGAAATAGCACTGGAAAAAAATATTTTCAACAAATGGTGCTGGCCAGCCTGGATGTCTACATGTAGAAGAATGCATATAGATCCATATTTATCACTCTGCAAAAAACTGAATTCAAAGCAGACCAAAGACCTAGGATCCTGTTAGAAGACAAAAGTGAGGAATAGCCTTGAACTCATCGGCACAAGAGACATCTTTCTGAACAGATCATTAGTAGCACAGGCACTAAGATTGACAATTAATACATGGGACCTTATGAAACTGGGAAGCTTCTGTAATGTAAAGGAAACTACAGCCAAAGTGGCAGCTTACAGAATGGGGTTTGACTTAAGGCCCACTCCAGGAGAAGGAACCCATGCCTGACACTGTTTGGGTAACCAAGAACCAGAGACTAGAGATCCCAGAGACCTAGGGAAAACCAAATACTACTGGTCTAAAAATAGGAAGTGCCAATAAAATGCCTCCCAATGATACTTTGTTATACTCATAGGTCAGTGCCGTATCCAGTCATCACCAGAGAGGTTTCCTCTGGCAGTAGGTGGGAACACGTGCAGATACCCACATCTAGAAACGAGAGAGAGAGGGGGGGGGGAGGGAGGGAGGGAGAGACTATAAATGGGAGGTTTCCATCACATTCCTCCCCTCAGAGCCAGGAGGGCATGGAGGACACCAGGAAGTCAGCGCCAATTGAATAAACTAAGCAAGGTGCATATGAACTCATAGAGACTGGTGCAGAAAGCACGGGGCTTTACATGGGCCTCAACCAGTTCTTCTGCCTATAATAATATATAATATACAACATATAACATCTAATATATAATATAAAATATATGATATATTATAACTATTAGCTTAGTATTTTTATGGGACCCCTGACTGTGAGAACTAGTTGGTCTCTGACTCTTGTGCCTGCCCTTGGGCTCCTTTTCCTCCTGTTGGATTGTCGTGTCTAACTTTGATGTGATAGTTTTTGATTCATCTTATTATATTTTATTGTCATCTATCACTTTAAACATTTATCATATCTTGGTTTTGAAAACATTATTTAACCTTCTAACTGGCCCACAAACCAACGAAGCAGGGCTCATAAGGCCTCACAGAGACTTAATTGACAATTACCGACTCTGTGTGGTCCTCTGCATGTGGGGCTCCTACTTCCTTCTATTGGGTTGCCTCCTCTAGCCTTGATCTGAAGGTTTGTCTTATTGTAACTTGTTATGCCATATTTGGTTGACACCCTTGAGAAGCCTGCTCTATTTTTTTTTTTAAAGGCAAATAGAAGAGGAGTGGATCCTGGGGAGAGAGGAGGTGCATGTGGTGGACCATAAAGAGTGGAGGGAGGGGAAACTGCAGTCAGGATGTAATAATGTATAGGAGAAGAATTTTTTTTTAAAAAAAGAAAGAACTCCAAAATGTTTTGAGTCATCTGGTTAACGGTTGTCAACTGTGGTTATCCTTCAGCACCATAAGGCATTAGAAGCTATTCCTCCATCTTGACTGCAACCCCTACCCACCAAACATCTTCCTCCCATTCCCAGGACTAATAAACATTTGAGGCAAAAATGATTTATGGAAGGTAAAAATGTGAAGAAGTTCTGCTCTGTTGCCAACTCTGCCATTTGGAAGTTTATTGTAACTTTAAACAAGGTTATGTAATTTCAAATGTTCGCATCTTAATCTGTCAATAATTAGAGACATTAGCTCTTAACTTATGTGTGGGTGTGTCAAGGGTTAAATGAAACAGCATCCTATCTTTTTCTTTTGCATTCCTGAAACTAAAAAAAAGCACATCAAAGAAATGAGTCCACAGCCACTCACATGCTGCAAGATGCACATTCCGGAGTAGTGGAAAATTGCTGTACAATTTTTCAGCAAACTCAGTTATGAAGCCGGAGCTGCATGTACATCACATTGTATAACTTACATGATTCTCTGAATCCCACCCTTGGAAAGAATATATTTCGCTGTTGTTGCAGGAAAATGAAAAAAATTTAACTTGCCAAATTTGCTATGACAGCTAACATTTCAGGAATGTAGGAGATAAATCTTAACATTGGTTAACAATTTTATACCTCGACTCATATCCTGGATAACATGGAATGTATTTTTGACTGTCCTCATTTCCTGTCCTTCCCCCCCCCCCCCCCCGTCCTCCCGCCTTCTTCCCCCCATACTGTCCAGTGAAGTGGTTCCAACCAGTGAGTCTGTTGATGAGGGAATCATTTATTTATTTGGTGTAATCTTCTAGGAACACTGTTTTCAAGTGTTGCCAACATGCTTCGACATTAAGTAATGTCATCAAATAAATAAAAATGCTTTGAATTACTCCTAGTGAATCATGGCCCTTCCTTTTTCCACCCCTAGGGACTGCAGTGTATTTTTTTTTGACACATTCCATTTCTCATCACAAAAGAGCAATTTGGCACATATTTTGTGTTTAGTTCCATAATTTAAAAAAATTTTTTTTGCGGGGGGGGGGGTGGCAGTGTGGGAATTTGGAGACAGTCTTACATCTTGCCTGAGACACAGTGGGCAGCTGGATGCAGATGCTTGCAGAAAACATCTTGAATGGACCCTGTACCCAAATCAAGTGGTTGGGCCCAAGTTTGGAGTCCTGCTCAACAGAGAAACAATGAACAGAAGAATGGAGCAATGCGCACGCCTTTAATCCCAGCACTCGGGAGGCAGAGGCAGGTGGATCACTGTGAGTTTGAGGCCAGCCTGGTCTACAAAGTGAGTTCAGGACAGCCAAGGCAACACAGAGAAACCCTGCCTCGAAAAACCAAAAAAAAAAAAAAAAAAAGAATGGAGCAATGGAGCCAAAACCCAAAGAGCACCTGAAAAGAGAAACAAACTACAAGTGTAGAGATATCAGGGAGATGACTCTGAGGAAATTGTGACCAGGACATGGCTGATTAAAGGGTCATATCAAGACCACAGAGACCCGGAGCAGAGGTTTTTTACCATGTGCCTCTGTGGCAAGGCTATTGCGCAAAGTTGTTTAAACACTAATCCAGATGTTGCTGTGCGATTATCTGGCGTACCTGATGATGCTTACGATCAGCTGATTTTAGGTGGACCTATTGGATTTTAGATGGATCATGTGACAGTCTCCACAGTGAAATCAAGAAGAAAGAATTTTGTGTTAGGACTGTTGCATAGAAATCCTTTGAGTTCACAGCCAAACCAAGACTGTAGGTGTCAACTCTCAGTTGAGTTACGCCACCCCCAACTGAGTGAAGCAAGTTCTCAAAATCTCTTTCTTCTCATTGTTTTCTTTTTTTTTACTTTATTAATTTATTCTTGTTACATCTCAATGGTTATCCCATCCCTTGTATCCTCCCATTCTTCCCTCCCTCCCATTTTCCCCTTATTCCCCTCCCCTATGACTGTTCCTGAGGGGGATTTCCTCCCCCTGTATATGCTCATAGGGTATCAAGTCTCTTCTTGGTTACCTGCTGTCCTTCCTCTGAGTGCCACCAGGTCTCCCCCTCCAGGGGACATGGTCAAAGGTGAGGCACCAGAGTACGTGAGAAAGTCATATCCCACTCTCCACTTTATTCACCCACTTCGTTCATAGCCTTGCTCCATATCCTATACTAAGTTTGTTTGATGGTCAAGTCCTGGTAATAGCTGCTTGGCCCTTGCTCCAGGGCATCTCCTGCCAAGGGTATCTTTAATGAGTTTGTGTTTATTTACTGGAGTTCTAGTCTCTGTCTGCATAAGGGTCCTGCTCCTGACTGCTGGGTCTTGGATGTTTCTAGTTTTATAAGGCAATCCTTATTTCTTATCTGCAACCATATGAACATATGAACCATATGAACAGTTTGTGGATGTTCATGATGAATTCACAGATGCCCAATTGTACTCTTCAACTTGACCTCATGTGCTAACATTTTTGTCACCCTATTCTTGACAGATGCACTTGTCTTGTACTTATTGTTATACATTCAAGAAAAGTGAATATTCTCATGCACACACAAAGATGGCTGATGGCACCTAAGTTTCCAAGGAGACAGTAAAGAGAAGCACACATACAATCAGAAAAAAAAACCCAGGAAAGATAAATATCTATAATGAAAATGTGTGAATCTGTGAGGTGAAGTTCAGTGGGATGAGCAAACTGGGTTGTGATGGGAGGACTGAGGAGGCGATGATCTGGGAGAGCCTTGCTCCACCATCAGCCTTGCCCGCAGGAAGTACCTGAGGAACTAGGAAGCTTCCTTTTCTTTTCTTTTTAATTACCTGGTAGACAACCCCACAAACTTTGCTTTAAATAGTGCAAAATTATATTTCCAAAGTCTGTGCCAATTTGTATGACCAGAGAAAAATCTCTGAGAATTCTAAAAGAGTACCTTCCAAATATTGGGAGGAATTAGATGAATGCAGTTTTAAAACAAGCTACTTCCTTCCCAAGTCACCAGGTTTTTATCTATTTTTAAAATACCATTTGTAAACATTCTGCTCTTGTCATATAATCTCAGCCCATTTTCAAAGGGCCTCTATTATTATTATTATTATTATTATTATTATTATTATTATTATTATTATTATTATTTTACTTTTAAATCTCACCATGACACTGAGGAAAATGCCACATAAATAAATAATTCATATTTTTGATATGAATTCTATGTGAGCAGTCTTGAACCCATATATTGCCTAACTCTTTAAAATTTTTTATTTATTATAATTTATTCACATTACATCCTGATTGTTATCCCTTCCCTCTTATCTTCCCATTCCTACCCTCCTGCCCTCTTCTGCCCTATTTCCCTGTCCTAAGCCTCTGATGAGGGGGTGCTACTCCTCCATCTTATGACCTCCACCTATCAGGTCTCATCAGGATACCCTGCATCCCCTTCCTCTGTGTGCTCACAAGGCTACCACACTATGAGGGGCACCAGAGTTGAGGCAGTCCTCACTCTTCCCCACACCACACACATGGAGAATGAGCTGTCCATCAGCTACATCTGAACAAGTGCTCTAGGTTCTCTGCTTGCAATGCCCATGGTTGGTGCATCAGTTTGTGCAGGGCCCCCTGGGTCCGGATCAGTCTAGCTTTTTTAAAGGATTTATTTATTTATTATGTATACAATGCTCAGCCTCATGTACACCTGCAGGTCAGAAGAAGGCATTGGATCACATTACAGGTGGTCATGAGCCACCATGTGGTTGCTGGGAACTGTACTCAAAACCTCTGGAAGAGCAGTCAGTGCTTTTAGCTACTGAGCCATCTTTCCAGGCCCCAGATCAGCCTGGCTTTACCATCTTCTTGTGGAGCTCTTGACCTCTCATGTCCTTCCATCCCCCAACTATTACATACAAGTCCCAGCACTTGGCCCAGAGTCTGGCTGCAGCTGTGAGTCCCAATATCTCTCCTGTTCCCTTGCTGGGTGGAGTGTCTCAGAGGACATTTATGTTGGACTAATATTCACTTATAAGTGAGTACATACCACATGTGTCTTCCTAGGTCTGGGCTACATCACTCAGGATGATCTTCGCTAGTTCCATCCATTTGCCTGCAAATTTCAAGATTTCTTTGTTTTTGATAGCTGAGTAGTATTCCATTGTGTAAATGTACCACAGCTTCTTCATCCATTCTTCAGTTGAAGGACATCTAGGTTGTTTCCAGATTCTGGCTATTACAAATAAAGCTGCTATGAGCATAGTTGAGCAAATGCCCTTGTTATATGGAGGAGCATCTTTCGGGCATATGGCCAGGAGTGGTATAGTTAGGTCTTAGCAATAGCATTATTCCCAAGTTTCTGAGTGCCAGAATGATCTCCAATTGTACAAGTTTTCACTCCCATGAGCAATGGAGGAGTGTTCCCCTTTCTCCACATCCTTGCTGGCATGTGCTGTCACTTGAGTTTTTTTTAATCTTAGCCATTCTGATAGGTGTAAGATGGAATCTCAGAATCATTTTGGTTTGCATCTCCCTGATGACTAAGGATGTTGAGCATTTCTTTTAGTGTTTCTTGGTCATTTGATATTCCTCTGTTGAGAATTTTCTGTTTAGCTCTGTACCTCATTTTTTAATTGGATTATTTGGTTTGGTGGCATTTAATTTCTTGAACTCTTTATATATTTTGGATATTAGCCCTTTTTGGATGTAAGGTTGGTGAAATTTTTTTCCCAGTCTGCAGGCTGTCATTTTTTCTGTTGACAGTGTCCTTCAC
Source organism: Acomys minous (assembly GCF_964271855.1). Taxonomy (NCBI): domain Eukaryota; kingdom Metazoa; phylum Chordata; class Mammalia; order Rodentia; family Muridae; genus Acomys; species Acomys minous. Next base: position 16,170,534 of record NC_140491.1, on the reverse strand, counting down.
CTTACAGAAGATTTCAGTTTCATGAGGTCTTATTTATTAATTGTTGACCTTAAAGCCTGAGTTGTTGGTCTTCTGTTCAGGAAGTTTTCTCCTTTGCCAATGAGTTCAAGGCTCTTCCCCACTTTTTCTTTTTCTTTTGTTAAAAAATTATTTATTATGTATACAGTGTTCTGCCTATGTGTAATGCCTTCTTACCAGAAGAGGGCATTGGATCTCATTATAGATGGTTGTGAGCCACCATGTGGTAGCTAGGATTTGAACTCATGACCTTTGGAAGAGCAGGCAGTGCTCTTATCCTCTGAGCCATTTCTTCAGCCCTCCGCTTTTTCTTTTAACAGGTTTAGTGTGTATGGTTTTATGTTGAGGTCTTTAATCAGCTTGGACTTTACTTTTTGCAGAGTGATAGATATGGATAAATATGGAGAAACTGGCAACTTAATAGTATACCTGAAAGCTTTATACTAAAAGAATAAGTCACAGTTAAAAGAAATATACAGTTGGGCTCGAGAGATGGCTCAGAGGTTAAGAACGCTGGCTGCTCTTCCAAAGGTCCTGAGTTCATTTCCCAGCAATCACTTGGTGGCTCACAAATATCTATAAAGAGATGTGGTGCCTTCTATTGGCATGCTGGTGTATGTGCAGGCAGAAAACTGTATACATAATAAATAAAAAAAAAATAAAATAAATAAATAAATATTTAAAAAAGAAATATGCAGCAAGGAGAAAAACAAATTCAGAGCTCATAAGGATAAAATAGAAACAAACAAATATCAGCAAAACAATTACAAAGCATCAATAAAATTAAAAGTTGCTTCTTTTAACAGATTTAGCATGACTAATTTTATGTTAAGGCTCTAATGCACTTGGATGTTAGTTTTGTGCAGGATGATAAATAAGCATCTATTTGGATTTTTCTACATATAGACATCTAATTAGACCTGCACCATTGGTGAAGATACTATCTTTTTTTCCATTGTATGGTTTTGGCTTCTTTGTTAAAAATCAAGTGTCTATAGGTATGTGGGTTTCTTTCTGGGTCTTTGATTCGATTCCATTGGACAAAAGCCTATTTCTGTTCCAGTACCATGCCATTTTTATGACTGTTGCTCTAGTATCACTTGAGATCAGGGATAGAAATTCCTCCAGAAAATTTTTTATTGTAAAGGATTGTTTTAGCTATTCTGGGTTTTTGTTTTTCAAGTATAGTCTGTGCACTACTGATCAGCACAAGGATCACCTAAGGATGCTTATTTACAAATATTCCCATCACAATACCACTCTTATGCTGAAATCATTTGGACCACATATCTTTCCTTTGTAGCAGATTCAACCCATTGATAGGTAATGGATATTGTCATAAACTTATTTGTTCCAAAGTCAGTGAGGTGTGTCACTTTTGTGATAACACGGAACATGCTTGGATTTTTTTATCTTTCAAGTAAATTCCCGACTGCACATAGTTCAATTTATTCTGTAATAAAATGTGCTGAAATCAGCATCTCCTTTTAAAACAAGTAGGAATCATTCTTAGTGTAGGTGGTAGAGTTTATGGAAATCACACTCATGTGAATAAAGAAAGAAGGTGTTTTACAGCGCCTCTGGAGTGTGCCTTAGTGACTTATTAAGTAGGAAGGGTGTTTTTGACATAAACCACATTCTTGTCCTAAGGATGCTTTTCACATGCATGCTTGGCTCCTATCCAGTGAGATCCAGGCAGCAAGAAGAACATGTCTGAGAAAGGTGGGTTGAGCCCAGAGACCGAAATCTGTCGATTTGGAGTACCACTCTGCTAATTTGAGTCCACTTTAGGGGATGTCTGATTATTTTACTTCTGCCTCTGTGTAGGCAGCTGTGACCACTCAGGTGAGGTTGGACTCATATTCACCTATGAGGCTGAAATGTGAAATTGGGGTTTTCCCAGTCTGCTCATTGTGGGTACAGTACGGATTTTTAGATCCTCTATTGAGACCCAAGAAGACTTATCCTTTTCAGTTAATGGTGAAAGAGGGACCTGAACACAGTAAACTGTGCACATACACAGGTAGAAAGATGATGGAGTCTGTTTTTTTGTTAAAGCTCTTTGCATACTGGATGCAAGTTCCTTGAGAGAAGGGATTGTTTCTTACCCATCTTTGTATTCCTTGCCATTCCTAGCCTGAAGCAGGTGCTTTGAAAGGTCTTGCCAAATTAAATTAGAGAAACAGAGCTGCCAGCAGTCTAGAATTGAATCACACTGAGACACATCGGCTTCCATGTCTGTAGGAAACATAATTTTAGTGTTATGATTAAGGGTTTGTTTTTCTTGTGCATGATTTGAAAATTAAATCTACACCAACTTCTTGATTGTTGCTTCTAGCCTGATCATTGTTCTCTCAGAAACGATTTAGAGCATTAAAATCTTGGGCTCGACACTTTAATATTTCTTGTATGTTTAGATACTTTCTGTTCCCTGTCAATATTATGGGATATTATTTTCCCAAATTATCCCAACTTTGGCATCTTATTCATTAATATTGTAACACTAGATATCCTTTCTCTACATAATAGTCCCCAGGATGATATTTTCCTTATTTTTTTTCGTGTGTGAAAGCTGAAGTTCTCATGGGGAAAGAAAAATCACATAATTCTTTGGGCACTTGCTAGGAAGGGAGCTAGAATGTTCTCTGAATGCAGAAATCTTGCTTCTTTGTTCCTGCCCCCTAAGCCCAGGAAAGCACAGTTATCTCTTTGCTTAATTTGCAAAGGAGAATTTCCCATCGTTTTTATTTTTTTATTGTTGATCAAAGCCAGGTTGCTTTGAAGGTTCATGAACAGGTAGGTTATTGCCTTGAAGGGACTTCAAAGAATCAAGATCTATTCATGCACAGGTCTGAGACACTCTGTGCCAAGGGAGAACTTTTCTTTGTAAAAAAGCAAAGAAAGTACTATTATCCCTTCCATGCCTTTCCTAAACCATGTAGACCAGGTGAACTATCTGGAATCTGTATCTATCATCATAGTATCTCTGTGATGGTTCAACAAATGCCAGGGTGTGGGCAATGTACATAGATGGCAGGTGTCCAATCTCTTTGAATTTCTATCATTTATTGGCTCTAGTCCCTTCCTATTTAGAGTTTAGCTTTTGGATCACAGCATTACAATATTCTAGGCCTTGTCAGCAATTCAAATTACCACTAGAGGCCTGCTGATTCAGAATCCATTTTTGATTTAACAAAATCTCTTCTGATTCTTAAGCTCATTAAAGTTAGATGTAATTAGGCCATGGTAGCCTTTTCAGCATTCTCATGCTGTTTTCCTGAAATACTACTATTGCCTTCCTTAAAATATATGTACACACACAAACTGAAATTAATCCTTAATTACTCTGGTGATGATAGTCTAATGCGTAATTATGCCTTAGGGCTTTTGATGAACTACAATTGGCCTTTGGATTGACATTCAATTAGTTTAATTCTTTTACTTGTAATTATAAATATCTTTCATATATTTCCTTGAGGACAAGAACTGTATTTTAATAAATATGTGTGGTCATGCAATTCTTTGTATGTAAATGCTTGATAAACGGAAAGTTGAACCATAATAAAATACCGAATGAACATATAGAAGAGGATTTCTCCAGATGGCAAATTTCTTGAAGACCAGGACGGGATCTTAAGTCATTTTAAAATTAAGAATAAAAAAAAAAAGCACTAGTCATTTTTGTTGGTTATATATGTAAGGAGGCTAATCCTAGGATATGACGCTAGACTCTATAAACAGCAGTTCTCAATCTGTGGGTTGCAATGCCTTTGGGGGGTCAAATGACCCGTTCACAGGCATTGCCTAAGACCATTGAAAAACACATATATTTGCATTACAATTCGTAATACTAGCAAAATTACAATTATGAAGTAGCAACGAAAATAATTTTATGGTTAGGGGTCGCCACAACATGAGGGACTGGCTGGGTTCATACGAACCATTAGAAAGGCTGAGAACTGCACACACACACACACACACACACACACACACACACACACACACACACACACACACACACACTTTGTGACTGAGGAAGAACACGCTTTTGTTCTGGGTTTTTCATCAGACTGGGTAGGAACAATGAAATGAACTCTACTACCTGGCCCTGTCTCTCTTCGTCCTCGGAACGCAAGTGCTAGGTCTTTCAGATGCAGAGGGGACCAGAGAGGGACGGACACTCGGCCCAGCAGTTGCCAGGCAACGCTTGCTGGAGGAGTCCCAGCATAAAAAAGGTCCCGGAGAAGTGTAAGCGGCCAGGAGTGAGACCCTGCAGCACATTCTTTCTGTGCCGGCGGCTGTCCCCGCGGCTGGGCGGGTTAGGGCAGGGGAAATGTTGCAGGAGGAGTCGGACCTGTCTCTCATCATTGCCCAGATCGTCCAGAAACTCAAGGGCTCCAATTTGTATGCTCAGCTGGAACGGCAGGCCTGGGTAAGCAATGGAGACTAGCGGGCCCACAGGATGTCCTGTCTGCTACAGGGCCTCCACCCAAGCCGGAGCTCTCTGCTGTCTCCACCCCCTTTTTGGTGTTTTAAACCCCTCCCTGAGCCCTGCATCTAGGTTTGCTCAGACCCAGGCATGGGGCGATTATGTTTTATTAAAGATGGGTGGGGCGCACCACGCCTTTCTTCAGGCCGGAGAGTGCCCAAGGCTTCTAGTTCGTTTATCTGTTCTCGTAGTCCTTTAAGGGAGCTATTTTTTAAGCTGTTGGATTCACGAGTGGCACGCCTTCCTTCTGTTTCACTGTCTCGCGGGTGGACTGGGGCTGCTTGAGGGTTTTTTAAATGCGTTACTTTGTTGCACTTTACTCTCCCTGCAGTGATTTTTTTTAATGCTCCCACCTAGCGCTTATTGAACACATTCAAACAGACCAGGCACCGCGAGTACACAGAATAACCAGGAAATCGTTACTGTATGAGAAGGTAGTGTAAATGGAATCATACAGTATGTAAACTTTTGTGGATGCGTCTGTCCCCGTTATGCTTTTGGCGTCCATCCAGAATGCTGGTATTTTAGTATTTCTGTTCCTTCTAATTGCTGGATAGTATTTCATTGTTTGGAAGCCCTGCTGTTAGTTTCTCTGTTTGGTACTTACCTGGTGAATATTTAAGTTCTTTAGAGATTATGGATAATGTCAATATGCTATTCTGTGACAGTATCTTTGATCAATGGGTTATCTGGAAAAAGCCATTGTTTAGTTTTCAAATTTTGGGAGTTCCCCCAAACCCAGTTTCTTTCTTTTGTTGATTTCTAGTTTAACTCCAGGATTTAGAGTATTTATATTATGTTAAGTCTTTAAAATTTGTTGAAGTTCTTTTAATATTTTATTTTAATTTTATTAATTTATTCAGATTACAACTCAATTGTTATCACATCACTTGTATCCTCCCATTCCTCCCTCCCGCCCGCTTTCACCCTATTCCCCTCCCCTAGGTCTTTTATGATCCAGAACATGCTTTAGCTTGCTGAACATTCCATATGTACTTAATAAGCATCCTTTTTTCCCTAATGTTTTAGAAAGTCAGGTAAATCAAGTAGATTGAAAGTTTTGTTCAAGTGTTCTGCATCTTTATTGAGAGTGCTGTGTGATGATTAATCTTAGGTGTTAACTTGATGCCCCTGAGAAGAGGAAACCTTGATTGACAAATTGATCCTGTAGGTTTCTTCTGTGGGCATGTGTATGGGGCATTTTTGTGATTCCTATTTGGAGTAGGTGGGCCACGCCCATTGTAGGTGATATCTGTAGGTGGGTGAGCCTGTTCTGTATAAGAAAGGTTAGCTGAGTGACGAGCCTTGGAGCAAGCTTCCGTGATCTCTGCTTTAGTTCCTGCCCTCTGAGCTGCTGCTCTGGCTTTTCTTTGATGACGGACTATAATTTGTAAGCCAGATCAATTCCTTAACTCCTTCAAGTTGTGCCGGGCATGGTGGCACTCGCCTTTAATCCCAGCACTGGGGAGGCAGAGGAAGGCGGATCAGTGTGAGTTCGAGGCCAGCCTGGTCTACAAAGTGAATCCAGGACGGCCAAGATAACATAGAGAAACCCTGTCTTGGAAAAAAAAAAAAACAACCAAACAAACAAACAAAAACTCCAAGTTGTGTTTGGTCAGTGTTTTATCATAGCAACACAAAGTAAGATGTGGTGCTTCGTGTGTGTGTGTGTGTGTGTGTGTGTGTGTGTGTGTGTGTCGGGTGAAGCGAACTTTGAGGTTTTCATCATTATCTTCCTTATACTTGGATTGCAGATTCCTCCACCCAGACATCTACCACGTTGTGCTTACAGTAGGTCTTCAAGCAGAGTCAAGTTGTCTCCGTATTTCTATTCCTGCCCCAGTGTTTGTAAGTTTCTGTCTATGTTCCCTTTAAAGCAGTAGGCCGCTTTAGACTAGGCTAGGATCGTGGTGGGTGTGGGAGCTCCTGATTAGTCCCATCTGTACTAGTAGGCCGTCTTCCTTACCTGTGAGGGGCCCTTCTTACCCCTGGCCTTTGTCCTTCCCCTTCTTTGTTTTGTAACCAAGCTCTGCCTTGGATCCGTGGCCGGTGTGTGAGAGATACAACCCTACTCAGGTGCCAGCTCACCTCTTTGTATTGGTGTGGGGTCCTAGGCTCAAGAGAGTTTTACTTTTCTTTTTTTCTTTCCAACCTGCCCATGAGGCAAAGACCTTTCACAAATACTCTGGGAAACTTTGTGACCCTGTTTGGGCTTTAGGGCTCTTGCCTCACAGGAGAGGAGGGCTGAGTTGATATTGCATTTTCATGCTTGTTCTTACATTTTTAGCAGATTCCTGTGCTGCCCAAATCTTTTGCGAGACCTTGATGGAGGCCCACGGGAAAGGATGGGCCCATGGGAAAGAAATCCATAATGAGAATAGCTTTCTTCTCTGTTTTGTTCTCTGTGCCGCTCCCAACTGATGTGCTAGCTCATGTCTAGTCTATATACTATGCACCTAACCTCAGTGGTTAGGCAGATTATGACAGACACCTGGAAAGTTTAAAAGCTAGCATCCACATATAACAGAAACCATGGCATATTTTCTTTTTGGCTATTGGCTTCCTCATTCATGATGAATTTTTTTTAAATTCCATCCACATACCTACAAATTTTATAATTTTATTTTTCTTAACAGGTGAATTATATTCCATTATGTAAATAAACCACATTTTCATTATTTATTAGTCAGTTGATGGACATCTGGGCTGTTTCCAACTTCTGGCTAGTATGGACAGAGCAGCAGCAAGGAGCATAGATGAGCAAACACCTGTATAGTAGGATGTAGAACCCTTTGGTTATATGCTCTAGAGTGGCAGAGCTGTATCATAAGACAGATCAACTCCCAGCTTCCTGAGAAACCCCCACATTGATTTCCATAGTGACTGTACTCCTCTTTGAATAGGAACGACTAGCTGGTCCCCTTTCCCTGCATCCTCCCCAGCCTGTGCTGTCATGTGTAGTATTGATCTTGGCCATTCTGACTGAGTAAAATGAAATATCAAAGTAGTTTTAATTTGCATTTTTATCTGATAGTAAGGATGTTGCACATTTCTTTTAAGTGTTTCTCAGCCCATTATGTTTCATCTTTTGGGAACTCTCTGCTTAGTTTTGTACTCCATTTTAAAATTAAGTGATTTCTTTTTTAAATTAAGTGATTTTCAAAAATCAAGTTTCTAGGTTTTTTTCTTTAGTTCTTTATATAGTCGATACTAACCCTCTGTCAGATGTACAACTGATGAAGATAATTTCCTGTTCTGTAAGTTAATGCTTTGCCAGATGATTATGTCCTTTGCTGTAGGCAAGGATCTCCTAATGAAGGAATCTAAACAAAGTTACCAAATAAAAGAGGAAACAATGCCTCAATTGGATATCTCCTGCCACCAAGTAAAATTTCCAATGCCAGGCATGGGTTAATGTTATTAAGTCATTGGCCAAAATGGACCCTCCTCCCCCAAGGCTATTGATTACTCTCCACAACCTGAAGGTCAGGCACTATTGCTGAAGACATTTGTTTATGTTGTCAAACATGGAGAAGCCAAGCTGGTACCTTAGCTAGACACTTCCCTGGTAGTCACTAGCATTTGTGGTACTGGGAGGCACTCTGCACACTACCAAAGAGAAAAGTAATGATCAATAATACTCACCTACAAACCCTGCAGCCTGCAACAGTGGCTTGCCTGCAAGATAATACTGATGCAGGAGTGACACGGGTGTTATGGGAATAACATCAAAGCCCACTCTGTGTGGTAGAACCCACACCTGACTGTCTAGTGTTCTTTTGCTCTGAAGAGACACCATGTCCATGGCAAATCTTATAAAAGGAAGCATTTAATCGGGACTTGCATACACTTTCAAAGGTTTAATCCACTGTTATTATGCTGGAGGTGTAGTGGCTGTTAAGACAGACATGGTGTTGGAGAAGTAGCTGAGAGTTCTACATCTGGATCTTCAGACAGCCGGAAGAGGGAGCCACTGGGCCAGACTTGGGCTTCTAAAACCCCAAAGCCTACCTCTAGTGATATAGTGGCCTCCAATAAGGCCACACCTACTCCAACAAGGCCACATCTCCTAATCCCACTCAAGTAGTGCTACTCGCTAATGACCAAGCATTCAAATATATGAGCCTATGGGGGCCATTCAAACCATCACATCACTAATGGTAAAGTGGTCAAGAACTTGAGTCTAGGTAGGTAACAAGCCTGCAGGAATACCTCCTACTATTATTCTGCCAAAAGATCACAGTAATAAAAATAGTTCCTCATGACAGACTACTATACTCATATAGATCAATGCCTTGCTCAACTCGAATTAGAACAACTTGCAGTAGAAAGTTAATTAACACAGAGACCCGCACTTGACAATGTGCAGAGAGAGTCTTTGGAGAACTCAGTCCTAAAGAGGATGTCTTCATCAGCATCCTCCCCTCAAGGTGTAGGAATCTATGTGGAAGAGAAAGAGCCTAAGAGCCAGAAATGATGGATGATTCCAAGGAAACCGTGTATTTTAGACACAATAGGATTGATACACATATGAACTTGCAGACACTGGCAGCATGTATAAGACCTATATTACTGCGAGCCAGATGGGGTCCCACCACTGAGAGAGGAAAGTAAATGCAGGTTCTCACTTCTAACCAAGAAGCCATCTGCAATTGATAGCCACTGGCAAAAAGAAAATCAGTTTTTTTCCCCTAATAAATTGTCACTGGGTGTATCAATCATGGTCCAGCACAGTCTCCATGCCCAGGAGTAGTTTTGTTTGTTTGTTTGTTTTTGTGGTCTTTTGTTTTTGTTTTGAGAGAAAGAGAGAAAGAAAGAATTGGGTCGGTAATTAGGTGGTAATTAGGGCCTTTGAGGGAGGGGGAAATATGATAAAATATATTGTTTGAAAAAGTTTCAATTAAAAATAAAAATATGTAACAACTAACAATTAATATAAGAGGTCTGCAGAGACGACTGAGTGGTTGTGAGCACTGGTTGCTCTTCCAAAGGTCCTGAGTTCAATTCTCAGAAACCACATGATGTCTCCCAACTGTCTTTAATGGATCTGATTCCCCCTCTTGGCATGCAGGTGTACATGCAGACACAATACTCATATGCATAAATAAATCATTAAAAATTAATATAACAAAAGTGAAAAAAATCAGTCTATTTGTTTAGTAGCTGATTGCTTATTGCCTGCTGTGTATTAGCCTCCCTTTGTTCCCAGGCTCTGCCAAAGGTAAATTAGATTGGAGACCTGCTTGTCCTTGGATGACCTTGTTGAGAATTTGGCTCATTTGGTTTTCTTAACAATTTTTGGGGGGGAGGTGCATGGGTGACAGGGTGGAATCAAAAGTTATGATTTCATTCCAAATGATCTGACATTGGTAAGAAGACACCGGATCTCTTGGAGCTGGAGTTACAGGCCATTGTGAGCTCTGGGTGTGGGCTCTGGGAACCCAACTCAGGTCTTCTGGGAGAGCAGTGGGTGCTCTTAACTGCTGAATCTTGCTGACAGCCCCTTCAGGTGATGCTTGTTTAATTGTAAAGGTCCCTCTTCATTAAAACTGTTTTCTAGATGATGCATGGAGGTCTTTGTAATCTTGTTTCCTCTTGCCTTTGTGTGATGCCAGTCAGACAGCAGCATGCCTTTAGTGAATGCTTTGCATTCTGTACTAACTAAAATGTAGCCTCCAAATGACAAGATCATTGTCACCTAACCCACCACGAATCAGCCTTGGGATTAGTTACCAACTTTAATGCCATTATGTGTTGAGCCAAAACTGAGTTTTCTCAAGATCAGTTTTCCCTTGGTTCCTTCCTGGGTCTCCTAGGTTTTCAACAAAGGGTTTGATATATTCTGTGGGTCTTTTACAGTGCTTCTGTTGTTGTTGTTGTTGTTTTATTTTATTTATTTATTTTTTTTGTTAATTTTTTTTTTCCGAGACAGGGTTTCTCTGTGTGGTCTTGGCTGTCCTAGACTGGCTTTGTAGACCAGGCTGGCCTCAAACTCACAGAGATCCGCCTGCCGCCGCCTCCCGAGTGCTGGGATTAAAGCTGTGTGCTACCACACAGCTGAGAACCCAGCTTCTCAGCACTTTTTTGGTGTTGAACTTTTTAGCCTTCTATCTCACAGTGTCCTAGTTTCTTGAGGATAAAACTGGCCAAGCACTTAATACTTGCAAAGTGTCTACTTAATTCTCCGTATCCTCCGCAGCCCTGCATGTGGCTTTGTGATGGCCTTGTCCTGATTCTCAGACCCATGTCTTTCAGAATAGGCTTACAGTCCCAAGGGAAGTGTAGCTGTTGCGTAGCCAGATCTTCCCTCAGGATTGTCTCTCATTATTTATTTTCTCAGCAATTCTTTTCTACTTTTAGATGTGTGTGTGTGTGTGTGTGTGTGTGTGAGAGAGAGAGAGAGAGAGAGAGAGAGAGAGAGAGAGAGAGAGGGAGGGAGGGAGGGAGGGAGGGAGAGGGAGGGAGAGAGAGAGAGAGAGGAAGGGAGGGAGGGAGGGAGAGAGAGAGAGAGAGAGAGAGAGAGAGAGAGGGAGGGAGGGAGGGAGAGGCCATTTTTTGTTCTATACAAGTTTATTAACCAGCTGGTAGATTCTCTGTCCACTTTGTACATATTCATCTCATTTGACTGAACAAGATAACATACCTCACAAATAGTTATATTAGTAAGGGCTTTATAAAAGAAACCCTGTTTTTTTGTTTTGTTTTGTTTTTAGGTGCAAACGACACAGTATTTCTTTGTCCAGTGTCCTTTGTTATCTCAGTGTTCACTGTGGTGCTTTGCCCTTTACCCTTGAAACACTGACCCATTTATTCCTTTAATCAGCTTTGCTGAAGTACTTTTAAACAGCTGGCCTGGTACTATGTGTTTTCTACCTTTAATTAACATATTTTCCTGCTGGTACATCTCCTGTACTGCCTCAAGTTTTCTGTTTAGGAGTCCACAGAAATTGGTAGAGCAACTTACAAAGAAAAATATAATTGTATAGATGCCTAAAAGCTAAACATAGATTTTAAAATATTTTTTCCTCGCAAATGTTATCTTCAGCATATATAATTAGCCATCAATTATGCCTAATATATCCTCTTATATAGCAAAGTTGTCATGTCTTTTGTTTTCTAAATATCTCCAAGTAGCAGTCTTGAAGTTATTTTGAATTTTAGGACTGAGTTTTCTCATTCATTCTCTAGACACTGAGGTGATGGTGTAATTCCAGATTGGTGTCCAGTGCAACATTGGTATTGCTATTTTATTTTATTCTGCATTAAATAGATGTTGTATAAGCCATGGAATGTTATTTTTATTCCATTAAGCATTTAATATATCTTATTACTCATTTTTTATTAAAAATAATAGAATTATAACAGGAAGGGCCTGAAAGAAGATGGACTTTAACGTGAGGAATATATAATAGGTATTGTCATGTCTAGAACCCCAGAGCATCCTGATACTAGTAAAAAAAAAAAAAAACTCATGAAATTTATCTCAAATATATAGAATTTATATTAGTATGAAAGGTCTGGTCCATAATTAGGAAAATATGTTCTATGTTTTAAAAAGATTTTTTATTATTTTAAAATTGTGTGTGTGTGTGTGTGTGTGTGTGTGTGTGTGTGTGTGTATGTGTGCGCCTGCAGGTGGGTGGTGTGAGTTCAGCTGCCTGTGGAGGTTAGAGGCATCAGGTCTCTTCAGAGCTGGAAGTTAGAGGCATCATGTGGTTGTAACCTACCTGAGATAGGGCCTGGGAATTGAACTTGGATCTTCTGGAAGAGCAGTATGCATTATGCATAGACTGTTTTGTTTGTTTGTTTGGAGTATATTTTTAGGTAACATTTGGCATATAGTTGGGGAAGATCTAGATTGGATTGTTGCACATGGTATACAAATGAGAAACTCAGGCTCTTTTATTTGTCCTGAGGCAGGAAGTGATGCCATCCTTACCCATTATTGTATTTTTACTTCTGTAAAGTAAGATAGCAAGGAAATGAGAATTCCAAGAGAAGAAAGTTCTTTCTTTCTTTCTTTCTTTCTTTCTTTCTTTCTTTCTTTCTTTTTTTTTAGAAGAAAAGTTCTTGCCTGTATGGAATTTATATTTAAGATACAAGATACAAGGACCTGGAGGGGACAGGAGCTCCACAAGGAGATCAACAAAGCCAACAAATCTGGACCCAAGGGGCCCTGAGGAGACTGATGCACCAACCAAGGGCAATGCATCATGAGAACCTAGACCTTTGTTCCAATGTAGCTGATGGGCATCTGTCTTCATGAGGGTTCCCTAGTAAGGGGAGCAGGCGCTATCTCTGACATGGACTCTGGTGCCTGCTATTTGACAACTTCCCCCTGGCAGGGCAGCCTTGCTAGGACACAGACGAAGAGACTACAGGCCGCCCTAGTGAGATCTGATAGGCTGGGGTCAGATGGTAGGGGAAGAGGGCTGCTTTCTCTAGAGGACTAGTTGTTGGGGATAGGAGGGAGGAGGGTGGGAATGGGAGGAGTTGAGGGAGGGGGTTATAATCAAGATGTAGTGTGAATAAATTATAAAAAGTAAAAATTTAAAAACAGAAAAAAAAGATACAAGATCTATATTACTTGTGAATTTGGCTTGATAAAGTGTATCTCCTTTTTATGTCAGCACTGAGTTGCTTAGAAAGTATTGTGAAAGATTCTTGGATTAGTAAGAATAAGCTGAAAGGGCTAAGGGAGAAGATTGGTCACAAAAAGTAAAGCGAGAAGGATTTTATGAAAGAGAATAAGAGGTAATAGTGAGACTAAAGGTGGAAAAGACAGTAGGTTGAAAGTGGGTCAGCTTGGCGACGTGAGCAGGCAGCCAGGGAAGGCTCCATCTTCAGTGAGAGAAACCAGAGTAGGGCTGGAACTGTACAGCACTTGTTGATGTAGGCACAGTCAGCGCTCAGGGCGCCAGCCCTTCCCGTCTGAAATGAACACTTAGTCCTGGCTACAGCGTGTTCCGTTGGGACTGCTAGGATTACAGCAATGAGTCTGCACTATGGTTTTAGATGGAACCAGAAGTATTAGGAAGAAATGGAGATACCCAGTTGAACGTGTTTTCATTGAGCATCTCATTAGTGATGGTAATGAGCTCTTGAGAGGAATTAAGGTAATGGCAAGGATGTCTGGGAATTACGGTAGGAAAGGGCAATAACCTTTTACGTAGTAGGTCTCACTTTCACTTTTATGTCTTTAATTATGCTGTGAGATCGTTAAAAGTAAGGAAGGATATCTTTTTATTTTTAAACTCAGCAACTGGCACATACAAAGAATTCAATTAACTATTGTAAGAACAATGCAGATGAACAGAGCACAAATGCACCTAGAGGAAATGGCTGGAGAGTCAGAAAATCTTGTGTAGCTCTCAAGGTGGGATGATGAAACCCAGCTACCAATGTTGGGGCAATGAGAAGGCCAAGCTGGTTTCTTGTGCAGGAACTTCCTAGATAAGTAGGTTGGGTGGGAATAGTTTTTTTTTGAGAGTTGGAAGTTCCTGAATGATGACGACTATTATTATTATTATTATTATTATTATTATTATTATTATTATCATCATCATCATCATCATCATCATCATCATCATCATCATCAACAACAACAACAACAACTATACCAGGCATGAATGGGTTGCTGAGGTACTTTCAGGAGGGGAAGTCCTGGCCTCTGATAGTCAGGAGAGAGAGAGAGAGTGGGAGGAACGCTGTAGCCTCTTCTATTTGTCGTTACTTCCTACGTTCTATGGGTTCTTCTGTATGTCCACAAGCACTCCATGAACTGGGCTCAGGAGGCCCCGACCTACACAAAGAACTAGAGGCAACTAAGGAATTCTGAGAGAGAGAGAGAGAGAGAGAGAGAGAATGTGTCTGTCTTCCTTCCCAGGGAAGAACACGGCAACTGATTATCTAGTACCAAGTGCCCTAAAAACATACAAGTAACATTAGACAGACTGAACAGATTATATTTAGTAATATAACATAACATGTATGTGGCATATAATACATATATATTTATATAATGGCAATTAATGAAAAAAGAGACCATCAATTAAAAAAAAAAAACAAGGAGAGGGGTATATGAGAAGGTTGGAGGGAGGAAATTGAAGGGGGTAATGATGTAATTGTAAGCTCAAAAAGAGAAAAATAATTAAAAAGGCACTTAGGAGTTACAAGCAAATGAAATTGACTTTTCAAAAATGAAACAATTGAGAAACTGGTAAAAGCTATTATAATTCATAGGTATTCATGTAAGCTATTATTCATAGAATTGATGTTGTTATTCAAAAAATATTTGGAAGATACTTTCTCAAAAATGTGTAAAGTTAGCATGCCACTTAAACGAAAGCCATTATGTGTGGTGATGGAACTCAAGCTTTGAATAAAAATGAGGCATTGGAAATGTACCTGCCACTGTGAACCTAATGGCTTCCCAATATTTAAAAACTACTTGTGGTGATATTGGTGGTGACATTAATGAATCTTACTTTTTTTTCTTTTTTTATTTTCTTTCTTTCTTTTTCTTTTCTTTTCTTTTCTTTTTTTTCTTTTTTTTTTTTTTTTTTTGAGACAGGGTTTCTTTGTGTAGCTTTGGCTGTCCTAGACTTGCTTTGTCGATCAGACTAGCTTCAGACTCACAGAGATCCACCTGCCTCTGCCTCTCAAGTGCTGGGATTAAAGGTGTGTGCTACCGTGCCCAACCGAATCTTACTTTTTGATGTTGTTCAGTGACATATATCAATCACCTGACATAGTTAACCAGTATTTGACCATGTATGATGTTACAGAATCATATGCAGGCAAAGACTCAAGTTCAAGGCTGACGAGTGCATTTTAATGTGTTGGAGCCTAGAGAGTTTATTGACATTAGGTTCCACATTACAGCCAATCTTTAGGAAACCACTGCTAACATGATTTTGGTGTATTCTTTTGTTTGTTTGTTTGTTTTTGTTGGTTTTTTTTTAGACAGAGTTTCTCTGTATAGCCTTGAATGTCCTAGACTCACTTTGTAGACCAGGCTGACCTCAAACTACTCAGAGATCCACCTGCCTCTGCCTCCCGAGTACCCGGATTAAAGGCATGCACCACCATGCCGGGCTTGATTTTGGTGTATTCTTCAAAGAACATCTTCAGATATTTGAAAAAATAATAAAATTCTACCCCATTTCCAGTTACACAAATGTATAGTTCATATACATCAGATAAAACAGAAAGTACCATAGATTAGCTGCCATGGAAATTTCAAAATGTGAGTTTTAATCTACTAATTTATACATTGAAAAGATTATATGATGTTTCTCACTGATGTTTTTTTAAAGTCATTTATTATTATGTATACAGTGTTCTGCCTGTATGCACACCTGCAGGTCAGAAGAGGGCATCAGATTACATTATACATGGTTGTGAGCCACCATGTAGTTGCTGGGAATTGAACTCAGAACCTCTAGAAGAGCAGTCAGTGCCCTTAACTGCTGAGCCATCTCTCTAGCCCCCTCATTGATGTTTTAAATTCATACTTGTTTCTAAAAATATAGTCACTTTAAATATGTAAACATTTAGGGTTATGATGATTATTTTAAGATGAATCAGACAATTCTTTATTGTGGTCAGATATACATAAAATTTACCTCTGCTCCTTAGGAGTGCAGTCCCTTGGCATGACGTACATTCACACTGTTGTTAAACACACTACCATCCATCTCTATAACTGTTTAAAACCATCCCAGACTGAAGCTGTGTGCTGTCAAATACTGACTCCCCAGCCCCTCCTGATCCCAGATCACCACATACAACTTTCTCTTTCTGACTTTGACTGTTCTGGGCAGAAGGAAATCATCATATTTGCTTTTGTGTCCCTTTCATATAGCACGATGTCTTCAAGTTCATTCATATTATATAGCATGTATCAGAAAATACTTTCAAAAGGAAGATAATATCTCATACACACAGCATTTTGCTTATCTATAAAAGTATCTTTTATTTTCCAGTTGTAATTATCATCTTGGAGGCTTAATGCAGAATAAGCTCACCCTTTCTAGTTCTTTCTGCCCTTTGGCTGGCTGGTTCAGCTCAGCTGTTCTGATTCAGAACTCCTCTCCAAGCTGGCTGATTCAATTTGGCTTCTCTCGCCTTCTCACTGGAGTGCTCTGCTTGGAAATCTGCCTCTGAACTCCATGAACTCAACTGTACCGAACTCAACTCTACTCAGCTGAACTCACTGAACTGATCTGAATGGCCATGAACTGGACTGCCACTGCGTTCCTCTCAACCTTCCCCCCACTGACTGCCAACTGACTGACCTCAGCTCAACTGAAGTGCCTCTCCCTGCACTCTGCTAAGTCGCCTTCCTTTCCCCTCTGTTCTCCTGAGAGTTGGGAGTATCCTATCTCTGACTCATTCTGTCAAGTTTTTCTCTGATTTGTCATTTTCTCTACCTGCAGTAAGACATTTCTTTCAAACATGGGTGCTTCCTTCTACAAACTAACATTCATAGACTCTGGATCTGTTGATA
Organism: Acomys minous; assembly: GCF_964271855.1. Taxonomy (NCBI): domain Eukaryota; kingdom Metazoa; phylum Chordata; class Mammalia; order Rodentia; family Muridae; genus Acomys; species Acomys minous. The sequence continues at coordinate 16,153,516 of NC_140491.1, read as the reverse complement.
AGAATTTCTTCTCTGGAAACCCACAAAGTTTGCTATGATTTGTGTGCAGAGAGTTTTTCAGTGGAGTGAGGAGATAAAAATTATCCATCTACGTGGAAGTGGTTAAAGAAATTGCAATCTACTTAAATGATGGGATCTGTGAATCCAGATGCTACAAAAAGTATAAAATAGAAGTTTGTGAGATTGATAATTGTTTCTGTTGTGACAAACTGTGTATGAATTTTAGCTTAAACAGGCAGGGGGACAATGTAGATGAATTTTAATCCAGCAACATGGCAGCTCTGGCACGGGATCACATCCAAAGACCCAGATTTGTGTAATCCAACTAGAATGCAGATATGTCACACACTTTTAATTCCTCTGGCTGGAATACGGACACACCCTTAGCATACACCTTTAATTCCAGACAATGATGTCTAAATGAGGGACGGACAAAGTGACAAATCAGAGAAAGATTTGACAGAAATAGGATACGTCCAACTCTCATGAGAACAGAATAGGAAAGAGAGGCAATTTAAGAGAGAGCAGGAGTTGAGTGAGTTGAGTTAAGGTCAGTCAGTTGGCAAGAGTTGGGAGTCAGTTGAGAGGCGTTGCAGTAGAGGTGAGTTCCTGAGAGTTCAGTTGGTGGCAGTTCAGTTCATGGAGTTGAGAGGTAGACAGTTTTACAGAGACAGGTTGCAGAAAGAAAAAGCTAGACACAGGTGAAGGCAAAATGAACCGAGGCAGAGAACGGGTAGAAGCCAGAATATTAGAACAGATTGATAGAGTTAGTTTGAGGCCAAGCAGAACAATTCAGTCAAAAGCTGAGAGAAGCCAGTTTGAATCATTCAGCTCGGAGGAGTTTGAGCCAGAACAGGTGAGTTGAACCAGCTAGCTAGAGTTCAGAAAGAACTAGAAATGGTGAGCTTAAATCTCCAAAATGACAATTACGTCAGGTGAATAAAAGTTAACCTTTCATTTATTTGTTCATTATCTCTAGTTTTTTGGGCAGTTTCCACATTTGAGATGTTGAAAATAACACTGGTGTCACGTGTCTGTTTGCCTCCCTGTTCTGGGATCCTTGTGGATGCACCCAGAAGTAGAATTCCCAAGTCACATGATAATCATGTGCTCCATTTTAAAGGAACCACCATATTAAGAACTGCTTTCAATTGTTTTCACTTCAACCTAATGGTGTACAATACTTAAAATTCACGTAAAGCATCCCAGAGTCCTCAGTGGTGCTTAAGAGAAGGAGGAACCTGAGATTGAAAGCAGAAGAGTCAGTGTTCTGGAGGAATGCCAGCCAGCCAGGCAGCCACGCAGCCACGCAGCCACGCAGCCACGCAGCGGTAGACAGGTGAGGGCAGAGCTGCTCACAGAGCCGAGACTGACATACGAGGGAATTTGATGAAGCTTGAAATTGATGTGGCCTTAAGGAAAGCAAATGCTGAGAAGACACAATAGCTTTTATTAAAGGGCTCTCACCACAAGGGATCAAACTTGCTCTGTGGCCCGAGGGTGGAGGGATTAGTGGTGGCACGTGTTAAGTGCTGCCTGACACTAGCCCAGAGCAGGAATGTGAGGTAAGCATGGCCGTGCTAAGGTAGGATTGTGAACTGTTTCTAAGCACGGAAGCTAGTTCAGCTTCCACATTGAAGTTCCTCAGGCAGATCACCTCTTGGATGGGGCAGTGGCCTCTGAGTGGTTAGTGGCACAGCACAGCTTCCTGAAGTTCCTTCTAACCCTAAATTCCCCTGATTCTCAGGCACAGCTGGATACCTGGAGTCCAGCGTTGGTATGTGAGTGTAGTGAGAAGGGGAGGTGTGGGGCTCCATCAAGCAAAGGCAAATGGGAGCCCTCTTGATTGCCCTGATGTGTGTGCATGTGTCCTCAGCCTCCCTCAGTCTGCAGCTGTGTGTGTGGGAGTGAAAACTGTGTGTGTCTGTGTGTGCACAGGCACTGTGCATTGGGCTGAGGAAGAGCATGTGTTTTAGACATGCAGAAGGGTGGTGTCACCATCAGCATGGGTGCATGAAGAGTGAACACAGTGTCAAGACTCTGAGTTCCCCTCCCACTGTCTTACAGGAGGAGTATATTTTAGTTCTTGGAACTAGAGGTAATGGGTTTTAAAAAGACAAGACCTCTTCTCCAAGAATCATATCTTTCCACATGAAAATCTGTTATAGATATCTAGTCCATTACTATCCGGGCACATCTTATATCTTATAACATTAATTTATATTGAACTTCATAGCCTAAAAATTGCTTTGATAAATTTCTACTCAATTTTCATTATGACTTAGTTTAGCTTCTTTTCTTTGTTAAATAAAGAAGACATAACTGCAGAGATGTTAAATGGCTTAATCAAACTAATAAGTAAGTCTGGGAGATAATTTCAACCCATGCTCATGCCATCCTACGTGCTTTTAAAACTTGCCTCTATTATAGCCAGGCTTAAAACAGGTGATTAAACAACTATATTAAATAACCCCTCAAACTTATTAAACACCAGAAGTTCAGTGCATAGACTTCACTGCTCCGGTGAACATCTGTGCTCACTCATGTTTGCACCTGATACATCACACAAGTCAGGATGCAGCTGCAGCTGCTGTGCAAAGCATGGTGTTAGCCAGGGAAAGCACATGTGCGCATTCTCACAGGCTGCTACTGTAGCATGATGTTGAGGTGCAACACACCAAGTGGAAGGAATGCCATGCACACATAGTGAGCGCCTGGGTCAGAAGCCCTGCTCTGGTTTCTGTGTTAGTGATAAGGGAATTTTTGATTTATCCTAAAAATAAAAATTTTGAACTACTTCTCTGTCAATTTCCAGTAACATGTTAACTTGGCAATGTGATTAGATTGTTAGGAAATTTATTAGTAATACGAATATTTCTCTGTAAATCAGAAGTTTTCTCTTCATTGAGCCATCAAAACAAAATACAGAAATAAGATACTGAAACTGTGTGGCTAGCAGAGTAAAGCTGCAGCTTTTCGACACTGAAAAGACTCATCCTCAATGTGTAGCAATGCTGACCTTAGTGTGGTTTATACAGCACACTTCCCAGAGTGTTTCAGTGACATTCACAGAGCTCATGCTACTGAGTCACGTGTCAGAACTGTGTCACAGCAGCATGTGGTGCTCCTGTTCCTGCCCTGCTTTGTGTATTGTGTATTGGTTTGTATGGTGGCTGTGCCTGAGCCTTTCGTGTGGCTTGGTCCTGGGCTCAGATCCAGATCTTTGAGTCTGCTTGGCAAGCCCTCTACCACTTAGCTACATCGTCAGGTACCCTCTCCTGGTTTTAATTCTCCATTTTCTAAAGATTTTAATAATTACCTTGAATGATTGGTGAATTTGGTTTCTGCCATATCCAGAAGGGCTCAGGGAACAGACTTCCCTGGGGCAGCGAGAAGATGAAGAAAAGACACGCAGGAGGGTAGGCGGAACCATGGGCAGGATGCTGGGAGCTAGCGGTCTAAGCTCTCTGCTAGAGAAACCCAGGTCCTTTCCCTGCCACCACCTCAGTGTGCTTATTATAATAGAGGTGAACAGAGAGGCAGGGCTATTGTGTACAGATAACCAGGAGGCAGGGCTTATGGCCTATAGCTGAACCACAGAGGCAGGTTTATCTAGTCTGATAGGGAAGTAGTCTTCAGACAGTCAGTTCCCAGAAGAAAGCTGTGGTGATATCTTCTGCACACTCTCTCAACATCCATACCTGGACCAGAAGGGAAGGAGTGGGTGGGGTGGGGTGGGGTCGGGTGGGGACGGGCAGGGAAGCTTTTGATGCTTGTGCCCACGTCAGCAGTACACATTCACTCAGGACTGCACTTGCTCCCTGCTATAAAAAGTCTATCACGGAGGTCTAGCAACCTTGAGATGGCGAAAATGTTTAGAAAGAATAGTAAGATTTTTCTCTTCAGATTCTTTAAATGGTGCTGTGTGAATCATTTCCAAATACAAACCAGGAAGGGAAAGAAAAACAGGAGACGTTAACTTTCCATTTGCCTCAGTCATTGTGAATAATGAGCCGGAGGTTTTACAGCTTTTAAAATACTCCTGGGAATAATGGGCTGGAAGTCACTCTGCTCAGTTAAAAATAATTTCATGAAGTTCCTTATTTATTTGGGGATAAAATTGGCTTAAAGGGTAGGACATGGCTTGGTCAATATAATTTTTCTCAAGCAGCAATTAATGCCAGAGTAATACATAGAAATGCAGAAATGGAGGCCTGACCTTGTCCTTTGGTGGATAATTTACTCAGAAAGATAAGTGAGACGAGTGCTGCGGTGTGTCGCTGTGCTGTCACAGAGGACATGGTGTTCTGGGTGTTCTGTCTTTGTTAGGGGACCCAGGGAGGGAGGGTTTTAGAAGTTACTATGTATTTGCAATGAGGGAGCGTTGATTTCTAGGGAAATGACATAAACAAAAGTTTGAGCCCTCAGGGGATTTCCAATTGTGGGGCTACAAGTGAGGACCATGGTGAGATGCTTAGGGGGTCCTTAGCTTGGTCAAGCAGCAGCAACAGCAGCTCTATAAGGATAAAGTAGATTTAACCTGTAAAGTGCTACGAATGCCTGTTGAAAATTCAGGCTCCTTTATATGTTTGGAGAGCCACAGCCAGGACAGACTTAAATTTTAGGAAGAAAGCACTAGAGAGCAGATTGGAAAAGGGAGATGTTACTTCATTCATTCATTCATTCATTCATTCATTCAATAAACATATATTGTGTATGTACTTTGTGAAAGTGACTATATTAGGGGTAAAGATAGCCCTAGGGGAGTTTGCTATTAATGATGAGTCATATAATTTACTAATAAATATAGTAAATAAATTAATTGATAGTATGCTAGAAGCTAGTGAATTCTAAGAAAGAAGAAAAAGGAAGGGAGCTTGGGCAAGCCAGGTGAGGAGTGCAGTCTGGGCAGATAACAGCATGAACCACATGCCAAGTTCAGAAGCTATTGCAGGTATCCAAGTAAAAGATGAGGACGGGCCGCAGAGACCTCGGTGCCTAAGAACACTTACTATTTCACAGAACCCTAATTTGGTTCCCAGCACCCATGTTGAGTGCTTACCACTGTCTGTAATTCTAGTGCTGGGGATCTGATACCCTTTTTCATAAATTAAAAAAAAAAAAGAGGACTAGACTAAAGGTGATACCTTAGAGTGGAGAAAAGCAGTGTATTGGAAGACATGGTTTTTTTTCTTTGACTTTTAAGCTTTTTCATACAACTCATGACCAGTCTATAATGCATGGTTTCAAAGTGAATGATCCTTGTAATACCTGTTACGGTAGCAGGCTGACTGTCACAGCTAGACTCTTCCCTGTGCCTCCTTAGAACTGCAGATCAGTTTCTCCCTGGCCACCTGATGTTTATTTATGCTAATGAGCTTCCTGCGTAAGCATATCTGTTAGTATAGCTGAGTCTTACAATTTAAAAATCAAATGCCTTCTAGTCTTTTAAAATGTAGGTTTATTTAGTTATGTGTGTGGTATATATGTGTATGTGTGTATACTCGTGTGTGCACATACTCCTGTGTGTGCACATGTGTGTTTTCGTGTGTGTGTGTGTGTGTGTGTGTGTGTGTGTGTGTGTGGCTGTGAGGCGTTAATGCTGGGTGTCTGCTGCAGTCATTCTTCTCCTTGTTTGCTGAAGCAAGGACAGTCACATGAGCCCAGACCTCGCTAATTTGGCTACCCTAGTGACCTCGCTTGCTTTGGGATCCTTTGTCATTGTCTCTGGAAATATGAGCAGGCCACCATATCCGCCTAGCATCTATGTGAGTGCTGGCAACCCCATGTCTGGTCCTCACATTCTCACAAAAAGCACTTTGTGCATTGAATCTTCTTTCCAGACATTCTTTTTTTCCTTTTTCAGAGTGTTTCATCAGCTAAAGGGCTGGACTTTGCTGACTATAAACTCACGCTGCAGCTCACCATGTTCTGTCCTTTACATGGCTGTCCTGGACCCCAGGCGTCATCAGAGTCGGGTGTCATCTTTTGACACAGATGTTGGTAGTAGAGTGTTCTTTCGTTGAGCAACACACATGGTCTAGGAGTCTCTTCTGCTGATTAATAGTTGTGTCTGCTCAAGGCCTAGAGTCGGCAATTCACTGGGGTTGCAAAATGCGATATTCTTACTGGATCTGTTTTAGTTATTAGCTGTAATACCTTAATTTTTATGTGTATAAATATTTTTCCTGAATGTGTATTCATGCGCCACATATATGCCTGGTGCCCATGGAGCCGAGAGGGCATCAGAACCCCTCCATCTGGAGTTGTGCACAGTTGTGAGCTACGTGTGGGTGCTGGCAACTGAATTCAGGTCCTGTGTAAGAGCAGCAAGTGTTAAGTGCTGAGTTCATGCTCCAGCCCATAAACTGAAATACTCATATAAATTAAAATTTGCCTTTTACTCTTTGGTTTCTCATATGTACAGTTCTTATTAGAAAGACAGGATAAATGTGTTTCCTTTTACTCCCCTGTTTAAAGATAAGGAGTTATTTCCCTATCACCCACCATTTGATTACCCTATCCATGTTTTACTTGTGTGCTCTTACAGTAAGGGGAGCCCCGACTGGCTATACCTTCCTGGTTTCTTTATATAGCACAGAGGAGTAGGCCAGTCCACTCCAGACTTTAGGTCCTGCGCTATAGTAGGCGCATTAAGTGTCCCAGGGCATATTTGTTGGCTAGTTGGGGGTTCCTTGTCCTCCTACACATGACAGCTACCCTGATTGCTTGGATTCTTCCCACATAGGTGCTAACACTGTACAGGCCACCTAGCTGTTAAGACGCCACAGCCAGTTGTATTTTGGGTTTGTGGAATAGATTACTTAGCTTTGCTATAAATGTCTTTCTTAGCATCTTTTTTATTAGTTTGTTTTTATGTGATAATAAGGGAAATTAAAAATTAAAAATTAAAGCCCCGGATAGATGACTTAGCAGCAAAGAGCGTACACTGCACCTGAGAGAACCCAAGTCTAGTTGCAGCATCCGTGTTGGGCAGCTCACAGCTTCTCATGATTCCAGCTGCAGGGAGCTGCAAGATCAGACGGGTGGCAGTTTCCCTGCAGAAGATTTCATAAAGGAGCATAAAATACCCCGGGTAACAGAAATGTCTTGTCGAAGTGTGTTTTAGACTTTCTCAGACAGAGCTGGGTACTGAGACCCCAGCAGCTTGAGGATGATCAAATCCACCACAGTTAAGGGAGGATGTTGTTATGGCACAAACTGCAGTGTGGAATACAAAGAGGAAAGGGACCTTAGTGGTAAACACTAATGAATTAGGGTTTTATGTACTTCTGTAAATAGGCACCACACACGTGTGTATTGAGCAGCAAGCTAAACCGGAAGCCACTGTCCAGACATGCGTCATCACAGCAGCGGGTCTGGTACTCTGGAGTTTAGGTGTGGGTGCCATGGACTTTGCATATAATATGGGATTAGATTCCTAAAAATCTGAGCATATTTCTTCTCAGGCCTGTAGCTAAACATGCTATGTATTTGAAAGCTGCCAAGTTTTGTGTTTTGCCTGGATTGGTGTGCTGTCATGAAAGTAGGCAAGGAGGCCTTCTTTGTGGGGAGCCAGTGCACAGGGTTCTAAGCTGCTATAACCTCCAAGTGCATTAAAAAAACACCAAGTGTTTCTTTCTACACATTCGTTAACATTACTTATAAACTCAAGTGACCTAACCTTTTATTTCTGTTTTCTCTTTCTTTTCTTTTCCAAAAACCTAGGCCTGCCTTCAGAGACCTGAGATCAGACTTGAATCACTCAAAGAAGATATTAAGGAATTCTTTAAAGTATCAGGTTTGTAAAGCACTTCTCTTCCCTTTACGTATGCCCAGACTTCCAGCTACTTCTTTAAAGCTGATGTAACCTGGCTGAAAGGCTTCTGTGTGGAATTAGAATTCACACATTTTATAAAATTGTACAAACACGCAAGGATGGTGTAAAAACAACGGCTTTGCAATAACCGATTGTTTTCTTCCTAGTCAAAATATGTCCCAAGTGTAGCAAATATATACTTATTTAAGTAGCTTGTCTTTTTACTTCCTACTATGACTCGCCTCCTACATTATTTTTTCTATGCACTCAAAAATCAAAAACCATAAAGAAAATCTTAATTGTTGGACAAAGAGGGACACCCTGGAGTCAGCACTTACATGTGGGAGCTGAGACACTAAGTGGTAGCGCCTCAGAATATTATGTTGGTCAGCCAGAAGTTTAAAGACATTCATTTCTGCATTTCAATAGTGAGAAATGGTGTTATTCTTGAGAAAACGATTTGGTAGTTTTACATACATAGCAATGGTTAGCAAAATTCTTTCACAAATAACCATGATGCCAATGTTTTAGTGAGTTAAAGTTCATTAAGTTGTGGCTCAGCACCCACATGGCGGCCCACAACCACCCATAGTTTTAATCCCAGGTGATCCGGTTGCCCTCTTCTGAGATTCACAGGCTCATATGTGAATTTTGGTGCACATATATACATTCAGGCACACACACATACATTTTAAGAAGGTAAAAAATTTTTACCATGTTGCATATTTAAGAACCTTATATTTATTTATTTTTTAATTTAAAAACAGGTTGGGAGAAGAAGCTCCAGAATGCTGTTTATAGTGAACTGAATGTGTGAGTTTTCCCATCTATTTTGAGATATTTCTTTGCTTAACTATATTTACTTTGTAAGTAGTGGGATTAGTGTTGCTGTCTGTACCTGTATTCTCACTTTTCATTAGTGCACTTAGAGGATTTCAAGTAAGTTAATGTCACAAATCACCACAGTCTAGTCTGAGAAGGAGTGATGAGCAGGTGGTACTTTCCTGTATCGCCAAGTTTGTATACTGAGACTGCATTCATCCAGTGTAATTAGTAATGGGATGTTTCTCATAATACTTAACATTCTTTTTATTGTTGAATTTTGAATATTATACTTCTTTCTGTCATTACAAAGTGACCATCCAAAACATAATTTCTTTTTCTTTGTAAGATTATTATTGTTACTAAGAATCTAGTATTTTATTTATCTTGATTTGCCATCAGTGCTTATTAAAGTGTATATAACTTTTGCTCTAAAAAAGTATAACTCTAAACTTTTAGCTTTGTGGTTTATTGAACACCCCACTGTTCACACATTGTTTATGGAGTGTCCCCTGTGTGCCAGTGGGATGCGAAGCACTCAAGGTGTAAACTAGAAAACTAAGCACACATCCTGCTCTCATGATGTGTGTAAGCAGGCCAAGGAGTTTCTGGTCTCCTGTTTGGTCACCACTTGGTCTGTCTCCAGCACTCTCTAGTGTCTAACATTCCATTTCCCACGTTCTCTGACTAACCTGTTGTAACGGGGAAATGGATACCTTTGCTTAACCAGGATGCTTGTGAGGTAGGCCCAGATGAAGATCTGTAGGTTTATACTTTGGACACACACTTAGTTTCTTTTCTATTGTTGGAAAGAAACTCTACAACCAAGGCAACTTATAAAAGAAATCATTTAATTGGGGGCTTGCTGATAGCTTCTGAGGGTGAGTCCATGACCTCTTGGTGGGGAGCAAGACAACAGGCAGACTGTCTGGGCCAGTAGCTGAGAGCTTACTGATGCACAGGCTCAAGGCTCAGAGAAGGCACAGAGAGAGGGAGGGAGGGAGGGAGGGAGGGAGGGAGGGAGGGAGGGAGGGAGGGACACAGAGATGGAAACAGAGAGACAGAGACTGACTGAGACTGACTGGGCTTGGTAAAGACTTTTGAACCCTCAAAACTTAACCCCCCAGTGATGTCCCTCTTCTAACAAGGCTATACTCTTAATCCTTCCCAAACAGTTCCAAAAACTAGGGACTCAACATTCAAATATATGAGCCAATGGGGGCTATTCTCATTCAAGTCACCACATACATTTTTAAAATTAGATTTTAGTGTTGTTCCTATTATCGTCTTCCAAGTTGGTTTTTGAATTCTCAGCTAACATCAGATGTAAGTGCTATCTATTATTGAAATTGAATGTAACCATGTTATTGGTACTTTTGGCCACCAAAGGAATAGATGTTTGTTATGACAAGTAAAAACTATTAATTCACACAATGTAGTAGAGATACCTGTTGTGTATTATTCCCAATCCTGGCCTTTCCATCTGAGATGTTACTAATGACTTCTGTTGTCATGATCTAGTGCAACCTGAAAGCAGTTTTTTGATTTTTCTAAAACATTTTATTTAATTTTAGTTTATGTGTGTTGGTGTGAGGGTATCAGATCTTGGAGTTACAGACAGTTGTGAGCTGCCTGTGGGTGCTGAGAATTGAACCCAGATCTTTGGAAGAGCAGGCAGTGCTGTTAACCACTGAGCCATCTCTCCAGCCCCTGAAAAAGTTTTGTGTGCTCCACTGTGTCCTTTTGTTTGATGGGAAGGCCTGTTTTTCATTCATTATCATATCTTCTGTATCCTATACAATGCAACTTTGTATACTTTTCTAATAACTAATTGAGAGGTTTAAGGAGCTCATTAATACTGCCTTTCTTGTTTATTGGGAAATGATAAAACAGAAGTGGGAGCTCGGTATCAGTCTTTTGCTACTGGTAAAGACTAAATAGACACATGCATGTGCTCATACACAATTTCACATACATATAAAACACAGTTTTTTTTAAAAAATAAAGGCCATAGCTCATAATGAGAGTACAAGGAATCCGTAACCTGAACTCCAAGATTAAATAGTAATAAATATCCAGTCAAACAAAGTGGGTGAAATGTATATTACCCTTGGGAGCCGTTAGGGCACAACCCTTACAGGTTGGACTGGAGATATTATAGAAGGCCAGGTTTGTCCCTGTTTTCCCAGTGAGCCTCTTACCTTCTGTAACCAGATGATATAGACAGAAGGCTCTGTCTAGATATTGGCACTTGGATGTTTGACTTCCTGGCTCCAAAACTGTAAGCCTGTGTGTTTCTGTTTTTGATTGATTACATTTTGTCTGGGTGTGGTGTTGTAAACCTATCATCTCTGTGCTTGGGAGGCAGAGGCATCACCAGTTCAAGGCTATCCTGGTCTGTATAGCGAGTTCCATGCCTGCTGGGGCTGCTCAGTGAGACCCTGTGTGAAATATAAAACAGAAACATTACTCATTACTAGGATGGTAGTGAAATTAAATTAGTCCCTATACGTATAAACAAACTACTAGCAGATACTCTGTTTTGTTTGTAGCATGGACTACAGAGGTAAGTAACTTCTTACCAAGACAATTCATTATTGAGAGCTCAGTGTGCTGCTTAGCTGTGCTACTCAGTGTGCTGCTTAGCTGTGCTCCTCAGTATGCTGCCTCTCTCTGCTTGCAGGTATCCTTTGCCCAGTCATCCTTCTGCACCCGCGGAGCATCTCAAAGAGCCTTTGGTGTACATGAGGAAAGCACAGGTCGGCCACTGTTGGTTTTCCTTTTCTTCTCGCATGCCAAGTAATACAATGTAGAGCATATTCTTATTGGCCCAATATATATTAGATCCTGTAACAACTTGTTGAGAACCTTGTAAGTAATAATGATTCTTGTACTGATACCGTATTTAAAATGTAGTTACTCTCACAGCAGGCTTTTACTGTTAGTTGGCTGGCAACAGGAATAAAACATTTTAAAAGTTAAAAACAAGTAAAGTACAAAAGCTACAAGAAGGCATTAGCATGTAAAGTCAGTGAGTCTGTTCCATGTTTCCATCTCTCCAGCCCACCTCTGTGGCACAGCTGTGCTTGTGGACCTTCCTTAGAGTGCTGAAAGGGGCTGAGGAAGCACCACAGCCGCAGACGGGGTTCTTCTCTATAGCATGGTCTCAGAAATAGTTGAGAAAATTTCAGATCAGTCATACAGAAAGCCAGTGAAGCCATCCCTTTGCCTCCTACGTCATGCCTTTGCAGCTGTAGGAAATGCTCTTCTGCATCCAGCTGCCAGGGTTACTGTGGTATGTGCTAGCAAGATTCTAAGTGCTACTTTCATTAAAACCTCCTCCAAATTAGAAGGCAATAGAGACAGTATAACAGAAACTGTGGAGATTCCAAGGAAGTATGTAATATACTTATTCTTGGTGTTATCTCTAAGGTCAGGTAATATCTATTTGTATAAAAGCACAATAGCTAAATATGTTCATGAAAGAATTGTGTGGCTTTTGTTATACAAATTTAAACTGGAAAAAACTAGAAAAGTAAAGTCTAAATATTTTTTGGAATTTTTTCTTTTTTCTTTTTTTTTACTGGGACAGGGTCTTACTGTGTAAGCCTGGCTAGTCTGGAACTCACTGACCTTAAACTCAGAGAGATCCACCTGCTTCTGTCTCTATAGTGCAGGGATTAAAGGGGTGTATCACCATGCCTAGATAGAAAAAAATCATTTTAACTCATTTCATGGGAGAAAGCCAACCCCTGGACACTATTAACAATACTTTGCTATGCTCACAGACAAGTGCCTGGCAGAGCTGTCTTCTGAGAGGCTCCACCCAGCAGTGGACTGAAACCAATGCTGAAACTCAGAGCCAAACATTGGGCAAAGCATAGGGAGTTTGTGGAAAAGTGGGGGGAAGCATAGAAGGACCTGGAGGTGACAGGAGCTCCACAAGGAGAGCAACAGAGCCAACTAGCCAGGGCCTAGAAGTGCTGTGGAGACTGAAGCACCAACCAAGGACCATGCATGGACTGGACTTAGGCCCCTATACATATAGCTGATTGGCAGCTCTGGCTTCACGTGGGTCCCCTAGTAAGAGGAGTGGGGCTGTCTCTGACATGGACGCTGCTTCCCCTTTGATCACTTCCCCCTGATGGGAATGCCTCGCCGGTCCACAGGGGAAGAGGACATGCTCAGTCCTGATGCAATTTGATGAGCTGGGATGGGTGGGTAGGGTGGAACTCCCCTTTTCAGAGGAGTAGGGGAAGGGGGATGGGAGTAGAGGGAGGGAGGGTGGGGCCAGGAGGAAAGGAGGGAGGGGGCTAAGATGGGGATGTAAAGTAAATAAACAATTAATTAAAAACATAAAAAATCATCATAAGTTATGCTTCCTGGTGGGACTCATTTAGCCCTGATCTACTTCTGGAAACTGAGAATACACTACATGCATCAGCCCTCAGGACACACCTCAACAGCTTAAAGAACTTCAGCAGGCTCTAGTTCTCAGGAGTTCCCTTGCCTCTCAACTGGACGCCACTGGGGTCTAAGAAGTTAGTACATGGGCCTGAAGACACTGACTGTTTTGGTTTTTTTAAAGATTTATTTGTTTATTCTTATGTATACAGTATTCTGCCTGCATGTTCACCTGCAGGCCAGAAGAGGGCACCAGATCTCATTATAGATGGGTGTGAGTCACCATGTGGTTGCTGGGAATTGAACTCAGGACCTTGGGATGAGTAGGCAGTGCTTTGAACCTCTGAGCCATCTCTCCAGCCCGACACTGACTGTTTTAGCCACAGTGCTGCTGATGCCACCACACTCTGAACAGTATCTGGTGCAGAGAAGTCAACTAAAGAGTGAGGGTAGCCATCTCAACCAGCTTTGCCATGTCTAGGAATATCATTGTAATATTTTTTTCTTATTAGGGTAGATATTGTTAATGAAAAACAATGACAGATTGCACCTTTTCTTTCAGGGAAGTTGGGAAAAAAGAATCCTGAAGAGTTTAAATAGTATGTGCACAGAACTGAATATCCCGTTAGCACGAAAGGTACATTTTTTTTTTCTGCTGAAGTATTTGTGCGTTAACTACTGAAAAAAATGTCATAAATTGTATACCTGTTAGACTTGATATTCTTTATTTACTGGTGTAAGTGCCAGTTGTTTGGTTATGTTTTATGCATAATCTTACTTTATATACTTAATGATTTTATAATGAACCTGTGCTGTAGCCTACTTAGACATTTGGCTGTTGTCTTAGTTACTTTCCTATTGCTGTGCAGGTTATGCAAGGAAGGGCTTATTTGGAACTCCTGTTCCAGAGGGGTGAAGCCATCACCGTCTCAGCGGGGAAGCATAGCAGTGGGCAGGCATGACAACTGCAGCAGCCGCTGAGAGCACAGCAGGAGTTAGAAAGCAAGCTGGAAAGGAACCATGCAAGCCTCTGAACTCACAAAATGCACCCCCAGTGACACACTTTATTGAGGAAGGCCACACCTTTTACCCTTCCCAAATTTCACCACCTACAGGGGTCCAAATGTTCTTATGCCTAAGACTCTAGGGGCATCCCACTCAAAGCACCACAGCTGTAAAAAATGATTATACTTGAAAGATTTCAGTGTTTGGACATTTAGTGTTTGGACATTCTGAGTAAGTGAGCACAGTGGCACTGTTCCTTGAAGGCCACGATTACTGCAATCTTGTAATTGGTCATATGATGCCATCTTCTAGTATTAATGTAATAAATGAAAAGAATATCTCTGCAGGCCTGGAGTTCTGCTTAGATCCAGTTCTTACTTAGGAAATAAGGAAGCATCACTGGGAGTCTGTTGTAGGTAGTATAGCTGCTCCCAGGTGGGAGAGAATGAGTTTCCCTTCCTTCCTTCCTGCCTGCTAGCTGTCCTGCACCGCCGAGTAGCTCAAGAGTGTAGACTGTTGGTGAGCGCTGAGGAGAAGCCACTGAAGCACTAACAGGGTAGTGTACAGACAAGCTTAGAGGAAAATCTGCTGAATGTGTAGTGTGGCATGGTGCTGTCGTTCCCATCAGAAGATCATGCTGCGGAGGCAGCCATCCCCTGAGCCATGCTTTCCTGAGCTTGCTGATGCGTGAGAACCGTGGGGTCTGGCCGAGCAGCAGGTCTCCCTGAGATTTCCTGGCCGGTCTGACTGTTTACCTTCTCTTCTTAGACTCATTGGCTCCATGTTCTAAAGAAACCATTGAGACTAGATATGTTGTAATCATTTTAAAACTTAATTCATGTGTAATTCCAAAAAAGCTCTCTGTGTTTAGTTGGTTTCCCATATGCTACGGTACCTTATTAAAACTTTTGAAAAAGTTATTGATCTTTGAAACCAATTTAAAAAAAATCTTTTCAGAGACCAGTTGGAGAACAGAAAGAACTTCTCAATAAGTGGAATGAAATGGGGACTGATGAGCCAGGTATGTACGGGCTCCTACGAGGTTGCCGATGGCACGGAAATAGCGTCGTGCTTCTCTGGAGGCACGCCGCCTTCCTCCTCCACTAATCCCCTGACAGCTGACTTGTTGATTTCTGTTTTGCAGTGTAAGAATTTCCATTACTTGGATAATACTAAATCACTTATTCTTTTTTTTTTCAAACAGCATTTTAAAACATTTTTATAAAAGAATAAATAATCTTTTGGTCACCTCTTCTGTGATGTTCCCTGAACCTTAGTTATAAGTTTTGTTATAGACAAAGGACCAGGGTGTCTGCTGTGATTCTCTGTATAGGACAGGGAACCTGTACTCTTGAAATGACAACAGTCTGGTAGGGTAGCCTAAACAGGACCCGGACAAGGGCAGCACCAGTTGATATGCCAGCACGGACAGGGAAAATCTATGATTTTAGACTTATTATAGATGGACTGTACATAGTTAACAGATGCTGAGAGAGGAAAACTTAGCCTGCCCTAGGGATGGCCCTAAGCATTTGTCCACTACCAAGCGTACAGCCCTAAAGTGTATGCTTATGAGCAACACTAAATGGACTCGATTGGCTGTATTTATAGATTTATGTGCATGTAGACATCTAACAGTAATAATTGAAGAGAAACAATAGCGATCATACAGAAAGAAGGAAGGCTTGGCGTTAGAGAAAGTATAACAGTGGTAGGAGAAGCGGAGATGGTGGGAATAGAGGATTGAGGGTAATGAGAATGCGTTACACCCGTGTTTAAAATGTCACAGCGAAACCCGTCAGCTTGTACAATTGA
The DNA here is from genome assembly GCF_964271855.1 of Acomys minous. NCBI lineage: Eukaryota > Metazoa > Chordata > Mammalia > Rodentia > Muridae > Acomys > Acomys minous. The sequence goes on along the minus strand of NC_140491.1, from coordinate 16,137,651 downwards.
TGAATGCTTATGAAAGTGAAAAAAATTTAAAAATGCTGATGACAAGGAAAAAAATAAAAACAAATAAAGTTTATTCAGTAGTTTCCCTAGTTTTATCTTTTAGTTAAAGTAGAAATTCTGTAAGCTTAATTATATTGAGGTGCTGATGAAAGATTGGCTAATGAAAAATAAATTTCAGGAATTTAAAGTGTTTTTAAATTGTATTTTGTCTCACTTTAAATTTAATGCACAGTCAGTTTTATAAACATATAATGAGTAACAGTTGTATACTGTATGCCTATAATTGTTTGGACAGATGCATACATGGCTGCCCCCCGGCCCAGCCCCCACTGCTAAAGCTAGTCTGGGAACTAGGCAGGCACGTGCTGTAATAGGAAATAGTGCAACTGAAGCCAGAAAAGCTTGATCCAAGCAAAGGAATTAATTGAGAATGCATTATTTGTATTCTAAAAACATTGAAAGTTCTCAAACAGAATCTTTATAAGAAACTCTTAAGATCTTCTGTAATGTTTAAGGTGTCGAGGACAGTGTTTTTATTTCTGTGTTCCCAGTATCTCATACAATGTACAACAAATAGTACTCAATAAATATGTGATTCATCTCTATAGAGCCATAGGAAAGTGACAATATTTATTGGGCATTTCCTATGTTATCTGACCTTTTGTTTTACTCTTATTCCAGATTTAAGACTTTTTCGACCTGTTTATGCACCTAAGGACTTTCTTGAGGTATGCTCTGTTGGGTAGCTGTGCGAACAGCATGGCTGTGACGGGAGGCCCTGCGTGACCCTGGGTAGCTGTGCGAACAGCATGGCTGTGACGGAAGGCCTTGCATGACCCCAAATGGCTTTTTAACCTGAGGAGATGCAACAAGAATTATCATGCTTGCCAGGGAAAACCTGTAAGAGACTAACACAGCTTGTTGTTTATTTTTAAAGGTATTAATTAATCTCCGCAACCCAAATTATGAAAATGGTGATTCTCTTAGTTTTAGGACTCATTTGGGTTTAATCCAAGTTCCTCTGAAGGTAAAAGACATCCCTGAATTGGTAAGTAAATATATAGAAAGAATAAGTTAATGTATATTCAAAGATAACCACTAGAAAAATATTTTAGTGCAGCATGTATCTACTATGAGTCATAGGTGCATTAAGCAAATTAACTATTGTGATATCTTTTTCATTGGAAATATATACATAGAAAGAGCAAGTTTGTGTATGGAAATCAAATCAATTTACATTGGCCTATAAATGTTTTGCCCATTATCTTAATAAAGAACAAATATTTGTGAGGCAGTTTGCTTGTATTACTATAAAAATGATTGGAGCAAATCATAAGATTTAAAAAAGAATGTTTAATAAAACACTTGTTATTTAGTTTAACCAACTTTCCTGGAGCCTGTAACATGGCGAGACACTATGCTCTGGAACCCATCGCTTCAGTGAGGGATAAGTTGGAAAATGGACTCTGAGGAGATTTCCTGATCTCAGAATGAAGTTGTCATCACTCCGTCTTTTGTTACTCATGCCAGAATAAATAAATAAAGGATGCAGTGTCGTCAGTTCTCTGTGGTGGTGAAACTCTGAACTTTAAAGATAGAGAGGTCATGATAAGTAATGTGTGTTAGTGAGAAGTGTGCAGTGACTCTGTCAGCTCCACGCACTCCGCTCTGCTCTGTGTGTGTTCGTGGGCTATCTTCCTTTTGCCAGCTGGCTTTTATATATATAATTTTTTGTGTGTGAATAAAAGGATGGTTCTGGAGGGCTATTTGAGAGACTCCATCAGGAGAAAATTGTTTCCTCCTGCTTTCTGTGTACAGTATTGTCCTCCTCAGCCCAGCTCCAGCCTGCTCCTTTTTGCATTTTGGTGTTATTTTTCTCCACCCTTGGTCTTGGTCAAAGCCTTGAGCATTAGGAGGGCACTCTTCTGATTTCATACTTTCTTTTCATTTATGCTCCTAGGAGCCGTAGTTGCTTTCTGGATTTGCTGCTTCTGTTTTCCCCCTTGACATCTGTGGCATGCCTTTTCTTTATTAACTGGAAGTTGACTGATAAATAAGCAAAAATGGCTTTCTTCATAGAGCCGTGGAAAGGCTCAAGGATCAGAGACCCTGTGGGTACCTGCCATGGCAATCCATAGGGCTGAGAATGGAGGTTCTGTGAAGACTGTCCGGTGGAGCTTCTTCCCACTGCAGAGTCACATGCCTCTCCTCACCCCCGTAGGAGGCCAGAGGCACACTCACCAGAGATACACAACAGCTATTAACTCAGAACCTCCGATGTACAGTAGGAAGATAGACGTTATTAACACAGGGATCAAGTAGAAGTCTATGGAATGGTGAGACCTATATTCTTTTCTCTGCTCTATGCTTTCAGGCCCTCTACCCACTCCAGAAGATCAGAAAAGCTAGCAAAGATGCGGAGAACCCTTCTAGTTCCGCAGTTGGCTGGCTACAGAGCCCAGCACACTCTAGGGAAATCTGCTGCATAACTCCCAGTCATATTTTTTACTGCCATATTCCCATACCTAAGTGATAAACTTTAAATCCCTAGGTGTATAAACTGTTGCAATTTGAGAGCATGAGGCAATGAACTCAGCGAGCAAAAGCAGAGGGGAAGGGGAGGGGAAGCGAAGAGAGAGAGCATGGGAAGGGAGGGAGAGGAGGAGAGAGCATGAGAAGGGAGGGAGAGGAGGAGAGAGCATGGGAAGGGAGGGAGAGGAGGAGAGAGCATGGGAAGGGAGGGGAGAGGAGGAGAGAGCATGGGAAGGGAGGGGAGAGGAGGAGAGAGCATGGGAAGGGAGGGGAACCGAAGAGAGAGAGCATGGGAAGGGAGGGGAGAGGAGGAGAGAGCATGGGAAGGGAGGGAGAGGAGGAGAGAGCATGGGAAGGGAGGGAGAGGAGGAGAGAGCATGGGAAGGGAGGGAGAGGAGGAGAGAGCATGGGAAGGGAGGGGAGAGGAGGAGAGAGCATGGGAAGGGAGGGGAGAGGAGGAGAGAGCATGGGAAGGGAGGGGAGAGGAGGAGAGAGCATGGGAAGGGAGGGGAGAGGAGGAGAGAGCATGGGAAGGGAGGGGAGAGGAGGAGAGAGCATGGGAAGGGAGGGAGAGGAGGAGAGAGCATGGGAAGGGAGGGAGAGGAGGAGAGAGCATGGGAAGGGAGGGGAGAGGAGGAGAGAGCATGGGAAGGGAGGGGAGAGGAGGAGAGAGCATGGGAAGGGAGGGGAGAGGAGGAGAGAGCATGGGAAGGGAGGGAGAGGAGGAGAGAGCATGGGAAGGGAGGGAGAGGAGGAGAGAGCATGGGAAGGGAGGGGAGAGGAGGAGAGAGCATGGGAAGGGAGGGGAGAGGAAGAGGGAGAGGGTGAGAGAGTGAGAAGGAGAATAAGGTTTGGACTTAGGGTGACACAGAAGGGAGTAGGCCACACTTGGCCCCATATTAACTTTGATTTATAGAATGACACAAGACAGAAAGCACACAGGCCCATGTACCAGCACTGGTATCAAAAACATATTCTCCTGGTAGTCTCAAGCTCTGGCTCCAATCTGGGATCAGTCAGTTTTGGGTCTTGGTGGAGTCCTTTTCATTAACCCTCTTCTCTTTTTTGCTATCTCTGGAAATTCTCTCCTCTTTGGTTAGAATAGTATTTGTTGGGCAAACTCACAATTTTAGGTTCTGCCATGGGGCCTATGATCTCCCAGTCATGAATTTTGATAAGGATTATAGTACTGGGCATGATATTCCTTCATCCTAGAAACTTTCTGATTGGATCTGTGGCTTGTTGCAGCATTATAGGCATGCCTCTGTTGCACAGTGGGCACATCTTGCCTGCTAGGTCAGTATTGTAGCGTGCAGGAGTATGGCTATGCCTCATCCGCAGTCATCAGTATCAGTTCCTGCCATCCTTGTACTGTGCAGGATGATTCTGACTCAGAATTATTGGATTATGTAGACTCCTCCATGTTACAAGGAGATTTCTTGAGATGGAGATGTACTAACTGGAAAGAGAGGTTGTGACTATCCAGATGGGACTAGACACTAGTAGTTCAGTGTTGCCGGGCGGGCGTTTGATAAGTACTGGGGAGTGCTATCCTAAGAGGAGTTGTCATCTTCAAAGGACTGCAGCCTAGTGGGGGTGGACAGTCAAAGGACAGCTTTACTAGAGCGGGAGTGAGTGTTTAGGTCTAGACTGAGAAGACATAATGTATTGAGAGTTCTTTTTGTGAGTCTGGAATAGCAAGGAAGGCTTGTGAAGAGCCACACTCCCTATGGTCAGTTTTGATGGAAATTAGAGTTCAGACCAATGGAGTGTAAAATGGACATCCAGATCCCATATGCATTAAGTAAAACTCTCCATTTTGAGTATGGAGCTAGTATTGAGGTGTTTATTGGCCCTAGATTTGTGTTTTAGTGTCCAGATCAGCACTGTTATTTTTTTGTTTTGTTTTGTTTTGTTTTGGGAGACAGGGTCTCTCTGTATTAGCCTTGGCTGTCCTGGAGTTGCTTTGTAGACTAGGCTGGCCTCGAACTCATTCTGCTTTCTTAGTGCTGAGATTAAAGGTGTGTGCCACCACACCTGGCTCTTTTTTTCCCAGCATTGTTCTTAAACTGAGATGTATAATCACTAATAGTAATGATTCATCCATTTTATGATTCATAAAATACATGGACAATTGTGGTTGAAATGGAGGAATCATCAAACTCACTAGCCTACTTAACAGATGATTTGGAAAAATTTAAATTAATTCCATTTTAAAGGAGAAGGATGCACAGCTCACCAATCAGAATAGTTATAAAGTGCTAAAGCAACTATTAATATAAACATTTAATTTGCTGTAGAATAAAATAATACAAACAATATGGGGATGTTTATATTTCAAAAAAACAGGTGTTACTTTTGTCCCAGGATATCATGAGACAAGTCAAGGAAGTCTTATGAATAAATCTAATTCATCCTTATTTTAGCTGAGCACTTAATAGTCACTTTTGCTAAAAAATGAGCTTGTTTTAGATATTTGTGATGTTTGGTTTGTTAACATCAAAGTAAGATGCCAAGTCATAGAAAACACAGGAGTTTATGTTGGTAATTTGGCACAATGATGTTAGATAAAATTGAAACCAGTGAGTGGCTCTGGGGAGGAGGGAGAGGAAGGGAGAGAGGGAGGGAGGGAGGAAAGGTTAAAGCATTCATATATCCTTATCTACAAGGATCAGTGTCACCTCTTACTGGCAAAAAAAGGCAAAAAAAAAAAAAAAAAAAAAAAAGACAGTGCCAGTATTCATACTAACAAAAGGGTTCAAAGTAAAAAGTTTTAGACAGGAAAAAGTGATTAAAAGAAAAATATTACCAAAGGTCTGTACCAGAAAAATACTGTACGTTTACATTTCTTTCCCCATGTTTATACTAATTTTTCCTAAATGCTATCGCTTGTCTAGTCTTGTTTATTCCACATGATAATGAAATAAAAATGATGCCCAGCCATATCTGCAGTACACAGCTTTGGTTACTCTGCTCCTCAGTGTTCAGGCTCTACTACTGTTGTTTTGTTTTTTAGATATTTGAACGAAACGTTTACATGTGATTTTTTAAAATGTGTTGATATTTAGGTGAAAGTAACCTTTTCCCATGCACCTGAGTCTGAGATGTGTGCTAATTCTCCTTATGTTATTTTCCAGAAAGAATGCTTTGTAGAACTTGGCTTAAATACAGGACAACTGGGTATAGATGATTCTACACAAGTGCCTCCTGGTTAGTATTTCCCATCTGACATTTAATTAGTGACAAGTGATAACCTCCAAGTACCCAAGCCATTTCTAAGTATCCATGGATTGCAAAGGGGACACACTGTTGACCTCCAACCCCATCAAGAAACAGTGTATCATAACAGCTTAGAAGCCCCCTGCGCACAGATACCAACTACCACCCAGGAACTGCTGCCCTGCTTGAAGCACTGCAGGGCTGATGTGGCCTGCTTGGAATTCATCACTGCACACACTTGTACCAGTTTTCTTCGGGTTACAGTTGTCTATAAGATCCAAACTGTTATGGAGAATTATAAATTATTTGTTTGCACTTTCTTATTGTGATCCGCCATATGTAATTACTACTACCTATCTTGTCTGTTGCCGGTGCCCATTTGAATTATTCCCACCATTTGGTTATCATCAGTTGTCCTGCTGTGAATATTTTTTCCCAGGCCATTTGATGTGCACATACATCTTAGGGCACATACCTGAGAGTTAGCTAATAGTTATCACATCATGTGCACATGAACAATCTCAATGGCTATTGCCAGTTTTACAAACTTATCATGCCAACTTACACTCTCACCAACTTTGTCCGAGACGTTCATTTGCTTCATATTTTCCTTCGTCTAAAATTCAGTCTTCCCCCCACCCCCCCACTATGGTGGCTCTTCCCATTTTGTTTCTTTTCAGTCCCCGTTGTTTTCTCTGATGACTAATGTAGTCAAACAGCCTTTTATGTTTCCTAGTCTTTATAGCTTACCACTGTTGGCAAAGAGCCTTTTCAAGTGCTTGGCTTATTTGTGTCTGACAGTTGTGCGCTGCTTTCTGTAAGGCTGGTTTATAAATTCTGGATACAGGTCTCCTGCCAGATGCACATGTACGAATAAATTCAGAAACTCACCTTGTCAAAACTCTCTTAATGATGTCCTTTTCTTTTTTGTAGACAGAAGTTTATTTTACAGTGCTTTAGTTAATGAGTTTGTCTGCATTGTGATTATACGTGTTCACAAGCAGACATTCCAGTGAAATAATTTAAATAGCTTTCAGGAGGCAGGCTGTGCACAGATAGACTTTAATCCAAGCCGGAGTTGGAAACAGCACCTTCTAAAGGAAGCTGCTAACAAGTGTGGTTTTTAAGTTTTATTTAGTGTGTGTGTGTGTGTGTGTATGTGTTTCTGTATGTATATGTGATTACAAGTGTGAGGGTGCCCACACACCAGAGCCAGAAGTAGGCACTACAGCCCTTGGAGCTGGAATTTGCAACCTGACATGGATGCTGTGATCCGATCTCAGGTCCTTTTGAGTGAGCAGCGACAGCTCCTAACCTGGAGCCATCTCTCCAGCTCCTGAAATGATATAAAAAACCAAATTCTTCAAATTTTTTCCTTCTGAATGTACAGAAATATTTCTGTATGAGAATATATTCTGTTTTAACAAAATTTGCCCATTTTTGTTTGCTAATTAAGAGTGTGAACTCACTTCTAACAGCTTAGGAAAAGGCTTTTCTACATTTAGATTTAGGCGCCTTATTTTGGTTTTCAGGGCCAGGTAGGGTAGTGCGCCTGAAGCCTAGCACTTAGAAGGCTGAAGCAGCAGGGCTGTGCTCCTGGGGCTTCCCAGGCTACTTAGTGAGAGGGAGACCAGCCTGGGCAGCAAGATGCTGTCGCAAATAAACAGACAAACAAACAAATAAGTTCTTACATTTTCTATATAGTTTACCAATTTTAAAGATAATTAAAAGTATTAGTACCTAGGGAAAAAAAACTTTTCTAAATGTTGTTGATCATGTTTGTATCTAATAATTTTATTTTCTTTTAATATTTTTAGAACTTTTTGAAAATGAGCATGTGCGTATTGGGCAAAAAGGTAAGTTTAGTTAATATTTATTAAAATCCATTTAACAAAATGAGACAGCTTTTCAGATCTAGCCAATGGACAGTTCAGTTCATCCTCCATGGTTGTGGGGGGACAGGGCACTGCCTCTGACATGGACTCTGCTGCCCTGATTTGATCACTTCCCCTGGATGGGGAGGCCGGGTGGGCCCACAGAGGAAGGAGAGGCAGGCTATGGAGTGAGACCTGATAGGCTGTGGTCATGTGGTGGGGGAGGAGCCCCCTTCTGTCTCGGGGAGGGGAATAGGGAGGGAGGGTGGGAACGGGAAGATACAGGCGAGGGGATAACAATCTACATGTAATCTGAATAAGTTATAATAAATTAAAATTTAAAAAATGAGACCGTCCCCATGAAATACGGCTCAGTTGACGTGTACTCTCTGTAAACTGAAGCACTGGCCATTCATGATGTTTAACTGAGCAGGTAATCTAACAAAATGTAGTGCGCTGGCTGTCTCAGTAGATGAAAGTGAGGCGCACATTGGCTCGCTGAACAGGAAGTGCAGGCCAGCATTCGTCAGGCTCTGGAGAGTTGAGCTGAGAGATGCAGCAGAATTTTATCTCACAATCAAGGAGGCAGCTTCCTCTTTGATGCATCCACACACCTCTCATTAGCGCTAATGAGGGCATGCTCCTGCATCGGGAGAGGCTGGAGCTCTTACATCCCACTGTGGGCTCACAGCGATAAGGCTTAATGAGTGTAGCAGGTCTCTGTATCCTAGGAACAATTGCCCATCTTTTGGGCACTCTTTCTTGTTTCTATAAATCCTTTATTGTCTCTGAGGTGCAAACAAGGATTTGTGTCAGACTGAACGGTCTTTGACAAATACTATCATGTATCAGTGTCCCTACTTCACATTTTCAAAGTCATGTTAATTTCAAAGGCCTCCCTTGTAGGCTTGGCCTCTTTCATTAAACATTCAGATTGAGAACATCATTTTAAAATTTATCATGCTGTCTTTGTCTCTTTTCGCCATGTCTTTCTCATTTAGTAGAAAATGTCCTCTTTAAAAGGAAACAAGAGAATGGAACTGTTAGATGAGCACTGGTTGTGTAGTATGTCTCGTGTGTTTTGTTTGTCTGCCTTTATTTGGTGGGCTTTTTATTTTCATGTTGAATGGCTCATATTTTAATTAAAGAAAATAAAAATGAAAGATACTATATTGATTTTTTAAAAAAATATGGATGCTTAAAGGATAATTTTGTTGAAAGTTTATTAGTCTTTGTTTTGCATTTCTTTTCCTTTTTTGTTTTGTTTTGTTAATTTTTGTAGAGCTAAGAAGTCATTTGGTAGAATGAATGTCTTAACATTTGCACACATTACTCTTGGGCAGGATACTGCATGTACAGTGCTGCTTCCAAATAACAGAGCCCCACAACTTGGTAGCATACATTTATGAAAATTACTGCTTCTGAAGATGAGGCTCTGCTTGGTCACAGAAGCCAGACGTCAGTCTCATTAGTAGTGTGGAGCTGTGGGAAAGCAGGATGCTCTCAAAGTATCAACACTGAGCTTTGTCAGGCTGAGGAGCTGGGGGGTCAGGGAACCTGTGGGCTGTTCTAGGGCCATCTCTAAACTCAGGGCTGGAAGGCAGACAACAGTAGGTGCGTGTGTGACAGGTGCAGGGCCTGAGGCTTTGCTGCCTGCCCGAGAGATTCATATGAGAGCTTCCTGAGATGCCCTTGCATTATGAATTTTCTAACAGGATTATCATATACATTTGACAGTTCTAGCACAGCAGGATAGCGCTGCTGCTCAGCAGTACATCCGACAAGGAAGTCCCACAGCGCTGAGAGCCGAGCTCTGGGCACTCATTTTGAATATCTCCAGTCAGCCCGAGGTAAGACCCAAACAGGACGGATCAAACTTGTTAATGTTTGTCTTCTAGATACCCTGTGTTTCAAAGCAGAACAGCTGTTAAGTCCCTCGTTATCCACTCTGCTTTCCATTTCCAGCATCACTGTTGTTTTAGGGTAAGGCAGATTTAAACAGTATGCTCAACAGACATTTTTGTTAATAAATAATGTGGTTATATATATGTAGTAAAATTTTAAGAACTCAGATTAGTGAAGCTGTGACAGAATTGGATGTTATAAAGAAGAACAACTATGAATAAATTAATAAAATATAATTTAAGAAAAAAAGAATAGTTTGTTTCCGCAGTGAGAGATCCCCTTGGGAAAAATAAAATTTCATTAAAAAAAAATAAAGAAGAACAACTGAAAACAAACTGGTGTTTGGTTTGTTTGTTTGAGGTAGGCTCTTATGTAGCACATGTTGCTTTCAAAGTCACTTATATAGCTGAGGCTGGCCTTGAACTCCTGATGCTCCTGTCTGCACTTGTGTAAGTGCCGGGACGATAGGCATGCATAACCACCCTTGGCTGTTATGGCTGCCTTTGAAGTATGCACTGTCCCTGTGCTTCTAACATCTGACAGATAATGTGGGAATATAGCTTTTCCAAATACAGGATTATTTTTTCAAGAAATTCAGTGAATATTAAAGGAAGTAACCAAATCACCGATAGATAGATCAGGGTTGTTGGGGATGGAGCCCGGGGCTTTGTGCATGCAGGGCAGCACTCCACTGACTGAGCTACTTCTCCAGCCTTGGGAACAGGTTTTACATAAGACATCGACTTTCCCTGGGACATTCTCACTGAGTCTATGTATGTAGTTATCTATGTAGAGTGGTTACATATGTGTATAAAGCCACTCATGTAAAGATTTTAATCACTGTTACACTAATTGTATAACAGGTTCTATGAATACGTAAACCTGGTCTAAACTCAGAGTTCCCTCAATTTAATTAACGCATATCACTGAGCAAATTGCCTAAATTTCTTCAAGCCTCAGTTAGCCTATACTTAAATATATATAATGATATTTATATCATATAGTTATGACAAATATACAAAAATGTGAGTTTGCCACTAATAGCAGTAATCATAATAATTAATATAATATTTATTATTAATATTAATAATAATATCATAATAATAACAGATAACAAAATAAAACACTGTCTGTTATAAAACTACATTTTTAACCTTTGCAAATTATGTACAAGATGTATGTGTGTGTGTGTGTGTGTGTGTGTGTGTGTATAGTTTGTGTGCACATGTGTATGTATGTAAGTATATGTCTTTTAAATCTCCCTCTGTGAACAGCATTGTCAACATCTTTTATTGAAAAAATAAAGCTTGTGATTTCTTACAGAGCAGTTTTAGAATGTGTGATACTGCTGATATTTTGTGGTAACACTTTGGAGATAATTTTTTACAAAACAGATTTGAGTAAGTTGGACAGATTTTTTTTCTGTTTGTATGATCTTCTGTAAAATGTAATCTTTGCTGGATTTAAGTACTCAGGTCCAGTGCTGCCTCCACTGTGGAGTAATGCAAATTCTGTTCTCTTTGCAAAGGAATTGCTACCTTTTCAAAACCAAATTTATGATAAAAAATTACCTTAAAAATGACAGGTAGTGATTATTTTGTGTAGTATTCCAAAATGAATTTTTACATTTTAGTTTTGAAGTCTTGGACCATTTTAATTTAAAAAATTTAAGTGCCAAATCTATCAAATATTTATAACTAGAAACTAGTATTTTCAGAAAGACACTGGAGAACAAAAGTTTCAAAATAACTCTTACAGGCAATTCTTTAGAATTTTGGTTCAACTCGGGAGTGAGGGGCTCGGCTAGTCGGCCAGGCTACTTTCGGCATCGCACCCCGCAAGCCGTACGCCTTAAGAATCGGTTACCCTCGTTTTACTGTCGGTGTCGGTCTTCTCCGCCAATCATGCTGGAACATCTGAGCTCGCTGCCCACGCAGATGGATTACAAGGGGCAGAAGCTAGCTGAACAGATGTTTCAGGAAATTATTCTTTTTTCAGCAGTAGTTGGGTTTATCTACGGGTACGTGGCTGAACAGTTTGGGTGGACTGTCTACATAGTTATGGCTGGATTTGCTTTCTCGTGTTTGCTGACACTTCCTCCGTGGCCCATTTATCGCCGACACCCCCTGAAGTGGTTGCCTGTTCAAGAATTAGGCACAGAAGACAAGAAATCTGGGGACGGAAAAATTAAGAGGCATGCTAAAAATAACTGACTGGAGCTCACAAGATTCAGCACCTGCTTTTGTTTCCTGTAAAATGAGCTGAATTGCTTTCATAACGAAAACGTGAGCGTAAGCCACCATGTTCTTACGGGGCAGCTGTGCAGAGGCCTAGTTGTCCTTGTTTCATTTCTAATCCAGTTGTATTTTCACTCCCAACTCTTACCATCTATCTCTTCATCATCCTTATGGAGAACAGGAAATATAAATATGTAATGCTTCTTTCAGGTGTACATAATGAATAAACATCTCATAACTGGTAAAAAAAAAAAAAAGAATTTTGGTTCAACTCATTGTACTGTCTTTGAATGTTTCCAGTAAGTTGAAAGCTATTCTACAATAAAATTTTATTGAAATATTGATATTTTTGTTTTAGTGCAAAGATTTTGTTTATACTACCTTAAATTCCCATTAGTAAATATAGTACATTCGGTGGACCATTATTTATCTTTTACTTTTTGTTTCTGTTCTCCAGTGTTCTGAAAATACTAGTTTCTAGTTATTTGACATTTAAATAGGTGATATGTTTTAAAGGATTAATTTTATATGCTATTTTCTACATATCTCTATATTTGCCAAAATATATTTACTGAATGATACTTATATTTAAGCATGCTTAAATCAGTTTGCTAGCTAAAATCAAAAGCTCTTCTATATTTTGCTCACCAGTAAAACAACAGACACAACAGCCTGGTGGCACATGCCTGTATTCCCAGCACCTGGGAGGCAAAGGCAGGCGGATCTCTGTGAGTTCAAGTCTAGCCTGGTCTACAAAGTGAGTCTAGGACAGTCAAGGCTACACAGAGAAACCCTGTAGAGAAAAAGAAAGAAAGAAAGAAAGAAAGAAAGAAAGAAAGAAAGAAAGAAAGAAAGAAAGAAAGAAAAAGAAAGAGAGAAAGAAGGAAGGAAGGAAACCATAACAAACCCTTGTATAAGGCTTTCTTTAGTGGTGTGTGTGTGTGTGTGTGTGTGTGTGTGTGTGTGTGTGTTGGAGGGTGCTGGGCAGGTGCTCTGCCAATGAACTCCTCTCTCCACATGGTCTGTCTTTTGTCATTTATACATGTAATAATCCTCCTTGGCTAATCGAGCTCCCATCACAGTTCCCTCAGATTGATAGTCTTGTCAGGTCTCTTTCCTGAGGGGCACTTTCCTGCCCAGTGAATGGATGATGCACATGAATATCTTTAAGGCACCTCAGTTCACGATGTCTCAGTGCTTCCTGAAGTCCTTGTCTGTTTAGTACAACTGTCCATCAAAGTGTCCCAGCTGAAAGGCTAGTGCCATTCTTTTCTCTGTCTGAATCTCTCATTACATTCATCAGTAATTCCCTCTTGACTCAGTTCCTCACCATGTTTGAAATCCATGTATTTCCCTCCGTACCCATATTTCTACCAATCCATCTCAAAATTCTATCTGCTTGTGCCTGGATTCAACCAACCAGGTGCTGTGCCTGCAGCTTGGTCCCCTACAGAAACTTTCAAACACCCTTTCTCTAACACTGACACCTGCTAGTTCTGCTTTTATTTATTTTCTTTTTAACCAGAAGGGTTTCTCTGTGTAGCCCTGGCTGTTCTAGAACCTGCTCTGTAGACCAGGCTGACTTCAAACTCAGAGATCTTCCTGCCTCTGCCTCCCAAGTGCTAAGATTAAAGTCATGCTCTACCACACAAAGCTATCTCTGCCCGTTTGCTTAAATCATTTGAAACCTCTTCTTTAAGATGCCTAAACACATGTTACTTTTCTCTGATCTCTGCATATGTCTCATATACCAAACCAACCAACCAACAGCAATCCCCCCTATTATAAGCTATATGCTCCATGTCTGTTAAGACCCTTTCTCCAGAATGACTGCCTGGCACCCTCTCTGACAGAACTTTCTCACTATAGTTAACCAACAAATACTTACTTAGCATTGTTTTTCTGTTTTGACTGCTGTGGCAAAAAAAAAAAAAAAATCATACCTAGCACATAAAAAAAATGGCCAGGAAATATATATTGAATTAATTGATCCTTTTTAATTAAAAACTTTTTTAAAAATATTAAGCATGAATAGGTATTTTGTCTATATGTATGTGTTTGCACCACGAGCATGCAGTGTCCTCAGAGGCCTGAAGAAAGCATTGTGACCCCTGGCACTGGAGTTTTCAGCCCTGTGATTGACCCCTCTGGAGGGACAGCAGTGCTCCTATGATGAGCTGTCACTCCAACCCACAACTGATTTACTGTTTAAGAGGTCTAATGATAGATGAATTCATGAAGAATTAATGTGGCTATCCTCATGGTCATGAGATTCCTTCTTAGAGAATGCTGTCCAAGCCAGTGAGATGAACACACACTACTGCAGGAAGATGGTGTCTCAGTGCTGCTGCCCCTCGGGTAGCCACCCAGGGGTGAGCCTGGAGCAATCAGTTCACAGCCTCTCGTTTAAGAATAAAAGCAAATTGTAGATTCCGTGTTGTCTCTAGCTGTCTCATTGCTCCCCTTTCCTTTCAAAGCTGCATCTTAAACAAAAGTCTGTGATTATATTGAACTTCATTGATGATTTTCTTTAACTTGTAAGATGAATTGTTTTATTCAATAAATTACTCAGCGTGCCAAGTACATATCCCTACAGCATAGCAGCAAGTGCCCTACACAAGTTGCCACGGAGCAAGGGGCACACTTTTTTGTTTTGTTTTGTTTTTTTTCGAGCAGAGTTTCTCTGTGTAACAGAGCTCTGGCTGTCCCAGACTCACTTATAGACCAGGCTGGCTTTGAACTCACAGAGATCTGCCTGCCTCTGCCTCCCAAGTGCTAGGATTAAAGGCGTGCGCCACCACGCCCGCCTTCATTGATCATTTTCTAAAGCAGTTTTTGTTTGTTTGTTTGTTTGTTTCAGAAGTCACCAGGATCGTGTTTCTCTCTGTATTATATAAGTCCTAGGACAAAATCTAGTTTAATGTAATATATAAATAATAATTCTCCAATGCAGAGCTGTCCCCTCTGACAGAATGCTCATATTCTTTGGCTACATCTATACCATAGACGACCACTGAGTGAGGAAAGAGGCAGCCTGTCTTGTCCAGCATGGACCAGCCAAATTCACAATGGCATGGCATTGAGTGATGGGTGGTGCAGCTATTAGGCCTTCAAATCACATCCATCAGCACAGTAGTGGAGATAAAGTAACAATACGCATCGTAAGGCCTCGATAAAATCCAGTAGCCACTCTGAATCAAATCTTGAGCGATCTGAGTGCAAGCTGAGCAGCGATTCTAACACTCTTCTCGTTAGGAGCATGATAAGGCTGCAATGTCACTGCTATTATGCAGCATCTTTTTTTAAGGTTCTAGCTGGTGTTGTAAGATAGGAAAATGAGCTGGTTTGTGATTGAATAAAGAAGACACACAGTCATGTTCTCTAGAGATGATTATAGTTGTGCTTAAGTACCTAGAAAACCAAACATTGCTATAATTAAAATATTTTGGTAAGATATTATATAAATATTTAAAAATAAGTTGCTTTTATCCATATTATCAATAACAATTTGAAATACGAAAATGAAAAACACCTAGTTTATAATAACAAAATCATGAAAACATTTACTGTCAAGAAAGCAGGAAAAGCCACAGAAGCCATATGCGGAAAATGCACACAAGAGACAGGGAACCATAACATCTGACTCTCAGAAATCTTCCAGGCACCATTTTGAGCTTATTGGTGTATCCATTTTCCCCTCACCCAACCCTATAAAGAAGGTATTGCTGTCATTTTTCTGAATCCCACAGAAACTTATGAATTTGCCTTACATAACTAAGATCTCCATTGTATTCTTAGACATGATGATGCCTTAACATCATAAAATAGCTCTTTTTCCAAAACAGATATTTGGAACAGTCTCGTTTATTTTTAACCAGATGTAGTTATTAGGTTTTTATGGAGGTTAAGTGTCTGAGAATAACTAAATGCATTATTCAATAAAAGCGGGTGGTGAATTAATAAGTGGCTCTTACTCCGTTGAGTGTGCTGGTTCTGGCAATTGACTGTGACTCTGGCAGAAGTCAATAAGACCTTTTGATAGCAGATGCAACAATAAGTTCAGGAGCCTTACAGATAGAGTGAAAAGTAAGCAGTTTCTCAAAAGTATTTGTATAAACACCGGTGTGGAAGCCTTTCCTAAGGCAAGAAAACCCAAAGCCATAAGTAACGTTTAAGGAGCTGTCAGCATTTGCCATAAAATTCAAGCAGCATGTTATTTTGGAGGAAAACGCCTGCAACACAGTGACAATAGCTAATTCTCCTTCCTGAAGAGTCTGACACATTGTGGACAGGAAGAGCAGTTAATGCACAGGTGGATAGTACTGAGAAGAGGGAGCCCTGCTGCGCAAGTCCAAGTGGCCAGGAAACATGGGGGAGGAGCTTCAGGCTGTCGGTTGAAAAGCACACATGAATACAACAGTGAGATACCGTTTCTCATTTATGACAAAGTTTATAGAGGTCGTGGCGTAGATAAAACGCTACCTCATTTTGCTGGAGAATTTGAACTGGCGTTATTCTTGGAAAGTAGTCAGGTAGTCCATTCCCTGACAGGAGGTGTACGTCGTTTTGACCCTACAGCTCTGCTCTGCCCAGGTGTCCTGCAGACTGAGAGGCATAGTGCGGGAGGGGATTTACTGCAGCATTATGCAGAGGAACAAACTGCTAAGGAACAGCCTAAGTCTCCATGTATAGGGGCGTGGTTTTAAAATTGTAATGTGTAAGACTTCATTGCGCTGAACTGCCCTAAAAAGCCTTCTCCCAAGGACCATCTCTCATAATAGTCAAAGGTCATGCTTGCCGTCATAGTGAGCTTGAGACCAACCTGGGCCTTGTGACACCCTGTCTCAAAAAACAAAAACAAAAAACAACAACAACAACAGCAAAAAACCTGTCAGGGTGAAAAACAATCAGTAAATAGTCCTGTCCAACTGTAAAGCCTTGAGCCACACAATGACCAGTCTGCGGCTTTGGACAATGAGTTAGTTTTCTCTCTGGGCCTAAGCTCCTCAAATGTGAGTGGAGAAAGTTCTTTCTCACTGACCTATTTCACATTATATTGTTAATGAATCATAAGATGCACCTTGCTCATAAATATTATATTCCTTATTATAGTTAATCAGTTTAGCAAATATTGATCGAATACCCACTAGGTACCAGTGATGGGAATAGGCATATTATTGAACATCTACTATTACTTAGCTTTCATTATGTAGTAATGAATAAGCAAATAATGAATAAAACAGAGTCCCTACCTCTTAATGGCTGTAATTTTATTGTTGACTGTGGTTTATTAAGGTTTGAGGCTGACCTTATAAACATTAAATTTTTGTGCATTTTTCTTTTAAATTTAGGACATCCTGTATTATGAGCAGCTTAAGACCAATGTGATACAGCATGACCTTTTGGTGGACAGTCTAATTTATAAGGTAAGTCAAAGTATCCATGGTTTTCTCATTTCATTAATAACATTTAAACTAAAGAGTTTCCTCTCTGCAGGGCCAAGTCAAAGTAGCCATGGTTTTCCCACTTCACTAATAACATTAAAATAAAGAGTTTCCTCTCTGCAGGGCTTGGACTGTGGGCAGAAGTACTTATCAAACATGAAAAATAATTTGAGTGGCTGTGTGTATGCTAGTGTGTTATCTGTGATGCCTGTACCCTGAAGGCAGAGGAAGAAGAATCGGGAGTTCAAGGTCATGCTTGGCTTCATAGTGAGTTTGAGACCAACCTGGGCTTCACAAGACCCTGTCTCCAAACAAACAGATGGACAGACAGACAGACAAGGGAGGGGTAAATAACTGAAGTGATCATTATACCTGTGAAGTGGAGGCTGGCATTCCAAGCCTGAGGTCGGCACACAGTGCTGTCTTCTTTCCTAGGGAGTTATTCTTGTGTTCCCTTCCCAGAGCCCCAATGTTTTCATGACGAGAAAAAACATTGAGCATCTTAAATTAAATCTTTCACATAAAGAAAATGGTTTTTAATCTTGTTTGTCTTATGATTGTTTAGGGGCTTAGTTCTATGTTTTCTTTGTAATAAAGCTATCTTACATTTTAAAAATTATGTGACATGTCTTGTGTGGTGCTGTGTGCATACGAGTGCAGGTGCCCTTGGAACTAGAGTTAGTGATAGTTGTGAGCTGTCTGAAGTGGCTAAGTCTATCTCAAGTCTATGGTAGGAATACATTGAGTTGTTGGGACAGGGTTACACTGTAAATATAAGCATTTCCCCTGAGATGACTGTAGCTCAAAGAATGCATGGGAAGTGATGTCAGATTCCTTCCCTGAACGGACCTCTCAGATTCTTCTGTCTGCATTGGGCTTTCCTCACTTCCCCAGCAGTGAGCCTGTAACCTCTGGTCCCATTCTTTACTCTGGTCTGCTGCTTTCCCAATGGTTTTCATTCTTCATTATCACGCCTCTAAGGAAAAAGCTTAATTAATGTCTAATAATGATAATGACAATGAGAAGGTTCTGTTGGGTGTTCCTCATGCTACTGTAGTACATAATTTATCTTTCTTTTATCCCCAAGAACCAGTTTTGGCTCAGCGTATCTCCTGAGGATGTGTTTAGGGGTCACTTATCAAGGCACAGATACCCTGGTTTGAAGTTACTAGCCAAGGCTATGCAGCAACAAGCATTGTAACTGAATTAAGCTCTCAGCTCTGGTGGGATGTCTGTGTTCTTCACACTGGTTCACAATCAGCATGTTCAACTCACCATAGAAGCCAGAGACAGTTTGGGGCATGGGGATGCTTTGCTTTATTCTTTGGGCTTTTGTTTGTTTACTGCTGGAGAGGTCAGCCATGTAATGATGCATTGCATTGCATCACAGAGAACTGAAATTGGTTTCTGTTCATTTTATCATTTGAATTTTTTTTTCAAACACGTTGGACACTTAGGTGTCTGTCAGACTTTGTGATGGAGCTAACTGTGTAGAAAGCAAGACAAAGAGAGACCAAAGTCTCATTGGGAGAGTAGACTGTTTTTAAGGAGTCTCAGATCAGGAAGTGCACATAGAAGTATTTACAGAAAGAACCAACATTCTACCCAGGGGATGGCATGAACCAGCCCTGGAGGATGAGCTCGTGGGGCAGAACATCACAGTTATTATTATTAGCCTCTGGAGCTGGTGGCCATTTCAGGTCTCCAGTGGCAAACACGAAGGAGGAGATAGTTGATATTCTGAGGCTAAGTGTGTGAGCTGTGAATGGTGAAATTGGGATATAGTCTGGGAGAGAGTATTATGGTTGCCGCTGGGGCTTATGGTCCTGTTGATTTTTCTTTTCCAGCTTTAAGGCATCTAAAAGGAAATTAACATAAATAAATAATAAATGGGTATTATTAAAGCCATAGGGAATTAGAAATCAAATAATGTGGTATATATTTTAGCTGAGTAAATATGTAGTGGGGATAACATCTGGCCAGGAAATTTCTATAAAATTACATGAAATATAAAATTAATTGTAATATCACTTCCAAATGTTATATTTATTCTTTAAGACTTATAGGCAGATTCATTTGCATAATTTTCAGTGCTTTGTAACTTTTAATTATAGGATGTGAAGCTGACAGCAAGCAATGATGATTACTATTTTGTATTTGAAGATTATTTATATCAAGTAAGTTTTTTAAATTATCCAGTATCTTTGTTTTAGGTTCTCTGTGTTATAATATACTTTAGAGTTAAGTAAATTCTCTGAATTCCCAAATGAGTCTCTGGGCTGCCCCGTCTGGTGTATATGCTGCAGCCAGGATGTGCTGGCAGGCCAGTTCTCTAGCACTTTTGTTGGCACAAACTCTAAACCTGCATGTCAGTGCAAAAAAAGTAATCCCAAGATATTTAGATAATGCACTTCACTTGATAGTTTCTATTAAAATTATGAAAAATAATTAATTGAAAATTAGTGTGGAGAATCATAATTATTTTGTTCATTTTGACAGACAGAACCTTCAAAACATCCATTAGAAATATTTTAAAGTACAGGTCATATGAGGGAGAGAGGAGTTTGAGGTGCATAGAATCAAGATACATTGTATAAATGTGTAAAATTGTCAAAGAATAAACATTTTTTTAAAAGTAAGTATGTCAAAGAACTTAACAGAAACCTTTCTTAGGATTTCTCGATGAACGAAGGTGTGATTTGGGCACCAAATTGTTGTATGAGCAATGTTCCCAGCAGCTGCACAGAGTGAGGCCAGTGCATACCGTCCATCCCACAGAGAGGACCCTCCTCTTGCTGGCCACATCACCTGGCGAAGGCTCTCTGCAAGGATGTGAGGCATGTGAAGCCTTAGCGCATGCAGAGTACAGATAGGCTACACAATTTGGGGTTATAGATGCCCGGCTGTTAGCATTTGCTACAATTGCTAATTTTTCTCACATATAATAAACTGCCTTTAAAAAAAAGAAACCTTTCTTAAATAATAAGTAAAGGAAGATATCATGATTTATGTCTTCAGATAGATAAGGTCAATAAAGAGATGAAATAAAAAAGATAAATGCTAGAGATGAAAAACAAATGAAAAATTGACTGATGGCTCAACAGTGTATTTGAAAAGTCAGTAAGTAATCAGTGAAGTTGGAAGACAGGTCACCAGATAAGTGAGCAGAGCTTGCTTTCCTTACCCAGGAGTTTTGTAGTTTTAGTATTTTCACATTACTTGCTGACTGAGGCTCCCCCAGCGTCATAGAGCTGTAGATTTCCTTCTCTTATGATTTAGTTTTTGATATCGTAGATCTTTTCCAGAACTGCTTCCTAAGGAAAACTGAGTAGCTAATGTTATACAAGTCAAGGTACAGTTTGAAGCCAAACCCCTGAGACATCCAAATTTCTCTGCTTACTAAGGGTTTTGGTTCTTTCTGTTGTTCTAATCACAAACACAAGTCTGTTAGAACAGGGCCAGGGCAATGGCGCTCTGAATAAAGTGCCTGGCACGGAAGCTCAGGGACTAGAGTTGATATCCCCAGCGTCCACGTCTGCTCTGTGGGCGTATGGTCTGCCAGCAATCCAGCTTTGATAAGGCACAGGCAGGAGATCCCTGGAGCAAACGGGTGTCTTCTAGCTCTGGGGTCAAATGGGAGACCCTGCCTCGATGAATAAGGTAATAAGCAGTCAAGGAAGACTCTGAAATCAACCTTGGATCTCCATACATATATTTACATGTACACACATGCAAACACTTATATACATGTGCATTACATGCCCCCACATACATCTATACAATTCATGCATGCACACCATATCATATTAAAAACTGTTATAAAAACCAAACTTATAAACATATAAATTACTAGGTATCAAAAAAGAGACAACAGTGACATCATTCATAGTCTCTGACTATTGTATTTCAATGTGTGGTCATAGAGAGTGTAATTTGACAAGTTAATCACATTTAGTGAATGAAGAGAGACTGTCAGTTTTAACCTGCAGCCATAAAGTCTTTGGGTGGTGCTAACAAGGGCTTGCTAGGTGACAGATGCACCTTACTTGCTGAACAGAGTCAGTGAGCAAGAGTAACAGTTTCTCTAGTTAATACCAGAAATAACCCATAGAGCATAGTCACCCCCACCCCAACACAAGTCACCTTTTTTGTAAAAAGCTTGAAAGTAAACAAATCAGACAGCAGAATCATTTTCAAACAGTGCATGTGTTTTCTGAGGAAAGCCAGAGCGATCTCCAGGGAACCCTTCTGATCACCACAGTAATAGCTACAGTTGCTTTGCTGGGCCCGCAGTGTAGGAGAGCAGGCAGAGCATGAGTGTGCAGCACGTTTGGGAACTAGTAGAGTGCTTATGTAAAGCATTTTCATTCAACACGGGGCACCCGAGACATAGCCTTTAACCTCTACTTCCCATTTTAATCAGTATTTTAGCTCAAATTCCATTCTTTTTAGGGTTAACATATCTCATGACTACTGTTGCTGCTGCAGTTAGTACTTTAGAAATAAAACTAAATAAGATTATTAAATAATTATTATTAACCACATGTGTTGCACAACCTATATCACGAATCTATGATAACTTTTGTATAGCTAGAATGTTACTCTGTTAAATATCAGTTCCCTCTGTGCCCTCCCTCCAAACCCTGGCAACTACCATTCTCATCTCTGCTGCTGTGAACTTCACTGTTTAAAAAATCTCATACCAGCATGAGCCTGCCATCTTTGTCTTTCTGGGATAGGCTTATCCCAGTTAATAATATCCTCCATTTTTAACTGTACTGTCTCATATAGCAAGATGCCCTTCCTTTAAAGACTAAATATTAGTCTGCTGTGTATGTATACCTTATTTTCTTTATTTGAGTCTCTAAACAAGCTTCAGTGTGGATCTTTATTCCCATTGCATAAATATAGGATAATTACAACACATAGGTTTCTCTTTGAAGAGTTATTTAATTAAGTTTTTATATAGCCAGTTATTCATAAATACTTTCTTCACGATATTTTAAAGTTGTTTTATAATTAGCTTGACTACTTAAAACTTTATAAACAAGTTAATCTACTTGCAGATGATGTGATTTTATACACAAAAGACCCAAAAACACACACCAGGAAACTCATACAGCTGATGAGCACTTTTTTAGCAAACAGGATTCAAAATTAACATACAAAAACCCAGTAGCCTTTCTATGTACAAATGACTAAAGGAACCAGGGAAACAGAACCTTTGACAATAATCTAAAATAACAACGATAACAAACTTGGAATAACTCTAAGCAGGCACATGAAAGACTTGTATAATAAAACCTTGAAGACACTGAAGAAAGGAATTGAAGACAACACCAGAAGGTGGCAGGAGTGCCCATGCTCACGGGTTGGTAGGATTAGCGTTGTGAAAGTGGCCGTGATACCAGAACCACCCACAGATTCAACACAGTCCCCATCAAAGTTCCAACACAGGCCAAAGAAATTGAACAAACCATCTTCAACTTCATATGAAAACATATGCAGACACACACAAAACATGTGCGTGCACCAAAGTACAAAAATCAAGACCAAAAAGCAGGATAGAAAAAAAAATCCTGATTAATAAAAGAACTTCTGAAGGTATCAGTATCACATAATTCAAGTTGTATTACAGAACTTAAGTAATAAAAACAACATTATACAGTGGAATGGAATTGAAGACACAGATATAAGTCCATATACCCATGGACATGAGATTTGTTTGTTTGTTTGTTTGTTTTTTGTTTTTTGTTTTTCAAGACAGGGTTTCTCTGTGTAGCCTCGGTTGTCCTGGGCTCACTTTGTAGACCAGGCTGGCCTCGAACTCACAGCGATCCACCTGCCTCTGCCTCCCAAGTGCTGGGATTAAAGGCGTGTGCCACCACGCCCTGCAAGATTTTTTGATTAAAAAAAAAGCCAAAATGTATACACTGGAGAATAAACAGTATCTTCTACAAATGGTGCTCACTAGACCATATGATTGCATGTAGAAGAAAATAAATAGATCCATATTTGTCACCCTACACAAATTCAACTCCAGATGGATCAAGGGCCTCAGTGTAAGACCAGTCACCTGAGTCTGATGGAAGAGAAAGGGGAGAATAGGCTTGAGTGCATTGGCACAGAAAGAACATTCTGACCAGAACAACAATAGCACAGCACTAAGACCAACAGTTAATGACTGAAGTTGGAAGTTTCTGTATGGCAAAGGACTCCCATCATTTGAGCAAGCCTACAGAATGGGAAAAGATCTTCACCAATTATACACAGAGAGATGGTGTCTAAATTATATGAAGAACTAAAAACCGTGAACATCAAGAATACAAATAACCCAATTAAAAGTAGGGTACAGCACTAAGCAGATATTTCTTAAAACATAAAACACAAATGAATGAAACTCAAAGAAATGTTCTACATTCTTAACCAAAAGTGAAAAGCAAATTAGAACAATTTTGAGATTTCATCTCACCCTGGTCAGAATGGCCAAGCTCAGTAAAACAAATGACAGCACACGTGGCAAGGATGCAGGGAAAGGTGAGCACTTATTCATTGCTGGTGGGAGTGGAAACTGGTACAACCACTGTCAAAGCCAGCGTGGTGGTTCCTCCGAAGGCTGAACTTGATCTACCTCAGGATCCAGCTGGACTACCCTTAGGCAGAAATCCAAGAGACTCCTTGTCCCACTACAGAGGCACGCAGTCATCCCTGCTTACTGCTGCTTTACTCATAATAGCCAGAAATCGGAAACAGCCTAACGATCCACCAACTGATGAATAAATAATGAAAATGTGGAGTATTTACACAACTGGATAGTACTTAGTTGTTAAGAAGAATAAAGTTCAAGAAGAATGAAATATAGGTAGAAAAAAAAACCATTCAAGCCAGACAGTGGTGATGTACACCTTTAATGCCTGTGTTCAGTAGGCAGAGTCAGGTGGATCTTTGTGAGTTCAAGGCCAGTCTGGTCTACAGAGTGAGTTCCAGGACAGCCGGGCTACACAGAGAATCCCTGTCTTGAAAAAAACCAAAACAAAAAGACCAAAATACAAACAAGCAAAATCATCCAAAGTGAGGTAACCCAGATTCTAAAACACAAATACTATATGTTTTCTCACTTATGTGGATGTTAGCTTTTAAGCGTTCGATATGTGTGCTCTAGTCCGTATAACCACAGAGGTTAGGAAGCTGGTAAGGGTGTAGTGTAGAGGAGAAGATGTCCCAAGAACTGGGAAATAGAATATAGTGTTATTGAGAGATTTCTAATGGAATAGTAAGTAGGATATAGGAAAAACTAGAATTGGAAATTAAACAGGGAGGGAGATGGAGATATAGGTCAATGAGGGAATATAGGAAAAGGCAAGTATCACTAAGGGCTAATGGAAGAACCTATGTGCACCTACTATTGTAGAAGCTTCCTAAAATATATACATATATGAAATGTAGCCACCAGCTAATAGAGAGAATGCCCCAAGTACCAGCTTATGGCACCACATAGAACCTCCAGTGCCAGTAGCAGGGAATGGCTTACATACTCTTGAGTTGTGCAAATGGTCCCTATGGAAATCCCCAAATACCACAGGTTATTGCCAAAGCTATTTGTTACTCTCCAGAAACTATTGGTTTTCGGCACTGTTGCTGAAGACAACACTTATGTCATCAAACACTGAGAGGTTGAGCTGACGCCTAACTAGAAGCTTCACCCCTACTGACTAACATTCATGGTACTGGAAAGGAACAGTAATTATCCGTATCCCTTAGCTGTAAACACTGAGGTCTCAGTGTAGGTCTCAACTACAACAGTGACTTACCTCGAGAATACACTGGTGCAATAGTGGCACAGCAGTTATGAGGATAACCAAACACTTCTAAAAAAAATTGGTTTTGAAGCCTGCTCTGTGTGATGAAACCCATATCTGTCACTGACAAAGTGGCCAAGAACCTGAAACTACATAGGTCACAGACCTAGAAGAAAGCCTATGACTGTTAGGTTTTAGTTTTAGTCTGTTTTAGTGACTAGAACAGAGGTTTTTACCTTCCTAATGCTGAGACTGTTTAATACAGTTCCTTGTGTTGTGGTGACCCCCTCCCATCACGGAATTATTTGTTGCTACTTCATAACTGTAATATTGCTACTGTTATGAATCACAATGGAAATATCTTCATACAACTCCCATGGGAGCTGCAGCTTGCACTATACTAAAGGAACATAGTAATAAATGGTTCCTAATGGCATACTGCTCTAGTGATGGATCAGTGCTTGCCTCCGTTCTCATCAGAGAAGCGTCTTCTTGCAGTAGATGGGAATTAATACAAAGACCCACAATTGGACAATGTGCAGAAAGTGAGAGATTTGGGGGTACTCAGTCCTGAATTCATCAAAATCTGCCCTCTCAAGTCTCAGAGCTACATGGAAGAAGTGGCAGAAAGGTTCTAGGGTTCAGAGATGACTGATGACTCCAAGGACACAGCATCTTCAGACACAAGACCGTTACATGTGAACTCACAGACTGTGAGAACACATACAAGGCCTGAATTAGTTCAAGCCAGATAGTGGCTAGCATTGAGAGGGGAAGCGAACACAGGCTCCCATTCCAAACCAGGAAACTCTCTGCAGTTGATACCCACTGATAAAGAGATTGTCACTGGTTATATTAACCACACTCCGGGACGGACCTCATGCTCAGAATCAATTGGCCAATACAAAACAAAGTCAATGATATTTTTGTAGACTTTTTGTTTCAGTTAGTTTTGTTTTGGATTTTTTTGTCTTATGAATGTTTTGCTTGTGTGTTTTTATTTTGATGCTTTTTAAAATAAGAGAGAGAAAAAGAACATAATATTCAGTGGAGAAGGAGGTGAGGAAGATCTGGGAGGAATTGGGGAAGGGTAAACATTATTAAAATAAGATGTATGAAAAATTTTTTCAATATAGTTCTGTTAGAATTAGTCTAAATTATTAAAAGTTTATAACACACACAATTATATGCATTGAAAACAATAGTCTACTCTTAAAAATTGAGTTCTTTTTCCTCAGGGAAAATTTTATAGATAATTGATTCATACATGTGTGTGATATGTGTATGCCACTGAAAACAGTAAGATAGGAAAAACTCTCTCATCTTTGATTACATTCCCGTTGGCAGTTTTCTAGCAACATGAGAGCTCTAAGGAAAACTGTTAATGATAATAGAGTAAATTTGGCTTTTCTGGCATACTAAGGCCTCATATTCCTCCAGATGATGTGAGTTTATTTAATTTTATGACTAGACTACAGAATTACATGGCATGTTCAGAAGGGGGATTCTCCAGCGATCTTTAAGGCAGCCGGGCATGTTGCACCTGCAGCAGGCTTTTCCCTGAGCATCTGTTACTGCTGCCTCTGTCTTAGGATATAGCGTGAATGCTGCGAAGATAATGTTTTCAATAAGAAATCAACTTCCTAACATTTAATTTTTAGTTTTTACTTTTCATGACATTCTTAACAAATATTTAGTGATACTCAGTTTTCAATGATCTCAGAGTTTTAAAATATGTTCAACCAGAAACCATATCTTAGTCAACACAAGTAAATTGGCTGATTTAACAGAACCATTTAGGTTCCTGTATTAAGTGGCATTATCACAATGTACATAAAAAGGTAACATGTCTAAAGTACATAGAAGTTTATAGAAAAGAATCCATATAATAAAAAGGACTTACTCTCCATTACATCCTAAATCTTCATCATATGTAGCATTTTCTGAGTAGCAGAGCTGGAAAATATGCTGTATATACAGTATGTTCTGTCACTGAATGGGTGACAGAAAGGCACAAAGGTAATCACAATTTTTTCTCTGCATATGTGTGCTCACTCATGATTGGGTGCACATATATGCAAGTTCACACACATGTGTATGTGCCTACATGTGGAAGCTGTCCATCATCAATGCTAGAACTCTTCCTCCCTTGCTCTCCCTCCTATTTATTGAGGAAGAATCTTCCAGTAGAACCCAGAGCTCACCCATGTGCCTAGTCTAACTTCATCTGGGGATTCCCTGTCTGCGCTTTCCAAGGGCTGGTGCTGGAGTTACAATTAGGCCACCACACCCACCTAGTGTGTGTGTGTGTGTGTGTGTGTGTGTGTGTGTGTGTGTGTGTGTGTCGGTGATCTGAACTCTGGTCCTCATGATTGCACAGCAAGCACTTTCTCTATTGCACCATTTCCCCAGCTCTAGGTATTTTTTTAAATTCATGTATGCACTTAATCAAAGTACTTAATGTTCTGATATAGACACTGTTTGTTGGGTGCTAGCAAAAGATCTTATAAATATATAGATAGAATTTGACAAGTATAATAGAGGTTTATGTTCAGTTAAAATTCTATGATTGCAGAGTTCAATAGAACAGAAACATTTTAAGCAATGTCTAAGTCTTTTATTGTTTGAGAATTTCATACATGCATATAAATATACATGAACTTCCCTCTTCTTCAATTCTTCTCTGCCCTTCCCCCCGCCTTGCTTTCTTCCTCTCAACTTCATGTGCTCTTTTTTAGAAAAACAAAAACAAAGACAACACCAACAACAAAACATGGAGTCCAGTTAGGGCCGCCTGTGTGTGCAGTGGTAAGGGATAGCCTGTCGGAGGTTGCATCCCTGAAGAAAACTGACTTTTCCTCTACATCAGTCATCAGTTGCTGATAGTTCAGCAGCTGGGGGTGGGACTCATGAGCCCTCTTCTATCTGTACAGGATAGGAGTTTGTCTGATTTGATCTTATGCAGGTCTTGAGCATAGTCACAGGCACTGTGAGACTGTGTGTACAGCTGATCATGCCTTCTTTCAATTTCCTTTCTTCTCTTGGCCTCTGGGATACCATACTCATGAGCTTCCTTGTATTTTACCTACTGGCATTCTCACTCGCTTTGCTGATTTCTCACTGTTTCTCATCTCCAGTGTCATATTCAGGGATTCCTGAGCCATTATTTCCCACACATTATCTTTCCTGCTTTTTTCTTTCTCTCCTTTTTGTGGACTCGCTACAGCACATACAGTGGTCAGTGTGATGTCATAGGTTCTGATGTCTCTGTTCACTTTAATCCTTTGTGTGCATGTGTGTTTATTCCACAGGCTCTTTGTTTCCATTGCTTTATCCTCAGCTCTGGTGACTATCTTCTGCCTGTACAAATCCACCTTTCGTCCTTCCAGTGGATTTTCATTTCAATTGTTGTCTTTCCAACTTCCAGAGTTGCTTTTTTGTCTCGTTGTTATTTTTCTGAGTTTATTGTCTCTTGATTGGGGTTTCCATTTTGTTCAAATTTAATTGTTTCTTTTTCCCACATTTTTCTTTATGTGAACATTTTCAAGATCATTGTCCCAACACTCAAGCCTATTAAAGTTGCCATCAGTTCTTTATTCTTGACTTTATTCTTTGGATGACACACACTTTCCCATTCCTTTGTATTTGTTCTTTATGATTTTTGTTAAAAACTGGACATTTGAGAATAATACTATATCTCTGAAAAATTACATACTCTTCACCTCTCAGCCCATATTTTTTCAGTTATTCTGTGGAATTTTTGTTTTTGTTTCTTTGATTTTTGTAAGTCATTTCTAAAATCAGCATGAGATGTAGCATTAAGGTCTTCACAGAGCTTTTCTGAGCCTGCACTTTTGCCTGGCTGTAAGATCACTTTAGGGGCATTTGCTGTAATGTCCTGTCTCCTAACAAGAGAGCAGAAGAGTGAAGCAGGGCAGGATGATTAGCACTTCTCTTCAGCTGGAGCGCGGTGAGCTGGCGGTAGCGGAGGTCCACGGAACACCAGGACCAACCCTTCCTCTCCATTTCTGCCGTCTGCCTCTGCCCCGCTCTGGGCAAATGTAGTCATCAGCAGTGGGGGTACAGGTGTCCAAAGTGTTGTGCAGCTTGGCAATACTGCAAGGAGGAGCTGTCAACCCCAATTCTGACGTGGAATTCTGAGTCAAATTCCTCTAACATTAAGACAATGGCCATCATGCTGGAATTTGCTAGGGCAGCAAGCTTACCTAGAAAACTTAAATCTGGTTACTTACGAATTAAGTAAAAATCATATTTGTATGGGGTGAGGTTATACATGGTAGTTTTTGCTTTATTGACAAGAGCCTTAAGAACATATTGATGGCTGCTTGACAACAGTGTGGAGTGTTAAGAGCCGGCATTGACCAGACTAACCACAATTTACCAGTGATGGTCCCCCTGAAAATTCTAAGATGTCCTCCATGCTTCCCAGACAGTTATATCAGACATGTCTACCAGCATGGTAGTTGTCTTGGGACTTAGTTCACTTCCTACCTAGTAGAATTCTCTTGATAGATAATTCTTACAACTTCATAAAATGTTCCATTGTTTGGGTTTGATTTTTGGAATAGATTCTTGTTATGTAGCCCATGCTGACCTGAAATTAGTGATCCTCCTGCCTCAGCCTGATCTCAAGCCCTGGGATTAGAGGTGTGCCTGGCTCTACAAGGCAACTTTATTCCTTTTTTTGTAGATAAAAATGCAGAAGACATGATCCCAAGCTCATACAGCTACAAGGACTCCAAGCCTTTACCATCCATATTCAAAGCTCAGTAAGCAAGCTGCTCTTTAATTTATGAAAAACTAAATCAGAGAAGAGTGCTTTTAAAGCCATTCTTGAAATTTTACCATTTCTTCAATAGCTTGGAGAAAGCACACAAGTACACAAATGAAAAGATGTATAGTACTTATATGTGAACGATGTTGTCCAGTGGGTATTCACTGTGTGTGTGTGTGTGTGTGTGTGTGTGTGTGTGTGTGTGTGTGTGTTTTTCATTTCACAAACCACTTATTTCTTGGAAGCATTTATAACAATATACTTTGACATATTTAAGAAAGCTTTCGGCTCACGTAGACCTTTAGCAGACAGTCTTGGTCTAACTCTGCAGTATCAACCCACAGTTCATATTAGTGCGCAGTTTCATATGATCCTTCAACAGTGCAGATCCCGCCATGAGTAACCTCACGCAGCACATTTAATTTTTTCTTAATTTGTAAGTGACCACCCCCTTCTGAGTGTGTAACTTCCAGATTTACAGCAAGCCTGCCATCTCTTTACAGACAAGGAAATGAGAGTTAAGTCTGCTCAGTCTGGAGGAGGAGTTGGCAGCTGTCTGCATGTATCCCAGGGTTGCACCCCGGTACATACTGTCTAACACACTACCTCTGGCATTCTCACTTTACAGTCCCAGTGTTCTCCTCAGAGAAGTCTCATATGTCTTGCCTTCTCCGAGGCCGCAGGCAGCAGGGCCTCTATGGGGATATATTTAAGCACAGAGCTTCTTCTAAAGTTACTGTGCTACCACAGCCTGCTAAACTGAGGGGACCTTGATATAGACATTTCCTTAGGAGTCTCCTCCTGAGGCAATGATAGGTTATTACAGTTTACAGTTGGGTATTTTTCCCTTTACTTAGATGTATTTATTGTATACATCTATTATTTATATTAGCTTATTGCTGTGACTAATGCATTTTACAATTCGGTGGTTTAAATAAATCCTCATGAGATTCTGAAACACAGAAATGAATGATTTACTTGGCTACATTCATGGTTTTCACCACGCTGTGTTATTTCTGGGGGCTCTGAAGAAGAACCCATTTCTTTGCCTTTATCCACTTCTAGAATGCACTCTCATTCTTTGGCTGACAGCTTCTTCCCTCATTTTTAAGCCAACAGATAAATAGCATCTCACTTTGACCTCATTGCCATGCTGTCTCACAGATAAAAAGCCTTATGATTCTGTTGGGTCCAGTCATATAATCCTGGATAATCTTTCCATTTGCAGATTATCAACTTAATGATATCTACCAATTTTTTAAAAATATTTTTTAATTATACTTACATCATTTCTGCCTTCCCTTTCCTCCCTCTATAACCTCCCCACAACTTGCTATCATTGAAATTCATGGCCCTTTTCTCTATAATTGTTTAACGTTCAAATATATTTATATATTCGGAAATATATAAATACAATCCACTCAGTCTATATAACACTATTTGTATTTATGTTTTGAGAGATGACTGTCTGGTATTGGACAACCAATCAATGTGCTCTTCCATAGGGAAGACTATTTCTCCAGATTTCAGCATTCCTTTGTTGTGTGTAGTTCTTTATCTAGGGTTGAGGCCTCATACGTTTTCCTCTTCCACATTTGCTTGTTTCTTGGTCTCTTCCTTGTTCAGGTCATGCTTAGGTAGCCATGTTGCTACGATTTCATGGGTGTAGCTTTGGACAGTTCTAGGAGACACAATCCCACAGCAGAATTTCTGCTCTTCTGTTACAGTCTTTCTGCCCCTCTTCAAAATGTTCCCTGAGCCTTAGGTGCAGGAGTTGTCCATGAGATACCAAAGTATCACAGGCTATTGATATTGCCCTTGGTTGTCCTCCAAAAGTGGAAGCAAGACCCTATTGCTAAAGGCACCATGCACTGAAGACGTGGCCCAGAGACCCCAGAGGGGGAACTAACCTGAATGCTTCCTCCTTGAGGACTAGCTTTCATGGTTCCAGAAGGCGCTATGCCAGCTCCCAAGGGAGGGAAGCAACTAGGAGTCCTCCCCGGCTATGGTCCCTACGAGCCACAGTAGCCAGCATGGCACGATCACCTTAAGGGTGCAGCAGTGGCACGCATGTCTTGGCAGTAACCAGTTGGGCGTAAGGCCTGTTAAACTTGAGATTATCATATCATTACAACATTCTCTCCTTTCCTTCTCTCTCTCCAGGCCCTCCCATATAAGCCCCCATCTTATTTCATTCAAATCCATGGCTCTTAGACATACTAGCATCGAAGGGGATAGCTTACAAGGTTCAACCCCAATAAAGTACTGCAGGCAACCAAGGAATGCTGAGATGAGAAATACTCTTCTCTAAGGAGAAGCATGCCAATTGGTTATCCAGTACCTAATGGTCAGCCCTGGAAACATACAAAAGTAACATTATATGGACTAAGCAGGGTGTACTTATGAATTTAGGAACACACACGGACATGGACACACAACAATGACAACAACAACCATTAAAAAGAAAGAGGCCATTGAATTTGAATGAAATAAGATGGGGGCTTATATGGGAGGGGTTGGAGAGAAAAGGAAAGGAGAGAATATTGTAATGATATGATAATCTAAAAAAAGTATTAATCATAGCACAAAGAGATGAGATCAATATTATATTGGTTCAATCACATTTTCTGACTTTATGATTTTTTAGAGCCCAGTGATTTTGCCTCAGTATTAGAAACTATCCATCATATTAATAGGTCAAAATGAAAAAGTTTCTCAGTAGATGCCAAAAATTTTTATAAGTTGGATTTAACAAAATATTTTTATTTTTTGTTGTTTTGTGTTTTTGTCTTTTAAAGATTTATTTATTTATTATGTCTGCAATTCTCTGCCTGATGTATGCCTACAGGCTAGAAGAGGGAATTAAATTACATTATAGATGGCTGTGAGCCACCATGTGGTTGCTGGGAATTGAACTCAGGACCTCTGGAAGAGCAGACAGTGCTCTTAACCACTGAGCCATCTCTCCAGCCCTATTTTTCTTTCTTTAAAAAAAGTGTTATAATTTATTCAGATTACATCTCGATTGTTATCCTCTAGCTTGTATCTTCCTGTTCTCACCTTCCCTCCCTCTTCTGCCCTATTTCCCTCCCCTAGACCTTTGGGGGACCTCCTCCCCCAATTTTTAATGATTTATTTATTTTTATTTCATATAGTTAGTAATATCACAGTAGCGAGCTGCCATGTGGCTGCTGGGAATTAATAAAATATTTTTAAATTGTGGTGAAAAAATGAAAAACAAAAACATGAAATTTGCCATCTTACCCATTCCTAAGTATGCAGCTAGTGATGTTAGGTGTTTACATTGTTAATATCGACAACCTAATATCCATTTTTCTCAGCAAACAGTGTCTATATAGTACCAGCTTTCATGTCTTTATGTAAGTTAGTGTTGTTTACTCTTAAGTGCTGTGTATTCTCATCAACGCAAAGGCCCCTGCTCTTCCCGCTTGGCATCTGTGCTCCATCTCCGCAGCCCCAGAGCCTCCTCTCTCAACTAAGTTCCAACTTTTGACTCTCCCTCCTAGGGTGCTTCACCCTAGTTAGCCACACATTAAGTTTCCCAACCCTTTCAAAGTGTTTGGCCCAAGAGCACCCCTCCTCCATAGCCTGTCAGGACAGAATGGCAAGGCCTTCTCTGCGCCTCCTTTGTCCTGTTCCCGCAGCAGGGCCACCTAGTGTACTGATGTAGTTGCTCACCACTGGGCGCTCTCTACCTCCCTTCACCACAGCTGAGCTCAGTGCTTTGTTTGTTTGCCTGTCTTTCTTTTCATGTGCGCCCTACCTCACCCTGAGGTTTGTGCTTGGTGTGTAGCCAGAGTGAAAGAGACAGCTAGCCCACTGAGTTTTAGAAATCCATAGATATCCTCCAAACTGGATTTTAAACTCATAAAATAAATGAAAAGGACAGCAGGTTGAACAAGTCATAATTACAGAAGATCTATAAAAGTAAATAGATAAAAAAAGGTATCATTAAAAAATACAGTGCTGAGGTATTTTCCAGAAATAGAGATATACAGAAATTTAAGTTGAAGAAACATGATAGTTGAGCCATATAAATAAATAAATCCCAAGGTAGGTATATTAAGAACTGAGAATAACAGTATAGGAAATTAATATCAATGTAGTAACAAGTATATGCTACATTTTAATACTATGACTAACATACCTAGGTGCTGTTCTAAACACTTTCTGAATACCTCTTAATCCCACAGTGCACTTGGACCTAAACATTGTTACCACATTAATTTTCCATGTGAGGACACAAATACTTAAAAGCCTAGCCACTTGCCCTTGTCATCCCTGTAGTAAGCTGTAGAGCTACAGTTTAAAGTCCAGCAAAACTAAGTCTAAATGGATAAGAAAGGACGGCACAAGAAGTCTCTAACCCACCCTCACTGTGTGCCTGCTTCCCTTTTCCAGCCACCCCGAGTTCTTTGTGTTATCCATAGAATCCCAGGTCTTCTAAATGTCCTTTCCTCTTCCCGGGGACCGGACTCCTGCCCCCCAATTTCAGGCTAGTATCAGCAATCCGGTTTCCTCTACTGGGAAGTCAGCTCCTGCTTGTGTTGAGAAGATTCCTGCCTTGCTGCCGCCGTCCTTTCTGGAATGGAGGCCCTGTCCCCATTCTCAGCATGCCCAACTGTTGCACACTGGTTAAGTCTGGTTCCAGTTCCCGCCTCAGTGCTTGTGTGTGATTACTGTGGTACCTCGACGTAGTTTTCATTTGCTGAGTTTCTCAAAGTTTATTTTAGTTTCCAAATAAAACATAGGAAAGTCAGCGCATAATTAGCAGCTTTCATTTTCTGCTGTTCAAAATCTAGGGAGCAAACAGGACGAATTTTTATGAGACCTGGCTGCCTTCACCTGAAGCCCCTCTATGAGGATTTAACGAAGGTGCACCGATAGAGGGCGCTCTTCCCATTGAAAACCGCAGCACTGAACTTGAGCAGTCCCGCTCCAGTGCCTCTTCATGAAATTATAATTAATTTAATTACTATCAATTGTTCTATAGCAGTACTCATTGTTTATTTTTCCAATGTTATATCCAGGTATTACTTTGTTTTTCACGGGACACATCTGTACTGGGTCACTTTGCATACAACAGTGCTTCACCACCGAAATCATACATCAGAGGTAATATTTTAATACTTCTAAAGAGAAATTACTAAAGACTTATATAATCATTCCAATAATGTTTGAACATTTTATATCTTATATTAATATTTCCAGTTTTTAAACTGGAAAATTATTTCCAATTTCTCTGCAACAGTAATTACTGTCTTTTCCTTTCAATGTCAGCACCCAAGCACCAGAGCACAGGTCACCCTGTGGTGCTGACGGACATAGCATTTCAGTTGCCTCTCTGGTTCATGCCATCTCCTGCCTCCTCTGCCCCAGTTGTGCCAAATCTGTCATTTTTTTTCCTTCTTCTCACTACCCATGAACTCATCATAGAGATTTGTCTTTTCAGTTTTTCTTAACTTTCTGTGTGTAACTAGTCCTTGAATTCAGTTATAATTATGGTATGATATACATGCTGAACTGCCCCTCTGATTTCTATTCTAGCATTCTCTCTAACATGGGCTGCGTCCGCAGATCCACGTCACCATTTTAGTGTCCTGTCAGTCATCACCAGAAGGCTGAGCTAACTTCAGCCCCGTCTTTTCGCTGAGTGGTGAACACCAGCACTAACGTCTCATTGCCCTGTGGTGTGTTTGTGGCGGCTCACTTGTTGCCTTCATGAAGAAGAAGCCATCGCTGCCTGGTTCCTCCAGCTCTTTCCTAGGACAGACCACACCATCTTGCGTTGAGACAGGCTCCCTCCACCAGTGTGGGGCTGCTCTGCTTCTGAAGTGAAAACATGAAAACTCTTGTTTTCTTTTTATCTAAAGAGATTGTTGGGACAGGGAAGTGGCTCGGTCAAGAGAGCACTTGGGCTACAAGCATGAGGGCCTGGCTTTGGTTCCCCAGTCAGAGTTCTCACAGGTGATCTTAGTGTCCAGGTAAAACATAGGAAAATGAACACACAGTTCAAAAACACAAATTTTGTTTTCTGCCATTCAAAGTCAGGGGAACAAGTAGGGTAAAGTAGAATAGCATCCCCATACCCTACCGCCGAGGTACGAAGACAAGTGGGTCCCAGATGCTCGCTGGCCAGCCATCCTAGCTGAATTGTCAGAAAATAAGGTAGAGGGTGATCTAGGAAGATTCTAATCTCTTGCCTCTACATGCAAACACACACACACACGCACACACACGAATATATACATATATACATACACGTATATATATACATATATACATACACGTATATATATACATATATACATACACGTATATATATTAACGTACCCCTACATCTCATCCTGCACAGAATGATCGTAAAATTTAATTGTAATTACCTAATGGGCTAAAATGAGCTATAATTTTGAAGACTCTCCGTCTGCTCACATCATCTTAACCTAGCTTTCTTCCCTTCCCTGGTTATCTCACACTATGCTATATTCCCTCTAGCCCCTACATGGCCCTAGTGCATAAGAAGCTTCTCATTCTGCTTTGCAAATTATAGGCCCTTGATGAACTAGCCGATATGTCATGTATACCAACCTGTCATCAATTTCCCTCCCCTCTGAGCACTGAAACCCTTAAAGCCCATTTCAAAGAGTCAGCAAACATATTCTATTATTTTGTGGTTTGGCCTAGGTTATGAGCCAGAAGGTGTAGGTGGGGACCATACCCTGTATTGCTGTGCTTGTCTCCAGATCTATTGCTGTGATCAACTGTGACGGTTTCTCATCATTTTGTTTGTTCTTCTCACAAAGATCAGTCCTGTGTGTTTCACCTTAAGCTAAGGAGGCCGCAGTGTTTACTCTTGTCTTCTTTCTGCCTTACACCCAACTAAAAAAGCAATAATAACAATAACAATAATAATAATAATATTGTTATTATTATTATTGTTGTTGTTGTTTTAATTTAAATCTCAATACAAGAATGAATGTCTGTTTAATAACTCAGGGTTGTTAAGAAAACTGTTAAGGTGAAAGCCACCTGTCTTAGTTACAGTTTCTGTTGCTGTGATAAAACACAATAACAAAGCAAAGCTGGGGCGGAAAGGGTGCATTCTGCTGCCCCTTCCTCATCTCTGTCCTGTCACTGAAGGAGGTCAGAACAGGAACTCAAACAGGAACCTGGAGGCAGGAGCTGCTGTGGAGGCCCTGGAGGGTGCTGCTTACTGGATTGCTCCCATGGCTTGCTCAGCCTGCTTTCCTATTGAGTCCAGGAGCCACAGTGGGCTGAGTTCTCATCAGTCCCCAAGGCTGCCTACAACCTAGTCTCATGGAGACATGTTTTAAATTGAGGCTTAATCCTTCCAGATGGCTACAGTTTGTGTCAGGTTGGCACAAAACTAGCCAGCACACTACCTGAAGTTACTCATGGCAGATGGGAAAACTGAGACGCTGTTGGACATTATAGAGAATGTACTTCCTAGACCAGTTCTGTTTTCAAATGTTTATCCTCTTTCTTTGGTCATTACAAATTATGTTGAGAGTCAGGATATATTTGACTGTTACATAGTTGAAAATATTTAATTTTTAACTCTTCAATACATTTTCTGAAAACACAAGCTAATGAGATATGTCAAGGCTTGCTTTAATAAACAGGGTTGTTAAATTCAGAAATTCAATTTTATGCTCATAAATAATTCTTCAGTGCTTAAGGAAATTGGGAAGCATTGTTTAATCAATATTATTGAGTTTAATGCCTAAAAGGCTTTGCTGGCATCAGATGACTGGCTGACAGATTTTCAGCTAATTCCATATCATAAAATGAAATAAAGTTAGACTATGGTTACTTTTAATATTCTACTTATTATCTATTACTTATTATCACAGTCCCAGAATGTTGGTTTTTCAAACTTTGTTTTTCTGACTGGCTTTCTCTTACAGGAAAGCTAGGATTAGAAGAGTACGCTGTCTTCTACCCGCCCAACGGTGAGTGGTGCTACTGCTTCCTCTGGAGGGACATGCGGAAGTGACAGCCTTTGTTCTGCGGATGCAGATTTCTATTCTGTCCTTAAAATGCAGCAAGTTATCATCTGAAATAACCCTACCTTCTGTAGGAGGTGCACTCTAGTGACTCCTCCATGTTGGGTAGTTTAATGCCAAACTGTGCACATCCCTCCAGCTCTGCCTGGGACCAGTGGTTTCGTGAGAAGATGAGGCAGTGCAAGCAGCCATGTCTAAGGCATGTCGTTTTCCTTGAGGAATGCTAGCTGGCTCCGCTAGGGCCTTCGCTTTGTGTTATCGGCACAGTGCAGGTGCTAGGGTAACAGACTGCCCTGTGCTGCAGCTCACTGTCTTCATAAGCATGCAGTGTGGTGTTAATTATATACAAAGATTGTGAAGAAAATCATCGCCTTGCTGAGAAGTGATCACTTATGGCTCTGTATTTACTATTTAGACACTCAGTGTCCAGGCCTTTTGGTACGCTTAGAAATGCCTCACAGAGCGGTCCTTTGTCCTGGTGCTGTTATCCTACACCCTGAGGAGCTTTTGCTTTAGAGGAATTAAGGACTTGTGCATTGGAGCCCAGTGGATCTGCATCCAGATCCGAGCTCTGCCAATTCACTCCATGACCTTCCATGACCTTAAGTCTCATCAACTTAGCATATGGCTAATGATCACATGAGGTATGTTGGAAGTACCAGCACAGGGCCTGATATGTACTAAGTGCAGGCAAAGCACCCATGATGTCAAGCACTATCTGACAGCCAGATGTTTTCCTGCCTGGCCATCTTGTAGCTGTCGGCACTGCGGCCTGGTTCCTCACACCCTTGTTCTGTTGTTCTCTCTTCACACTTTTCTCTATGTTTGCATGTGTTTTTGTGGATCAATTTGTTAATTACTAAAATTTCTCTCTGGTTCTAACCTGTTCTGTGATACCTCAAATCTGATATGACCCAACTGAGTATATTATTTCCTGTGCCTCTTAAGAGAGTAAAAACAAAAACAAACAGCAAATTAAGATAACAAGCACCAACCTACACCTGCCTCAGCTGACTACCATTTCATCTACCAGGAGCTCAAGGCCTGAAACCTGGAAGTCACCCTGGAAGCCTCAGTCTTGCCCCATCTATGTCTCCAGAGCCTTTTGCTTTTATCTGGGGTCATCTCTTCCTCACTCTCACTGCTGCCTTGCCCTCCATCTGATCTTGCCACGCCCAATGTAACTGTAACGACCATCTGCACTGGTGTCGCCCCTTACCTTTTCTATTTCTCTGTTTTTTGTCTCTGTTATCTCAGTTATGCATCCAAATGAACGTCTGAAGATTTCCATTTTTCTTAAAGTTTCTTAGAGCTGCTGGAAAGTTTAACAAGGTTTCTTGGTACGACATCCACACTGGGAGCCCTGTACATTCCACTACCTAGCTTCCTAGATTACCATTTCCCATCTCACTTTTAAAATATTAATATCAATATCCACCTGTTTATTCTCACATGTAGGCACATCCTGACATGAGCTCTGTGTTGCTTCCTACCTCATCCCTGATGTTGTTTCCAGCTTAGAATAGGCCATCAGGCTTTTCTTCCCTTGGCCATGCTGGAGGCATGGGTCACACATGATCCTGCTTGGACACACCACTGAATCCCTGCTGGGTCAAGGGCCCTTGTGTAGGCTCTCATGTACCTGGGCAGAAAACTTTGGTGTCTCTCAACTGCATCTCCCTCTTCATGTTGCAAACTTCGGAAGGTTCAGGAGCATGTTCTTGTTTCATTACTGCTCTCTCAGTATCTAGCATATAGTATACAGTAGCATCGCAACACTTGCTTATTTG
Organism: Acomys minous; assembly: GCF_964271855.1. Taxonomy (NCBI): domain Eukaryota; kingdom Metazoa; phylum Chordata; class Mammalia; order Rodentia; family Muridae; genus Acomys; species Acomys minous. The sequence continues at coordinate 16,098,008 of NC_140491.1, read as the reverse complement.
AACTAGTTTAGATGTGATGTGTTAACTTTAACATGTATCTGAATGTAGATATAAACTTGTTGTTTAATTCTTCATCCCAAGACTTAATTTTCCACTAACTTTTTATATTGAAAAAAAATAGAAAATAAAAGAAATGTGTCTACATAGCTGAAAAAAGGCCTCCCTACACTTGAGGCAACAGGAGGTATCATAACTTCTTAGGTTTCACTTAAGCACATGCCTGACAAGCTTGGCTCATTTCCCCCTTAAGAAGTAGCATGGCCAGTGGCTGACACAAGTAGGGAAATGACCAGCAGCTGTCAAAACTAAAATGTAAAGACCTCATACTATGGAGCATTATACAGGAGCACTCCAGCAAATTCTGCTGGGACTGACTTATATAAACGCCAACAACCCCCTGCCCTTCACAAAGGTTACAGGTGGTAACAGGTTGTAATTTCAGCCTCTCTCTGTGTGTGTGTGTATGTGTGTGTGTGTGTGTGTGTGTGTGTGTGTGTGTGTGAGAGAGAGAGAGAAAGAGAGAGAGAGAGAGAGAGAGAGAGAGAGAGAGAGAACTGAGTGTTAACTCCATGTCGCACATATGCTAGGCACATGTTCTACCACTGCATTCTCTCTCCAACCCTAAGATAATTATAATAATTTCAAGGCGCTTATATGTACAATTACAATAATAATTTAGGAGTAGTTGTAGATACATCAGCTAATATCTTCTGAGCCATGCTAACGCAGCCGGAATTATGTTAAGTATATTATATTATTAACTCATGTAATCATTATAATAACCCTATGATATAGGTCCTAATGTTCAATTTAAAGGCCAAGAAACTGTGGCACGAAGGGTTAATCTGCCAGTCAGTGAATGACAAAACCAGGGTTTGAACCCAAACTATCTGCCTTCAGAAACAGTATTTTTATTGCTTGCCCATAACCCTCAGAAGATTAACTGAAGTTATTGCAATATCTTTGGAAAGAAAAGAAAGTGATTACAATATAGACAAAGTAAAGAGTTACATATAGTAGTTCCAGAAAGATATCTACACACACTAGAAATAAATTATTGAACACAACGTGAGATAAACTGGCAGCTTCTCATAAATTGAGTTCTACAGAGTCACTTCTTTTGGGTGGTTTTAGGACTTAGAAAATCAAGGCCGCTTCTCTGGAGATAAAGTTCACTTAGTGTACAGACTCCTCTCTCTGAAACTTAGCAACACTAAGCAGCATTTCACATTCCCTGTCTCGTTTTCCAAGCTCTGCCAGAATAGAAAGATGTTGAAAGTTGAAGGGTATCTGTAGTAGTGCCACAGTCAGTACTGGTTTTCTTGGGCAGAGACATTTACCTAAAGCTCTCTGAAGTATTGTCAGTCTCTGGCCAGCAGGTGTTTCCTAGGACAGAAATCTCACCGCCACCCACCTCTTCCCTCCACGTACCTGTGAGTTCCTTCCCAGGATGAAAACGAAAGCTGTGATGGCAGAAGACATTGCCTCACTGGAGAACCATCCCCGGACACATCCTCTCTAATAAATTAATACTTGTTACACAAGATTTCCGGGCTGAGAGGGACACCTCACAGTGCCTTTTAAGCTTTTTGTGTTCGTTGTTATTAGCCAACATGTATAGGTTGGCTCTGTTTACTTGTGAACACTCACTTCCTGTTGTGACTCAGTGCTGGGAGTGACCCACACAAATGTGTACACAAAGGACCTGCTGATAAGGGCCGTTCATGCTAGTAAATTAGACATGCAAGAAAGAAAGGGAGAGAGATGCCTGAGAGAGTGATGAGCTGCACAGTCCAGGTGTCAGAGAGTGTGGGGAGTTGGGGAAGGCCCGGCTGTTCTAGGTAAGTCAGAAGAGAAGGCGCCTCTGAGGAAGTAGGAAGAAATAGTATGTGTGAGCAGAGTGAGCCATGCAAAGGAGTGGGAAAAGAATGTTCTGGAGAGAGAACATAGCATGTTAAAGCCAAGAGTAAGACCAAGACTGACAGCTGGAAGAGCACCACGTGGCTGGCGTGACTTGTAACGAGCTGATACAGGTACGTAGGAGAAGCAAGCAAGGGCCAGACCAGGGTGGGATATGATAGATGTAGCCCTGTCTAAGGTTCCTGAAGAACAGTTTTTATTAATTTCTTTTTACCTTTCCCCCTTGGTGAAAATTGACTGTCTTCCCTATTATAACGTAGTAATTCTGGGAATCAGACTACCTCTTCCCGCCCCAGAATTCACTGCTGTTGCTTATGCTCTATAATTGTTGGTTTAGTGATTTTTGTAAACTATTTATATAATTATTATATTTATTATTTTGTGTCTACTGAAATCTCTTAGATTAATGGTGAGCTAGTGATTTTATAAGACTTTCCTTAAGTGGTTAGCACTAAGTTTTTTAAATTCAAAATTAAAACATCCCTTGGGGTTTGCAAATTGGCTTGGAGAGGGTCACACAATGCGGGATAGTGAGGCCATTTACAACTGCCTGGTAGGCTTCACTCCTTTACAGAGGCTAAAGTCAGAAGTGGAAGCCTGTGTTCTCAGGTCCTCGCTAGATACCTTTATATTGTTATGTAATTATATTATTTTCACATAGAGTTCCTTTCTAGGCCTCTTTTTTGCCATGCTTTTCAATCTGTCTATTATTTGCCCTGCCTGTTATTCTTTCTTCCTTGGGGCCATATGTAGTGATTTTGCCTTTAAATGCTCTTGACAAACGCTGCCAAGCAGGCACCTCAGTCCTGAGAAATCATGGACACTAGCAGGTGCAGCACAGCACACCTGATCCTGTCCCTTAGGGAGCTGCAAGGCAGGCCAAAGCACAAAGGCACTTTTCCCCATAAAAGATCTGCATTGTCTCTCACCCCAGCGAGTTCCACGAGGACTGTGGGCTGCTGTTTGCGCTGCTGTTGCCAAGCCGGAGAGTAGGGGATGGCGAGTGGGTGGATAAATTAAAATGCCACAGTGATGTCTTACCAAAATTCTTGCTTCATTAAGCATCCTCCTTGTTATAAGGATTATTTTTATTAGATTCCAGAGTGTTAAAAAATTGATTCTAGCTTTTTTCCCAGTTGAGTATTGCTTCTGCTAGAGGGACAGTGCTGGGAGTTCTTTACCTCATTCTTGTCAATGATGGCTCTCTTACACATTCTGAAAAATCACCCTGGGTTCTATATAGGATGTGAGAGTTTTTCCAATGTAAACTTGGAAGAGAACAAGGACATTAATAGTTTTAATGGCCATTATATCCAACATTTACAATCATACGTAGCATGACGTCTGTGCTCAATAAACACGGAATGAATGTGCAAGTGAGGGAGGGAGCTGACACAGAAGAGTCCAAAGGAACAGAAGGAGGTGAGGTTTCCTCGGCTAACATGAAAAGTACACACACATCTGCCCGAGACTTAACCATTAATCACTAAATAACATGAGTAGGGAAGTGATTTTCAACAGAGATTAATAATCCCCAGCAAAATACAGAGATGTGTGCTCGCATGTTACTAACATCTTACAGCACACAGAACAGCTCCATAACAAAGACTAGGTAAATTTCTTGAAGAAAAAATGAAAACATATTACTTTTAAATATTTTTGCAAGTGTAAAGTTGATAAATGGCAATGTATTTTGTCATCTATATTAATTAAATTAATTTAAAATATCACATAACCTCATATCTATTTAGAGCGTAAATTTAGATAGAAGTGGAAAAACTTGTTAAGATTTAAAAAAAAATATGACCTCTGGATTCACATTTGGATGTTGTTTTATTGTAATGGTTTGGAAATTTTTAATTACTAAAATAAAGTATCAAAAAGTCAGGTGCAGTGGCACATGCCTGTAATCCCAGCATTCAGGGAGGCAGAGGCAGATGAATCTCTATAAGTTCAAGGCTATTCTACAAAGTAAGTCCAGGACAGCCAAGGCTACACAGAGAATCCAATTCTGTCTCAAAAAGACCAAAAAAAAAAAAAAAAAAAAAAAGTTTTACTTTAGAAAGATGATAAAAATGACTTAAAAACCCAATTTAACCATTTTCTTAATCTGTCTTTACTGACATGTTGGTTATACATAAGATGAGAATAAACAGAGGACTATATTATCTCAACAAATGATTGTAATAAAATGTACTAAGTAGGTTCAAATGAAAGGCCATAAGCACTCCAACCGGTATGAGTGGAAGTGAATCAGCTGAAGTTATAAAGACAAAGAGGAAAGGGAACCTAGCCTGGTAAGTATGAAGCACGCTAAGTGTTGCTGTTGTTGTGGTTGTTGTTGATAGTGTTTTCTGAGCTTTGACAAGGCTCTGTTAAATCACCTCTTGTACTGTTTAGTCATATCACACGGGATACATAAGGGAGGGCATCTTAAAACAATCACTTATAACATATTTGTGGAATTTGGAAGTCTGATCCAAAATGTGTCCCCCGTGCTTAAAGCACATGCTTGGATAACAGCCACGTGAAGGAAACTTGACTCTTGAAAGGCTGAAGTGTTGAGAGGCAAAGGAAGGCTCTGAAGAAACTGGCTAAGAAACAGCTCTATGATCAAAGAAACCCAGTGTATCTGGTGCCCCCATTTGGCCACTTCCCCTTGGTGGGGAGGCCTGGTGGCACTCAGGGGAAGGGCAAGCAGGCTATCCAGAAGAGACCTGATAGGCTGTGACCATATGGTGGGGGAGGAGGTCCCCTTCTGTCACAGTCCTAGGGGAGGGGAATAGGGTGAAAGAAGGAGGGAAGGGGAATGGGAAGATACAAGTGAGAGGATTACAATCTGGATGTAATCTGAATAAATTATTTTTAAAAATTAAAACAAAAGAAACCCTGTGTATATTCTGGGTTGCTCAGGGTTCTTCACTATTCCTGAGGCCCCTGCTTTTTGCCAGGATTTTACTGTGCCCTCTTCAAACCATGGAGACTTCTTGGAGCCCTCGTTAATCTTAGTCAAGCTTTTCCTGGATTTATGCTCATAATTAAACATAGTTCATTCCGTTTGGAAAGCATAAAATAGCTGTGGGTATTGAACATCTGTGTTGTACTACAGATTATGCTGGTTTTACTGGTCAGTAAATACAACTCATTTATGTCTGAGGAGAACTCAGCAAAGTTCATACATTAAAATAAGAATTCAGACAAGATTGTTAGCTTGATCAAAGTCACAAAGAACTCAAATTCATGTCTATATGACTTCACTGAGTTTTTGTTCTTTTTTTTTTTAAAGATTTATTTATTATGTATACAGTGTTCTGCCTACATGTACACTTGCACACCAGAAGAGGGCACCAGATCTCATTATAGATGGTTGTGAACCGCCATACGGTTGCTGGGAATTGAACTCAGGACCTTTGGAAGAGCAGCCAGTGCTCTTAACCTCTGAGACATCTCTCCAGCCCCACGTTTTACTCTTTACAAAGTCATATGTAACATCCGATGCTATATCTTAATCACACGTTTATAAGTAGGTTTTACTTCAGCATTTAAGTTTTCAGCTTTTATAAACACTAACCACATTATTTGTCATCTCACAGAGGATGCTAGGCTGGATTCTGAAGATAATGCACAGTGTGAAAAGTGGCCCTTGCTTATGTAGCACAGTTGCTGGTTTCAGGTCTTGGGAGAATGTAATAACAATTTAGCTGAGCATGAGTGATATTGATGCACACACCCTTTGTGCGGCCATGTAGCTCACTAGCTTGATCGCTGTAAGCTGTATTAAAAGTGCCTTGCCTTGATTAAGCTGCAGCTCACTTAGCAGATTCTCAGAATTCGGAGTGGTTGAAAGTAACCATAGCTTCATTCCAACCTACTGAAATGTCTCAGTAGAGGCTTAACAGAAGACAAAAATAGATTTTTAAAAAATATTGTTTTATTTTTAAATATCATGGAGTGGGGCATAAGAGTGCAGGTGCTGTGAACCCGGAGATAAATGTGTAGCTAGGGTTAATAGGTTAGGGACTTTGTTTTTGTCTTAGGTTATAGCTCACTTCAGGAGGGTTCTGATTGGATGCATTGTATACACAATTATCAGTGAAAGCTACTGATGTAGGAAAGCCTGTGGTGGTGAGTTAGTGTGCTGTACCCCACAGGCTCCAGACTCAGGATCGTACAACAAAGAGGAAGCAGATTTATCACAAGTTGCAAGGCCAGTTCAGAGGTTTGAATTCCAAACGTGAACTGTAGACATTTAACCAATACAGCAAACCCAGACTTTAAGTTAGACTGATGAAGGATCAATGTCTCACTTATTCCAGTGTCTCTACAGCCTATAGAGTAGGTGCCTGAGTATCAGTTAATTAAAAAGTCAGCATCCAGCAGACGTGCAGTGGACGGGTGGATGAGCAGCAGGCAGCATGGCTCCAAGCAGAGGCCTTCCTCATGGTCTCAGCACTAGCTTCAAAAGATAACTTGAACAATTTCAAGTTGGTTAATGACCTGAGCAGTTAGAGGGAAGAACAGAAATTAGGAGGCTTTTGCAGAACCCCAGGTAAGAGCTCATTAGAGCCCAGTTACAGGCCCTAGATGGAGGCAACTAAAGAAACAGTTCAAAAACAGCAGAGGCAGACTCCAGGCTCCATAACTCTTTCTGAAAGCATGTAATGGATACAATTATGTTCTTGGCATAATATCTGTCCTGTGCTCAAAGGATTTATATTTTACAAAAATAAAAATAAAGTGGATTATCAGACAGTGAGGTAAGGAAAATGCTTGTGTTAATCCCTGACTTTTGTCAAGTATAGTATTCTATTGCACACATTGTCTTATTTACTCACCTTCTAATTGGCACTACTTTATAGGTAAGAGCTAGCCAATCCATAACCCCCACAGGACCCATCTGTCATGCATCTAACTATTAAAAGTTATAAATCTGAGCAGGAACCTGGTAAATTTTCTGTACTTTCTTGCGTGGACTCAGATGCCTTCATAACAATCTGGAAGGCCAGATTTGGATTCTCTGACTCCTCAGCGTCCCTAGTGTATGGTATGCAAACCTCCTTCTTATCCTGTTTGTGCTGCCCCAAAGAAACACCTCGGCCCACTTGTCTGTCCTGCAGTGTATATATTCATCAGGACTGAAAAGAACATGCAGACTTTGCAAAGCTAGCTTCAGGAAATTTGGCCTGGAAATATGGAATGGTCACTAAAAAGAAACATGAACTTCATGTCAGGGGTGTAGTCAAAGTAGAGCCCTCAGCCCAGAGTCACTGTCCTTACCCTGAGAGAGCTCTGGAAAAATAAATAGGTTAAATAACTTATCTCCATTCTATAGGCCGTGATCGAGCCAGAATCGCATAGTGCTGTCTGGGTGCCCAGAGACCCGTGCCTCATTTAAGCAGGGCAGGTCAGCTGGCACAGGAGTACTCTGTGCTGAATTATTTGACGTGAGAAATCAAGGACAGCTGAGAGATGAGTCTAGAGTGTTGCTGAATATGATCAAAATGTTATATAAAAGTCTAAAAGAGTATGATATTAAAAAATAAAAAACCTGGACAAGTCAGGGTCAGGGCTGGGAAGGAAGGTCATTGCCTGAAGCCCTGTGCACCCAAAGGCTGAAAAGGATGCCATCCACCGGGGAGGGTTGGAGTCGTGCTTGTCAGGTAAGGAAAGGAATGATGGTGGTGAGATAGCCAAGTGCCCTGCTGGCCAGAAAGAGACAAGGTACCAGCCATCAGGGAGCAGAACCAAAGGAGTACAAGAAAGCAGTAATAGGCCAAAGGTTCTTTCCCTGCATGTGCAGGGATGTGCTGAGTACTCATACAGACAGCATCCAGAAGGACGCAGGATTCTGAGGTTTCACAGTTTCCATTAAAGATTAAGAATGAGAATTCTGGTGGAGTGAAAGTAAATATGACAGAGTCTTGGAAGGCAGCTGAGATTAGGGGTGGGCACAAGAACTGTAGAGAATGAAACACAGAAGCACAAGTTTTGGGGGACCAAGCCTAATGTGCCCAGCTCATCACTGCCACGGGAGGTCAAGGCTGAGAGGGAGCCTTCTTGTCTGGAGCTAACGTACCCACGACAGGCAGCAAGTCCCTGGGCCTGGCTGTGGCTGTTAGGGCCATGTGTCATGTAAAGGTGTCTGGGCAGTAAGGGCAGGCAATGTAGATGGCTGTGGGCTTTTGGTTTTTTCATTTAAAAAGTAAGCTTGGCTTCAAAAGAAGATTTTACATCTAACTAATGAAAAATAAGATCTGGGAAGAAAATGGACTTTTGATGATGATGTGTGATGAGGAGATAGATAGGTGTGTGTGTGTGTGTGTGTGTGTGTGTGTGTGTGTGTGTGTGTGTGTGAAATCTTTGATTAAAAGATGTCCATAAGAACTAAAGATACAAAATTTAGATGCCCACCCTTGCTTCTGGTCTCCATAGTAGAAGTAAAGAGCACATCTCGTGTCATCCACCTTAGACGCGCTGTGTGCAGTGAACTTTTCTCCCCTCGACTGTCAGTTGACTGCCGGAGCCTCCAGGCCCGCCATCTTACCTGTGTAGCCTCTGTGGCTTCCTCTGCCTTTGCCAAGCCTTTCCATTGTGCTATTTTTCTTGATAGCATTTATCACTGTCTGAATGCAGACTTAGTCTATGCCTCTTCCATAACAAGCGGTCAGTTGCAGTCCTTAGAATAGCATCCAGCACATGCTAGAGGTCCAGGAGATGTTTGTTGAGTAAAAAATGTGACAGGGGGAAGGGATAATTAGTGGACAGGATTCTAAAGCAGAGATCACCAGACTTGTTCTGTAACCAGCCAGGTGGTAAATATTTTACATTTTTCTGGTCACTGTCTACTTCATATTATTATTTGTTTTTGTAAATAACCCTTTAAAATGCAAAAGCATTCTTAGCTCATAAGCCACACATAAACCAGTTGTGGAGTGAAATTAGCTTGCTGACAACTGTAGAGGACAAGGAAGCACGGTTTAGTGAGCTGAGAGGGAGAGGGGACTGTCTTCCTGCTGAGAATGCTAGTGAGACAAGGTAGTGTATAAACTACAGACAGGCCAGAGTTCACTCCAGTGACGTCAGCCTGCTAGTAGCCGAGGAAAGGTCTGCCAGGTGTTAAAAGTGAGAACATTTTCAAAGCATAGAGAGGCTAAACAGATAGAGATAACAAGAGCGCTGATAAGCACCAGAAACAGCCAAAGTAGGACAGTATATCATAAATCTGTGACATGCTGTGAGGTGAGACACTGAAGAAAGAGATCCTGAGACTTAGAGTGTGTGACACCTAAGAGCCACCTAAGAGCTGCCTCACTTCTGGGTGGTCTGGTATACTAGCTCAAGATAATAACTGGGTTCCTATCATAATATTTGTATTAAATTGTTTTTAAACAAAGAAATGTGGCGTTATTTAGTGAATGCTTATATCAACAGTATACATTTACTACCTACTCCAGCATTCTAACTCCCCATTACTGACTGAGCCACAGTCGCTACATTATCTAATTGTGCAGAGTAGGCTTTAGCATGTTCTCTGATGTGGATAAGGAACTGAAGCTTCCAGAAGTTAAGAAATGTACTGAGCGGCACAAAAAGCTCCTAGTCGACAAAACTAAATTGATTAAGAAAGTGCGCTGTTACCCGGTCGTGGAATTCAGGGAGCTAGCTCCTAGTTACAGTCACTGTCCTCAGCCTTCTTTGTTCACCATTTTTTGTTGCCTTAGAACACAGATAGCATCTGTCAGGGAGAGTAGCAAACACTTAAGATAACAGCGTGAACGCGGAACTGTCTCCAGCTGGAATGCTTCACCAGAGACGACATACAGCAGATAAGAACACAGCGCTGCTCGGGTCCAAAAACAGCTGTCCAAGTGCACGGCCTTAGCTGTGGCTGTGTGAGGAGGACAATACTCAGGGGGTTTAGTCATCGACTTTCAGATGGGAATAAAATGGGGGAGCTGTGCCAGACCACTTTCTGTGAGGAACAAGTCAAGAACCTCAAAGAGCCTCAGTGGGTACCATGTGTGACAGGGCTGGACATTCCAGCTGTGGTGCATATGACCTCCATGGTTGGAATTGGGAACAAGCAGTAGACCGTCACAGGGAACTGGAGTTTGACCCAGCATGAGAAATTCTTTCCCCCATCATGTTTTGGAAATGGCCCTTGCCCCCTGTGCCTTAGATGGTGATCTGACTGATTTCTTAGAACTTAGTCTAGATGGCCTGCCAGCGCTGTTCTGTCTCCTTATGGGTTGGAAGAATGCAGGATTTCTATACTTTAAATAAACCAACAAATGAGTAAATAAATAAATAATTTTTGTATTTTTTAAAAATGCATTGATAAACTGATTTAGTGTAGTGTAAGATAATCAGTGGTATAAATTACAGGTATTCTGTTTGGAACCAAGGGTATATAAATTCCCAACTTTTCAACAAATATAGCAAAATGTGTGTGTGCTAAAGTTACGCTTTGTGTACAAGTTTTGCCAATGATTATACCATATGAATTTATACTATAGCCCTGTTGATATTCTCCTAAGTCACTCTCCAAATATAATTATATAATTATTAGTAAAATTGATGAAATAGTTGTGGTATTTCCTATAAAGTGATGTTTACAAAAAATGCCTTGAAAATCTCACTGATCTTAGCAGCCGGGATTCTACTAAGGGGAATGTAGCTGTTGAAGGAGGAGCATTACGAACTGAGTTTAAGGACGTTGCAGTAGTTCTCAGTGTAGCTCTATGGCCGGCCTTCTCAGCTTGATCCTGTTCTTTGTAAGCATGGGTATTAGTTCTGATTGCTCTGCCATCTCGACAGAAAATTAATTGGATGTCTCATCAGGAGAAGATTTCTCTTCAGTCTAGTCTTTTTAAAGGAAATAACTGAGCAGAGAGACGCAATGTAGCAGAAGTTTATTTACAAAGCAAAGTAAAATGAAAATACAACCCAGAGAGACTTGAATAGGCTGACCCACACCTCTGTAAGCTTGGGGCTGGTGTTGGGGGACTGAACAGACCATTGGGCATTGCCCTGTTGACTTTCTTTTTCACCTTTTGTAAGTATTTATGAGGTGTCTGGTATATTTATTCATGGGCATAAGGTAACGTTTTTTTTTTTTTTCTCTTTGCAAATCATGGGAACCCTGTCTCTTTTTTTAGGGCATTTCTTCCCATGATTCTATTGAAAAGCCCAAAAAGAAAAAGGTCCAAACCATAATACAGATGCTATTACAATTAACCCTTACACTTGAGCTTTTGAGGATAATAATAACTTGATGCCTTGCTAGTATACAGTCACAGTTAGGAAGGGATAGTGCCGGGATTTCTGACACAGTGGGAACAGCCTAGCTGCAGTGAAGGATGCACATGCATGAAGGGACAGTTCATCAGCTCTCTCCTCTGCCTCTCTGCCTCAGGCGAAGGCACAGCTGTAGTTTTCCAGTCATTTCATGGCTTACTCGGTCTCAGATACAAGTTTGAAAATGTCTAGTTTACTCTTCTAAGAGTGTTAAAACAACTGTTGCTGGTCATCACTGTCTTTCTGACATTTCAAACAAAATGGAAGCAGAAAGTAGAAACCTTCATTTGCAGTTTTGATCCTTTAACTCTGTGTACGAAGTGTGTGTGTGACTGGTACTCTGTTTACTTTTCAGGTGTGATCCCTTTTCATGGCTTTTCTATGTATGGTAAGTTGAGTTTGATATAGTTATCTTTTTTATGTTTTTGGAAATATAAACATAATTATAATGCTTATTATTTCACCATTCTTACAAACGTAAAGTTTGGTGTATATTTTAAACATTAAATTTAGTATTTTTATATGTCTAATTAAGAAAGTTAAAGATGAAGATTGCAGCTGTTCAGGTAATAATTTCTCAGCAGATGAGAAGACATATTTGAAGATTGCTGTGAGCTTTGCCATCTAATCTAATGAAATAGTAACACATTCATATTTAGCCTTACCATAGTAATAAAACCAGCATGAAACTGGCATAAAACCAGTCATGTTGATTAATGACATCAGACTGAAAACCCAGACATAGTTCACATACTTGTGGATACCTGTTTTTTTTGACAAAGAAGTAAAAAGTACACACTGAAGAAAATACAGCATCTTCAACAATTGGTGCTCCTCAGACTAGATGGCTGCATGGGAAGGGAAAAAATAGGTCCACACTTGTCACCCTGCACAAATTCAACTCCAGATGAATCAAGGTCCTCAGTGTAAGACCAGTAACCTGAGTCCGATGGAAGAGAAAGGGGAGAATAGGCTTGAGCGCATTAGCACAGAAAGGACATCCTGACCAGAATACCAATAGCACAGCACTAAGACCAACAGTTAATGACTGAAGTTGGAAGTTTCTATATGGCAAAGGACTCCCATCATTTGAGCAAAGAAGCAGCCTACAGAATGGGAAAAGATCTTTACCAATTATACATAGAGAGGTAGTATCTAAAGTATATGAAGAACTAAAAACCATGAACATCAAGAATACAAAAACCCAATTAAAAGTGGGGTACAGCACTAAGCAGAGAGTTCTCAAAAGATGAAACACAAACGAATGGAACTTAAAGAAATGTTCAACATCCTTAGCCATGAGGGAAATGCAAATTAAAACAATTTTGAGATTCCCCCTTACCCTAGTCAGAATGGCCAAGATCAATAAAACAAGTGACAGCTCTGGCTGGCGAGGGTGCAAGGAAAAGGGAAAATTCATACAGTGTTGGTGGGAGTGCAAACTGGTACAGTCACTATGGAAATGTAGGCATGCTGGTTCCTCAAGAAGCTGCTGATCTGCCTCAGTATCCAGCCGTACCACTCTTGGGTATATGCCCAACGGACTCTGCCCCACCAGAGAGTACTCGATCATCCATGTTCATTGCTGCTGTGTTCATAATAGCCAGAAAATGGAAACAGCCCATATGTTCTTCAGCTGGTGAATAGATATTGAAAATACCTTACAGTTGTACAATGGAATAGTATTCAGTTGTTAAGAAAAAATATGAAATTAGCAGGTAAATGGATATAGCATCCATTTTATCCTACATTAAATAACCTAGACACCTAAACACAAATTTGTATATTTTCTCTTATATGTGGACATTATATTTTAAGCCTTTAATATGTGTGTTACAATCCAAATAACCACAGAGGTTAGGAACCAAGTAAGGGACTGGGTGAAGAAGAGAACGGGAACTAGAATACAGTATTATGGAGTGTTACAGGGAAACTAGAATTGGAAGATTAAATAGGGAGGGGGATGGGAGAGAAGCATAAAGGAGGGATACCGTAGGGGGACTAGCAATACTGAAGGCCATTGGAAAACTGTATGAGTATCTACTGCTATAGAAGATTTCTGAAATATATATATATATATTGAATATATAAGTTAATATATAAATTAATATATGATAATATAATTAATAGATAGAAGTTTAATATGTAAATTAATATATATTAAATTATATGTGATATATATAAAAGGAATCTAAATGGAGTCACCAAATAATAGGGGAGACAGTGTGTGTCAACCAGACAACTTGTGCCACCAAGTAAATCCTCCAATGCAGGAATGCTTTACATCCTGTTGCATCACTGGCCAAAGGAGTCTCACAGAAACCCCCAAACACTATAGGATATTGCTAAGGCTATTGGCTGCTCTCTACAATCTGATGGTAAGGCCCTATTTTTTTTTTAAATCTTTTTATTGATCCTTTGTGAGTTTCACACCAGCCATCCCATTCCCATTCATCTTACTATTGTCCCTTAGTAGCCGTCCTCAACCCTTACAACCTCCCCACGTGGAGACACACACACACACACACACACACACACACACACACACACACACACACACAAAACAAAACAAAACAGAACATCTTGTGAAAGCTGTAGTGTGTTACAGTGTGTCTCTCTGTCCACACATCTTCACTTGCAAATGTTTATTACAATGAGTCTTTAGTCTGTTTCAAAGTCTCTGGCTTCTGTCACCTCACCAGAACTGTCCCTGTTATTCTGTTGTTGCCCAGTGTTATGGAGATCCTGTGGCTTTGGGTCAGCAGGACCGCCCCTTTCACACACTCCAACAGCTCTCAGATGCTGTAGATTTTTGGGCGGGCCAACTCAAAGCCTTGGATCTGGGCCTTGGGTGGTAGCTGAGCTGGCCAGCCTGCTGGCTTTCCCTTTTCCTCACTACCAGAGTGGGCTAACACTGCTCCAACTAGGCTACTGACTCCCTCTATCAGCAGGAGGCAGGGTCAGCTGCCCTGCTCTCATACCCTCTGGGCCAGTTCACCCACACCCATGCCTCAAGAGCCAGCTCCACTGTGCTGCTCAGTAAGGTGTGGGGCCAGTAAGGGGGTGGGTCAACTACAGCCAATGAGGGGTAGGAATAGTGTTCTTCTTCTCATGACCTTGGGGCTGGTTCTTCTGAAGACCCCAAGTGGTGGACGGCAAAATGGAAGAAGACATCACCCCTGCACCCACTCCACCTCATGGCACACGAGTGGTAGGGCCAGGTCTTCCTGTGCTTACACCCTCAGCACCAGGACTCCCATACCCCCTGTACCAGGGTCAGCTCCACTGGGCTGCGCAGGTGATGTACAGGAGCTGTCTCCTGGGTGCTGCGGCTGTGTAAGGCCCTACTGCTGCAGACAGCGGTTATGTAAGTCATTGAATGTGGAAGTGTTGAGCTTAGGCCTAACTAGAAGTTTAACAGTGACTGGCACTACCGTGCTAGCGGGTAGTCTTCACACTGTCAGAGGAGAAAGGTACCTATCCGTGTCACCCAGCTACAAAGCCTGTGCCCTAGACAGAAGCATGCCTGCGAGACCTGAGGCTGAAGTACTGGCACGGACGTTATGGGAGGAACCAACCACACTTTTCCTTTTATGAAAATAATTTCTTAGGAAATAATTTATCCTGATTAAAGCTTCCCCTCCCTCTACTCCTCCAAGTTCCTCCTTCTCTTCTATCCAGTTCCACACCCTTTCTGTCTCTTATTTGAAAAGAACAGACTTCTAAGAGATAATATAAAAATATAACAAAATTAAATATAATAAGACAAAAAAAAACCCTATCACATTGAAACTGGACAGGACAAACCAACAGAAGGAAAAGAGCCCAGGAGAAGGCACAAGAGTCAGAGACCCACTCGTTTGCTCACTCTGGAATCCCCCAAAACCACTAAACTGGAAGCCATAATGTACACACATAGGACCTGGTGCGTGCCCTGTGCAACTGCTTCAGCCTCTGTGAGCTTACATGAGCTACACCCATGTTGAGTTAAGGGCTTTGTTTTCTCGGTGTCCTCCAACCCCCTCTGGCTCCTACACTTTCCTCCTCCTCTTCCACAGGGAGGAACCAACTACTTTCTTATTGGCCTTTAGGCCCACTCCGTGAAATAGAGCCCTTATGAGACACAGAATAGATGTGTCATGGGCCTAGAGGAAAGTGTACTGCTTTATTTCTGCTAAAGGAATGTAGCCATAAACTAACTCCTAAGAACATACTGCTATACTCCATAGGTCAGTGTTCTGCTCAGCCCTCATCAGGGAAACAGCTTCTTACAGTAGAGTCCAGAACTGGACAATGTGTAGAGAGGAAGAGACCTTGGAGCACTCAGTTCTAAATAGGATGTCTTTATAAAACCCTCACCTCATAGCTCAAGGGTCTGTGCAGAAGAGGAGGCAGAAAGATTATAGGAGCCAGAGGTGATGGATGATGCCAAGGAAATAGTGTCTTTCAGTTGCTACAAGGCTAGTGCACTTATGAACTCACAGAGACTGTTGGCAGCATACACAAGACCTGCAGTAGTTCAAGCCGGACCAGGGTCCCAGCACTGAGAGGGAGCAGTGGACATGGGGTCCCACCCCTAGCAAGAAACTATCAGCACCTGATACCTAATGGCAAAGGGAAAATCAGTTTTCTCCAATCGAGTGTCACTGGCTACATCAGTCACACTTCAGAGTGGGTCCCATGTCTTTAAGTTGGCTAACACCTAATAAATTCATTGGTATTTTAATAGACTTTGTGCTTCATTTTTTCTTTGTCATTTTCAGTCTTAATTGGTCTTTTGATTATTTGTTTTGATTTCTGTTTTTGTGTTGTGGGGTAATATTTGTGCTTCTTGTTTTTAAACATATGCTTGGTTTGCCTTTTTGGTCTTTTGAGACAAGGTTTCTCTGTATAATAGCCCTGCCTGTCCTGGAACTCTCTTTGTAGACCAGGCTGGCCTCAAACTCACAGAGATCTGCCTGCCTCAGCCAGGCGTGCACCACCATGCCTGGCTGGCTTTTTTGTTTTGCTTTTTAAAGTGAAAAAATTAACATAATGTTGAGTAGGATCTGAAAAGAATTGGGAGAGGGGAAACATCAAAATATATGAATTTTTCACTTAAAAATATTGAACACTAGTAGGTGCAAAACCAGATTGCATAATTTCTGGACTAACTACTAGACGTGTGTGTGTGTGTGTGTGTGTGTGTGTGTGTTTTATGTCTGAAAAAAATCAGAAGGAAGGGACAACGTGATTGGTGGCATGGGGACATGCATGCTGTCGGCTCTGCTGGAGCACCCATTCACCCTCAGGGAAATGCGTGTATGGCCTCAGGGCTCTGAGACCTGTGGCCGCACAGGACGTTGAGTGAGAAAATGGTAAAAGTTTAAAAAAAATTGGCAGGAAACAGAGCACATTGTACTTCATGATGTCACTTAATTTGTAAGTGCTCAGCAGTTACCTAAACAAACTTATGGCATCTACTTTATTATCCCCTTATTACCTTTAGAATACGTTAATATTTTACCCTTTTAACCTGAGCCAGCAATATAACAGTATCTTTCTTTATATAAAGTACTTCCACATTGACAATCAAAGTAATTATGAAGGATAAAACGTAATATTCAAAGTAGAATATAGTAAAAAATGTACAGGAGGCCTAGAGGGCCTTGGCCTTGGGCTATCTAGATGGTGTTGCTCATAGACTTTGGCTGTCTAGATGGTGTTGCTCATAGACTTGGGCTGTCTAGATGCTGTTACTCATAGACTTGGGCAGTCTAGATGGTATTGCTCATAGACTTGGGCTGTCTAGATGGTGTTACTCATAGACGGGCTGTCTAGATGGTGTTGCTCATAGACTTGGGCTGTCTAGATGGTGTTACTCATAGACTTGGGCTGTCTAGATGGTGTTGCTCATAGACGTGGGCTGTCTAGATGGTGTTACTCGTAGACTTGGGCTGTCTAGATGGTGTTACTCATAGACTTGGGCTGTCTAGATGCTGTTACTCATAGACTTGGGCTGTCTAGATGGTGTTGCTCATAGACTTGGGCTGTCTAGATGTTGTTACTCATAGACTTGGGCTGTCTAGATGGTGTTACTCATAGACTTGGGCTGTCTAGATGGTGTTGCTTATAGACTTGGGCTGTCTAGATGGTGTTGCTCATAGACGTGGGCTGTCTAGATGCTGTTACTCATAGACTTGGGCTGTCTAGATGGTGTTGCTCATAGACTTGGGCTGTCTAGATGGTGTTACTCATAGACTTCGGCTGTCTAGATGGTGTTGCTCATAGACTTGGGCTGTCTAGATAGTGTTACTCATAGACTTGGGCTGCCTAGATGGTGTTACTCATAGACATGGGCTGTCTAGATGGTGTTACTCATAGACTTGGGCTGTCTAGATGCTGTTGCTCATAGACTTGGGATGTCTAGATGGTGTTACTCATAGACTTGGGCTGTCTAGATGGTGTTGCTCATAGACGTGGGCTGTCTAGATGCTGTTGCTCATAGACTTGGGCTGTCTAGATGGTGTTGCTTATAGACTTGGGCTGTCTAGATGGTGTTACTCATAGACTTGGGCTGTCTAGATGGTATTGCTCATAGACTTGGGCTGTCTAGATGGTGTTACTCATAGACTTGGGCTGTCTAGATGGTATTGCTCATAGACTTGGGCTGTCTAGATGCTGTTACTCATAGACTTGGGCTGTCTAGATGGTGTTGCTCATAGACTTGAGCTGTCTAGATGGTGTTGCTCATAGACGTGGGCTGTCTAGATGCTGTTGCTCATAGACTTGGGCGGTCTAGATGCTGTTGCTTATAGACTTGGGCTGTCTAGATGGTGTTACTCATAGACTTGGGCTGTCTAGATGGTATTACTCATAGACTTGGGCTGTCTAGATGGTGTTACTCATAGACTTGGGCTGTCTAGATGGTATTGCTCATAGACTTGGGCTGTCTAGATGGTGTTACTCATAGACTTGGGCTGTCTAGATGGTATTGTTCATAGACTTGGGCTGTCTAGATGGTGTTACTCATAGACGAGCTGTCTAGATGGTATTGCTCATAGACTTGGGCTGTCTAGATGGTGTTACTCATAGAATTGGGCTGTCTAGATGGTGTTGCTCATAGACTTGGGCTGTCTAGATGGTGTTACTCATAGACTTGGGCTGTCTAGATGGTGTTACTCATAGACATGGGCTGTCTAGATGCTGTTGCTCATAGACGTGGGCTGTCTAGATGGTGTTGCTCATAGACGTGGGCTGTCTAGATGCTGTTGTTCATAGACTTGGGCTGTCTAGATGGTGTTGCTCATAGACGTGGGCTGTCTAGATGCTGTTACTCATAGACGTGGGCTGTCTAGATGGTGTTGCTCATAGACGAGGGCTGTCTAGATGGTGTTACTCATAGACTTGGGCTGTCTAGATGGTGTTGCTCATAGACGTGGGCTGTCTAGATGCTGTTACTCATAGACTTGGGCTGTCTAGATGGTGTTACTCATAGACTTGGGCTGTCAACATGGTGTTACTCATAGACTTGGGCTGTCTAGATGCTGTTGCTCATAGACGTGGGCTTTCTACATGGTGTTACTCATAGACGTGGGCTGTCTAGATGGTGTTGCTCATAGACTTGTGCTGTCTAGATGGTGTTACTCATATACTTGGGTTGTCTAGATGGTGTTACTCATAGACGTGGGCTGTCTAGATGCTGTTGCTCATAGACTTGGGCTGTCTAGGTGGTGTTGCCCATAGACTTGGGTTGTCTAGATGGTGTTACTCATAGACTTGGGCTGTCTAGATGGTCTTACTCATAGACGTGGGCTGTCTAGATGCTGTTGCTCATAGACTTGGTCTGTCTAGATGCTGTTGCTTATAGACTTGGGCTGTCTAGATGGTGATACTCATAGATTTGGGCTGTCTAGATGGTATTACTCATAGACTCGGGCTGTCTAGATGGTGTTGCTCATAGACTTGGACTGTCTAGATGGTATTGCTCATAGACTTGGGCTGTCTAGATGGTGATACTCATAGATTTGGGCTGTCTAGATGGTGTTACTCATAGACTCGGGCTGTCTAGATGCTGTTGCTCATAGACTTGGGCTGTCTAGATGGTGTTACTCATAGACTTGGGCTGTCTAGATGGTGTTACTCATAGACGTGGGCTGTCTAGATGGTGTTGCTCATAGACTTGGGCTGTCTAGATGGTGTTGCTCATAGACTTGGGCTGTCTACATGCTGTAGTTCATAGACTTGGGCTGTCTAGATGGTGTTGCTCATAGACGTGGGCTGTCTAGATGCTGTTACTCATAGACTTGGGCTGTCTAGATGGTATTGCTCATAGACTTGGGCTGTCTAGATTGTGTTACTCACAGACTTGGGCTGTCTAGATAGTGTTGCTCATAGACGTGGGCTGTCTAGATGGTGTTACTCATAGATTGGGCTGTCTAGATTGTGTTACTCATAGACTTGGGCTGTCTAGATGCTGTTACTCATAGACTTGGGCTGTCTAGATGCTGTTGCTCATAGACTTGCCCTGTCTAGATGGTGTTACTCATAGACTTTGGCTGTCTAGATGGTGTTGCTCATAGACGTGGGCTGTCTAGATGCTGTTGCACATAGACTTGGGCTGTCTAGATGGTGTTGCTTATAGACTTGGGCTGTCTAGGTGGTGTTGCTCATAGACGTGGGCTGTCTAGATGCTGTTGCTCATAGACTTGGGCTGTCTAGATGCTGTTACTCATAGACTTGGGCTGTCTAGATGGTGTTACTCATAGACTTGGGCTTTCTAGATGGTGTTGCTCATAGACTTGGGATGTCTAGATGGTGTTGCTCATAGACTTGGGTTGTCTAGATGCTGTTACTCATAGACTTGGACTGTCTAGATAGTGTTGCTCTTAGACTTGGGCTGTCTAGATGGTGTTGCTCATAGACGTGGGCTGTCTAGATGCTGTTGCTCATAGACTTGGGCTGTCTAGATGCTGTTACTCATAGACTTGGGCTGTCTAGATGGTGTTACTCATAGACTTGGGCTTTCTAGATGGTGTTGCTCATAGACTTGGGATGTCTAGATGGTGTTGCTCATAGACTTGGGTTGTCTAGATGCTGTTACTCATAGACTTGGACTGTCTAGATGGTGTTGCTCTTAGACTTGGGCTGTCTAGATGGTGTTGCTCATAGACGTGGGCTGTCTAGATGCTCTTGCTCATAGACTTGGGGTGTCTAGATGCTGTTGCTCATAGACTTGGGCTGTCTATATGGTGTTCTTCATAGACGTGGGCTGTCTAGATGCTGTTGCTCATAGACTTGGGATGTCTAGATGGTATTGCTATAGACTTGGGCTGTGTAGATGGTGTTACTCATAGACTTGGGATGTCTAGATGGTGTTACTCATAGACTTGGGCTGTCTAGATGGTATTGCTCAAAGACTTGGGCTGTCTAGATGGTGTTACTCATAGATTTGGGATGTCTGGATGCTGTTGCTCATAGACTTGGGCTTTCTAGATGGTGTTACTCATAGACGTGGGCTGTCTAGATGGTGTTGCTCATAGACTTGGGCTGTCTAGATGCTGTTACTCATAGACTTGGGTTGTCTAGATGGTGTTACTCATAGACTTGGGCTGTCTAGATGGTGTTACTCATAGATTTGGGCTGTCTAGATGCTGTTGTTCATAGACTTGGGTTGTCTGGATGGTGTTGCTCATAGACTTGGGTTGTCTAGATGGTGTTGCTCATAGACTTGGGCTGTCTAGATGGTGTTGCTCATAGACTTGGGCTGTCTAGATGCTGTTGCTCATAGACTTGGGCTGTCTAGATGGTGTTGCCCATAGACTTGGGTTGTCTAGATGGTGTTACTCATAGACTTGGGCTGTCTAGATGGTGTTACTCATAGACTTGGGTTGTCTAGATGGTGTTACTCATTGACTTTGGCTGTCTAGATGCTGTTACTCATAGACTTGGGCTGTCTAGATGGTGTTACTCATAGACTTGCTTGAGAGTGTGCTCTACTTTATTCTCCTGATCCATAACAGTTTATAATATAAACATGCAACATTATAGTGAACCTCATGTATATCTCTTATATAAGATTAAAAGAAATCTGAAACAAGATACATGAAGACATGAAGAATATAAATTGTACCCTTGACAATAAGAACTGTTTGCCTCTTGTTATTTATTTTTATAACTCTTAACTGTTAACACTTCCTAGTTAAGAGATACTTAGTTTTCACAAGTGATTTGGCGTCTGCTTGATTCCATGAAGGGTTAAACGTCGGGCAGGGTCTGTAGAACCAGCACTTCGCCGCTTCAGTGTCTTCATTTTACAGATTACAACGTTTATCTGTTTTTTACAATCCATTAACAACTTACTAGTTTAAACTGCCTTCTGGACCTCATCTATATAGATTAATAGTTGTATTGTAAGTGTATAGCACATTACTATTTTATAGGTAAAGTTTCTCCACGCAGGATCTAAGTAGCTTTAAAAGTTAATGAGTAAATTTATTTTTATGGAAGAACCAAGTGGAGAAATATGCATGAAGTCAAAATTTAGTTCATGCTTACTTTTTCCATATTATATGTAATGGACTGATGCTTTGCTGTTTTGTTGCTCTCCCAGGAAATTCAACAAAATATTGTGGTGCCTTGAGCACTGATTACTTGCAGGGTTTTTGTATTGTTTATGTTTGTGGAAATGTATTTTTAAGTTCACACTTCATTTCTGCACTAGAAATGATCATTAATTACAGAACCCATAAATCCTAAGTTGGAGGTTTTATTATTAAAAATCTTTTTTGAGAATTTCATACATGAGTATTATATTTACATCATTTATGTCCCTCTCTCCCTCCAACTCCCATGCCACCCTCCTCTTCTTTAATCATTTTAATTTAGAAATAAATTCCAATTCTTCATTTTAAAGTTATATTAATACCACATATTTGTGTCACATTGATTTGTCTTAAGTTGTTATTACAATTAAAGCATGAATTACATTTTTAAATACATAGACTGCTTTAATTTTGGCTATTTTAATAAGTAGCAATGTATTTTGATATGTTTCAAATGTAAGTTTCAAATGGAAGGGTATACCTGTCTGGTTTTCAACTTTATATAAAATATGTACTGTATATATATGAAGTTTTCTCTATTTCTAAGTAATTCATTTATTCACTAATATATTAACTCCACTGATAGTAATTTGTTCCTCTCATGCCCTACAGAAAAAGTAGAATTTGCCATAAGAAATGCTGGCTTTCATTGAATTATTCATCAGTCACATTGCAAACTGTGCTTTAGGCCATGTAATTGAAACTTTGTGCCCAAGCATTTAAAATATTTTATAACTTTTTTTACCCAAGAAGAATGCTAAGTTATTCCATTGTTTTCCCTACTTACTTAATGTTAGTGCCCTAAGGGTGTGCTGAGATATTATAGAGCCCAGCCCAGTTTCTACCATATGAAAACACTACCAATAAGCAAGACATTTTTGTTAATTTAAATATACAGTTTTATATATTTACATTGCTTATGCTGTCTCAGATATCTGGAAAATGTGACAGGTTTAGTCAGATTGGCCCCATGATTTGTACTTCCTGATATCCAGCTGTGGGATATTTGAATGATTGACAACCCACCAATACTTAACTGACAATAATTGGATGCCAAAAAAATGCCATTTGGCACTCATTACAGAAAAAAATCTGTGGCCCGGGGAACATTTTAAGTTGTGGAAGCTATTTTGATATATAAAGATATGTCAGGGGCTAGGGAATGTAACTTAGTTGGTAGAGTGCTTACCTGGCTTGCAGGGAGACCTGGCTTTAATCCCCCGCACCACAGAAACAACAGTAGCAAGAACAGCAGCTAAAAGCAGACATGGCGGTGCCTGCCTGTGTTCCCCACACTCAGGAGGTAGAGGGAAGGGATCAGAAGATCAAGCTCATCTTCTGCCTTGTAGTGAGTTTGAGACCATAAAATTTTAATAGAACCAGTACTAGGAAGACATTGCTGAAATTTTTCATTTTAAAGTGAAACAATTAAAAATATTGAGAAGTCATCTTATATTTTACTAACTTAACTTCCAAAATTAGATTTCTTGAGGACTAGTGTGATGGCACAGTCAGTAAAGGGCCTGCACACAGGTCTGAGGATGACCAGAGCCCTGATCCTCAGCAGCCCTGTAACAGCCAGGTGTGGTGGCACCTATCTCTCCCCCTAGCACTTGGGGTGAGATGGGGAGGGACAGATGAGGGGAGAGATGGAGACAGGTGGGTCTCGAGCCTGCTCACCTGCCAGTCTAGCCAGTTAGTACACATTTGATGTAAGACCTAGTCTCACAAAGAATTGTGGGAAATGATAAAAGAAGACAGTCAACATTGACCTCTGGTCTTCACATGCATGTACTTACACACATACTTGTATGTATGCACCCAAACATGCATATAAAATTTTTTAATTAAAATATGATTGTACCATTCTTTCCTCCCTCTCCTTCCT
Source organism: Acomys minous (assembly GCF_964271855.1). Taxonomy (NCBI): domain Eukaryota; kingdom Metazoa; phylum Chordata; class Mammalia; order Rodentia; family Muridae; genus Acomys; species Acomys minous. The sequence goes on along the minus strand of NC_140491.1, from coordinate 16,074,320 downwards.
TTGGTCCTTCCCAGGACACCCCTAATCCCAATACACACCTTGCCCCTTCTCAAATTTGTGGCCTCTTTTTCTTTTAATTGTTATATAAATATAAGCTGCTCAGTCTATATAATGTTACTTGTATGTAACATTTAGCGCTAACTACTTGGGGTCTGATAACCTGTCGGGGCCTCTCCACTGGGGAGGGCTATTTCTCCTGCTCTCAGCATTCCTTTGCTGCCTGTATTTCCTTGTCTAGGGTTGGGGCCCTGTGAGATTTCCCCCTTTCTTGTTACCATGTCTATTGATTTCATCTTTGTTCGGATCTTCTTTAGGCAGCCATGGTTGCCTTCAGGGTCTAGCTTCCCTGGAATTCCTCAGAGACCCGTTCTCACAGCTGACTTTTGTGGCTCTTACAATCCTCTGTCTCTTCTTCTGCAGTGATACTTGAGCCTTAGGTACAGGTACAGGTACGGGAGTTGTGTGGTAGCTGTATCCGCTGGGGCTGGGCACCACACTATCACTTGTTCTGTTTTTTTGTGGTTGTTGTTTTGTTTTTTGTTTTTTTGTTTGTGTGTACGTATAATATGTCTCAATCTGTTGCAATGAAAAGTTTCTTTGATGAGAGATGAGAGCCATGCTTATCTGCAGATATAAGGACAAATATTTAGAATGTAGTTAGGGGTTTGTTGATGTAGTAAAGTGTCATGTGTCGCTTTTCCTTAGCATCCATGATTCGTTGCCCTGAGTACTTGACCAGGTTTCCAGTACCAGCCCTGAGTTCCCTGCTGTTGCGAGGGCCTTAGCCCTGAAGCTGTTGGCTCCCGCCAGGGCCTTCATGCCACTATTGCGCTTGCGCTCTTTGCGCCCATTCCTCCACAACAGTGCTCCAGAAACCTGGAGGCGTACATAGATATTCCGTTCACGGCTGAGTATTCGACTGTCACTTTTTTCCATCCTTTTGACCGTCATGAGCAACTGCAGTTACCACTGTCCACTACATAAAGAAGCCACAGAGGATAACTGGTAGTAAATATGATCAAGATGCATTATATTGGTGTATGAAATGTCATGAAACTCATTATGGAAAATTAATACTAATAAGAACCAAAATATCTGTGATAAGAACTCAGATTTAATAATAGGAGAGATGCCTGTATTCTGATAGATAATATCTGAAATCAATAAATATCATATTTAGCAATATTAAATGTTTACCTCTAATAAACTGATAAAGATGTTCCATTGGTACTGCTTATATAGTATAGTCCTTTGAGGGTCATAGACAATGAAATAAAGCAAGGTGAATAAATAAACACATAAAACGAGACAAAAAACTAATGCTGGAATGACAAAATAAATTTTCATAATTGGATATTGTGCAGAAAATTCAAAAGAATGATCAGATAGTCTATAATGATTGATGAATTAATTTAGTAAGCTTAATGAATATACAATCAAAAAAAAGACCTTTTCTTCCAATGCTCCAACAATAAAGGTGCAAAAAAAAATTAACATCTTTTGCAGAAGCTATGGCATAGAGTGGAAAGGGTAGGTGCCACCTTCTAAGAAGTGCTGTGGGGTGGGGCCTTCATTTCTGAAAATCTTCCATGGCACATGAACAAAAAGCTGGTGAAATAGGTGAAAACATAGACTCTGAAACAAGTCTGTGTTGTAGCATTGGATAAGTACCTCAGCTCCCTTGTGCCTCAGTTTCTCCATCTAGATGACAACATTATTCTAATGAATAAGTTGCAGTGATATTTTTTTTAATTGGGAACTTGTACTTGGGAGGCCGAGGAGCAGAAGGACCTGGTCAGAATTACGGCCAGCTTGGGCTGTGACACCCTGTCTCTGAAAAAGAGTAGGAATGGCCTGGCTGTTGCTTTCCTGGTACTTCATTTTTCAACAGGTGTTTGAAGTAGTCCTTATGTTTTTTGAATTTTAGTATGCACTTCACTCTCATCAAATGATAGGCTGGGCTTCTAGCCATTTGTAAGTTGTATATCTACAATATGTAACAGTCGTTTGAACTTTCACATGTTCATATTTTCCCTTTCAGCATTAAAACACAATGTGTGGATGACAACAAACTTTGCTGTGGCTATGAATACTATACTTTATTGTTTTGTTCTTTAAAGTTCATGAACTTATTTTAAACATTTTAGTCTTTCAGTATTACTAATTACATTTTCTTTCAGTTGCACCGCTGTGTTTTCTGTATCATGAACCTTACAAATTGTATCAGATATTCCGTGAGATGTACGTCCGCTTTTTCTTCAGACTCCACTCCATCTCCTCTCACCCCTCTGTAAGTGCATAAATTGCATCAACTTCGACTATAAACTGTTCTGTCCCTAAATAAACTCCTTAAATTCCAAAGCAAAAGTTTTCATTTATGGTGTCAAATAGCATGTTTCTAGAATCAAGGAAACAGAAGAAAGTGATGTCTAAATACTTTGCAGAGTAGAGAGGAAAACACCTCTTTTTAACTAGATTTTAGCTTGCTGTGTTAAAGGAGGGGAGCGTGTCTAGAGTCTCACCCTTAGCAAAGATGCCTGTGTTCTTTGTTGAAATCTCCGTCTGAGGAGGGGCCATGGGGAGGTCAGCTGTGCTGCTGCAGGGAAGTCTAAAGAGCAAGCAAGGACTGGGTGGGTACTCTGCACATGAAAAGCTACAGTTTTGTTTTTATTAATGCTATAATTATCATTACCACTTTATCTTTTTAAATGACAATTGAGCATTTATTTGTTTTATGAAAAATTACCAGCTATTTTAGTACATATTTTCTTTGTATTTATCCAGCTCCTACAGACAACGGTTTAGTTTTGTCTTTCTTTTATTTGTTTGGTTTTTCGTTGTTTGGTTGGTTTTTGTTTGCCCTGGTAAAGGTAGCATTTACTTTTCTGTCAGCTTTCTTCTTTGGTGGTCTTTGGGCTTCCTGTGGGTAGCCTGCCTCGTTCTCTGTGAGTACCTGTCCACTGGAGTACAGGGCGGCCTGCCAAACTGTTCAGTGAAGACTGTTCTTCCTACTAAATTGAACAGCTGGTTTCTATTCTTTCATTTACAACTGTGTGTTCCTGCTCCACTCCTTTGTCTTCAGTTTGCCCTCTACATTTCTAGTCAAAGTTGGCAACTAAGAACATTTCAAATGTCTTAAATAAGCTAAGAGATCATCTTGAGACTCTCTCCAAGAGAATTGGATTCATCTATTATCATCCATTCCTATCTAATCTAGAATAAACAGATATATGAATAGTTCTCTTTTCTAATATCATTATCAGGATGACATTCTCATAACCACATACACATTCCCCCCCACACACAGGCACATGCACACATTCACATGCACACACACACAGGCACATGCACATACACACACACACAGGCACATGCACACACACAAGCACATGCACACACACATACATGCATACACACACACAAACACAGAAAAACATAGACACATATAGACTCATATAAATATTTTATACCTTAGAGTTTTGGAAAAGCAAACCATCCGGATGATCCCTAGCCACATCCTCCAGTTCTGCCCCTTTCCTTCACTAACTGGGGAACTGACTCAAGTTCCCCTCATTTCCAGGCTTGTAGCCAGACTAAAGCTATTTAAAACCATGACAGTTTAGAAACTCAAAAAGAGGGTAAAAACTTCCTTATCAACAGCAACCTGAATCGCTTCTCTGCCTTTTGGCTAAGATCAGGTGAAGAGCAACCTGAGGAACACTGAGCCCCAGAAAAACTTTATTCAGAGTTGCTGAGGAATAAACACACTTGAAGAAAAAAAAATACTGCTTAAGTTGGTTGCTTCTACTTTACAAATAATGCTCCTTTTTAAAAAGTAGATTTAGTATACAAATAAAACTTTTCTTCTGAGTAATCAGATGTTTTTGTTTGATAACTTCTTGATGTGATTCAGAGGAGTGAGAAAAGCAGGAAATGTTTTCCCAAGGGTGAGGCTGGAGGCAGAGAGACACATGGAGAGAGGCAGAGATGGCAGAAGCACCAGGAAATGCCTGGAGACTGGAACACATCCAGAGAAAACTAATTCTGCTAGACCTAAGTGGCGGTGTGTGGCTCACAAAATGGCAGGTTTTCTGTAAAGGATGTTTATGTTTGCAGTGGGTTCTTCAGCTATGGGAGAGAGATGGCCGGGCTCCTCTGGGGAGCCTGTTGTGTTTAAAAAGAGACTGCTTAGCATGTCAACAAGTCTGTATTCATGACAACATAAAATTTACCTTTAAATGCAGTATCAGAGATTCATTGGCATGTTCTCTGTTTTTGTTTATAAAGAATACTTATATGCATTGTGTTTTTTGAAAACATTGTTGCCATAGTTTATATTTAAAGACTAAACTTTGCCTGTTCTGACTCATTATTGGATCTAGGGTATTGTGTCCCTCTGTTTGCTGTTTGAGACACTTCTTCAAACATATCTTCCCCAACTCTTTTATCATCTGCGAGAAATCGGAGCTCAACCGTGAGTATACTTATTGCCGTACTGTGTCTTCTCTGCTTCCCTATGGTAAAGCTGGAAGCACAAAATATTCTTTTCTATTACTTGCAGCCACAATATATCCACAAGGAAGTAAGGCAACAGTTTTCCCCCAAAAGTGATAAGCATTAAGTACAACTGTATCGAGCCCCCAGCCCTCCAAAATAGGACCTCACCAGGTCTGTAGCTTGGTGGGAAAGCTCTTGTCCTGCATGTGTGAGCCTCCGCTGAAAACAGAATGTACTTAGAATGACGCATCCTATTAGGAGTTGTATGTACTGGGTTTGGGTTTTGTGTCTGGTTATAAGGATCACCTAATTCAGTTAATTTTGGTTCACAATGAAAACATTTTTGAAAGCAAATACAGCCTGGGAAATGTGATAATAACACATTAGTCAGTGTGGACTAAGTTATTAGAGCATAACCTATAAAAGTGTAAGGTTATACTAAATGGAAGCAACCAAACACCTCCCGGCAATTGTCCTATGTTTTCTCCTTACAGAAGTTTGCATTTGCTTCACTGATCCCAGTGAGTCATAGTGAATATGTAGATTAGCTGTGGCCTCAGGAAGTGGTTAGTTTCCTTTTAAATAATAATACCTAGATTAGCACTTTGCTTCTGTGCTCTCTAAGCCACATGTGTGTGTGCGCATACACACACACACACACACACACACACACACACACACACACCAGATACACACTGTCTACAGGAACAAAGAACACTAACTTTTTGAGGATGGAGGACTTAACAGCAACCAAGTGTAGTTTTGTCTTCTTCACACTTAAACCTGCAGCACATACCTGCCTGAGTGGATATAAGTGTACCCCAGCTGCAAAGTCCACTTCTGTTGAGCTGTGCCACCCAGCTGAAGTTATTTATGCCATAAATTCTTTATGCTTTAGTCAAGATAAGTCAATTTCTGTATCTTAAAATGAAGAGATTCCCACTTTATGGGGTTGTTTTCAGGTTCAGTTTCAGTATAGACAAGATACAGACATGGAGGGAGCAGATGTGAATGCTGTCTCCTTTCTCTGATGCCTCGTTGCATTTGAGAAAGATTTCAATGTTATTTTTAAAACAATACTTCATAGTATTCTTTGATAGTCAGAATTGACACTCTTTCCTTTGTGGCCTCTTTTGAAAAGTAGTCTGTTCTTATTTGACCCTGTCAAACAGGAATGTGGCAAAAAACACTGTATATTGAGCATAACCCTTTTTCTCTTAAACCATTCACTGACCTCTGTTGAATGTTGTGAAGCTAAAAATAGGATATAGCTAAGCTCTTCTTTATTGGGTTGAAACTGTTTGGTTCATTGCTAGAAGCTAAAATGTTGGCAGTTTTTTTCTAGTCCACTTACACATTTTTTCCCTCACAGCATTCATTTTTTTTGTTAGTTACTGTTTTTATTAAATACTTTTTACATATACATTTATATTATATATATATATGTAATGAACTACCTACAGCAAGAAGAACCATGACACAATCAGGAATTATATAAATGTTACATGCTTAGTGTTTTGGCTATTTGTATTTGGCAGCCTTGAAGAAAACACCTTTCCTATCTTGGTGCATCTAAAATTCTGAATCAGTTATCTATCATATTTCATCATTACCAACTTAAAACATCTATCTAGACCTAAAAACATCTTAATCCCTAAACAACTAGGCTTCATTGTAAAACTAAACTATCTGGTCTTCAACTCCATCAGAGACTTGAGAAGGAATAAAATTAGTTACCTGAGTAGACAGGGAATGCAGGTTAGCAGCTTCCAAATTGAGAAGATGACAGAGATAGTTTGCTACCTGAGCAGTCACCCAAAACTCTCTATAATATTGGAGCATCATCTTCAGCCTTCTGGCCCGATGTATCTGACAGACATATTTATGAAGCAGGAACTATTGAGGACTTGCTTACCCTGTCTTGGCAGAGCTTGGCCATCGACTATGCCTGCATCCAAGCTTGCCCATTTTTAGGCAGAATTCTGTCTGTGGTAGAAATGTGGACATTTTTCCCAGTGGCTTGTTCATCACATTTGAAGCCATCTCCATAAGGATGTTCTTTGATGCTCATCATCCTCTTTGAGTTAGGCTGGGTGTTGCCAGGAGTTAACCTGTTGCATTGTCAATGAATCTTTAAAATAATAAAAACATTCTTAAATGCCATATTCTGTATGTCTCTGAGGTTTTTGAAGATTTTATCTATTTTACCTTATCTTTCTATAGAATCATATCTATCGTTGCACTTAAGATGTATATTCTTGTGATTAAAAATAGACTAATAATTGATATGAGTATGATTTGATCAACTAACAATTAACTTGTATAACTTATTTATCCTAAACAGCCTGCAATAGCACTTTCAAAGTATTAGAAGTAAACTTTATATTATAATTGAGTTATATGGGTATAATACCACATATTAAAGTAGAAATATATATATATATATATATATATATATATATAAAACATGTGAAGAATAATCTTATATTTGAGTTCTATACTACTGTACCTAAAATTAAACTTATTTTGCATCTGTATACAAAATTCTATACCATTGAATTAAAAATAACCTTGTGAGTGATAATTAAGGCATTAAGTTGAGGAGTAGATTCACTAATCTACTTTTTGTTTTATCTTCCCTATATATTTCTATATTCCCCCTTCTTTCTTTTCAACCCCTATCTCCAAACGTAAGAATGGAAGATAAAGGAAAAGAGAGACATCCCTGCATCCAACCTTGCTTTCTCTCTAAATAAGGCCAATAATAACTTAAAACCAACTCCTATTGAAAATAACCCTCTATAGCCCAAGAAAGCAACCAAGTGATCCTCCCCTTAAAGGAAATGGGGCATCATTGTCTTAAGGTTTCTTCTGGCTGATTTGGGACAAATAATACCATTGTAAGGGCCCAAATAAAATTGAGGAAATGGCTAAACAAGCTAGAAATAGCATTTATGGTCCAGTTTCTAAATGTTGCAAAATTCCAGGCTTATCTAGAGTCCTGTGTGAGACGGTCTGAAATGCTGGACTAATTGGGATTGGAAGCTTTCTTTGAAAGTGTCCTAGGAGCTGTCTTGTTCTAATGAGGAAAAGCAACTAAAGCACTTGGTGCTGGAACATGAAGGATGCAGGATGTCAGTGTCCAGCATGCTGAGAGGAATGAATCCTGTCAGGTCTGATTCAATGTCAGTGTCCGGTTCTTTTGTTCTGGAAACATATAATTTCTCACAAGCATTGTACAATCACTACAAGAAACATTTAGATTTTGGTGACTTAAAATTCTTCAACTGGAGAAAGTATAAAAGCCCAGTAGTCAAGGTAGAAATCCATTTTTAAAAGACTTTCATAAGTGAGAACTGCTCTTGTTGTAGTTTTGTTTTTCACTATTTACTGTACACACACATGCATGCCCCACCCCCCACACACACACTCATGCACCCGCACACACATGTACACACTCAAGCATGTATGGAGAGCAGAGGACAATTTGAGGCAGTCAGTTCTCTTGCTGGGGTTGGTCCTGGAGATGAGACTCAGTTCATCAGGCTTGGCCGTGCCTGCCCCGCCTCCTTCTGCTGGTTATTCTGCCTAGAGATGTATTAACTTTAGCCATCTTTGAAAGATTGAGTTCAGTGTTCTGTTCAGTTTTCTCTTGTTTCACAGTTTCAATTTCATTGCTTTCTTCTATTTTATTCTTTATTTCATTTGATTTGTGTTTATTTTGCTCTTATTTTAAGGCACTTTTCTCTTTTTTCTCTCTTTTTTTTTTTTGATACAAGCATTAATATTACAAAATTCTCTCAAAGTTAAGTTTACCTCCACCTAATAAAGTTTCATATGTTATTGTCTCATTTTCAGTCAATTAAAATGTTTAATTTATTTTGTGACTTCCCATTTGACAATTATATATTAATTGTCAATTATATTAAAAATGTGATGTTCATGGAGAAATTGAGTTCATGTTCCATTAGAAGCTTCATCCCTACTGACTAGCATGCATATTGCTGGAATACTATACAGAAATAATCAACAGTCTTACCCAGCTGTGAACCCTGAGAGCCACAATAGCAGCCCACCTGCAATATCTGCCCATTGGGACAACAGTGGCGCAAACGTTATGGGAGTAACTAACCCCCTTTTATTGGACTTAAGGCCAACTCCATGAAATACAATCCATACCTGAAACTCCTTAACAAGTCCAGAAAGCACAGACTAGATAGATCATGGTCCCTAGAGATAATTTACTATTATTATTCTACTAAATGAGCATAGCAACTAAATGATTCCTAATGAGATATTGATATCCCCAAACATGAGTGCATCTCTCACCTCTCACCAGAGAAGCTTCTTCTTACAGTAGATGGCAATTAACACAGAGACCCACAACTAAACAGCATGCTGAGTGACAGCTTTGGAGCACTCAAACCAACATAAAACAGACTTCTGTTGTTTTGTGTTTTTTTGTTGTTCATTTGGTTTGGTGGAGATTTTCTTAAGACAGCAAAAGAACAGGGAATTAGGTGGGTGGGGAGATAGAAGAATATGATCAAAATACATTTATGAAAAATATTTTACTAAAAATATTAATTTGAGATGAGTGTGGTGGCACATGCCTTTCATCCCCAGTACTTGGGAGGCAGAGGCAAACAGATTTCTATGAGTTCAAGGCCAGCTTGGTCTACAAAGTGAGTTCCAGGACAGTCAGGGCTACACAGAGAGACCTAGTCTCAAAAAATACTCCCTAATTTTTTCAATGTGATGTTTACTTTCCAAATATTGAAAAGGTTAGAGATTGTTATATTATTGCTTTGTGTTTTCATTCTGTTGTTGTTACAGAGTGCATTTCATATGATTTCAGTGCTTTTATTTTATTTATTTATTTTTTACATTTTTGACCCCGATATAATATATTAAGACAAATGTGCATATCTACTTCAAATTATTTATGTTCTTGGGCCAAAGAAACATCTCTATGTATAAAAGCACCTGATGCACAAGCCTGAAAACCCAACTTCCCATTCCTGGGACCAACATAAAGAGCTGGGTGTGGTGGCGTGCGTCTGCAATCCCAGGCTACCGTGGCAACTTGGGAGGCAGAAACGGAACACTGCACGGGAAGTCTGCAGGCCTGCTGTCCAGCTGGAGTACACAGCACAGCACTGAGAAACAGCCACAGACCCTGCCTTAGAATGAAAGTGGAAGGCAAGAACCAGGCCCTAAAAGTTGTTTGTGATCAACACACACACACACACACACCATCACTATCACCATCACCATCACCATACCGAAGAGATGTGTGTTCCATGGGTATTTGGCAGACGTCTGTAAATATCAGTAGGTCAACTGTGCTGATAAGCCTTTTGTCTGCTTTTATTCAGCTCTTTGTCAGTTTCCTTTTGTTCTTAGTTATTGAGCATTATTACTCTCTAGATACAATTGTGGATGTCTTCTTTCTTATTTTTATATATAATTCATATCTCTGTTCTAAGGAGACTTGGCCTACTTGTTTTTTTAATTGATCATAAATCTACTATACTTAATACTAGTACAGTTATGACAGCTTTCTCTTGATTATACATTGCATGGTGTTTTCAATGATGGTGATGATGATTAGTCAGTGCTTTTAAGTTTCAAGTAGGTTTCTTGTCGAAGTATAGTTGAATCTACCTATATAGTAATCTGTCTTCAAACTGGTATATTTTATACCATTTATAATTTAACATAATTGACATTATTCGATTGAAATCAATCTTGCTAGAATTTTCTGTTTCCTCTGATCTTTTCATCGAATTTACTGCTACCTACTTTTAAAATCCTGAGCACTTTTTATTCCATTTATTCTGCACCTTTCATTGTTTGTGCTGTTGGTGGAATGGTCCTTGGTATTTGCCTCCTGTTTCACACGGTGAATATATTCTACCTTTAAGCAAATTCCAAACTTGGGTGTCTGACCCTTTCAGGAAGGATCATTTTAATCCTTGTTTTCTGTGGTTGCTATCAAGACTCTTTACCTTTCAGCAACTTGATTGCAATATATCTAGACTTAGATCTCATTGAGTTTATCCTGTTGGGGTCTCTTGATCATGTCAGGACTGTTGTCACATTGGGATTTTTTTTTCTAGCTACTGTCCTATGTTTTGTGCCCCCCACTTACTTTCCTCCGCTTCTGCGTTGCAGTGACATCGTGTCAGTGCTCTCAGTTTTGCCCACCAGATGCTAAAGATGTTAAGATCTATATGTGCTTTTTGCTTATGTGTCTGCTTTAATTATCGTTATTTGGTTTTCTAGTCATCTTGCCTGTAATTTTGGATTCAACGCTTCTTTAGATCATGTTTTTATTGGTACATGCTCAAATTCATTGACTCTTGGCCATTTCAATCTCCTATCAGACCTACTTAGTAACTTAGAGGTTTTATAATTATGTTTCATCTCTCTGCAAATAATTATTATATTATTCAATTCTACAATTTTCATGTAGTCATTCTTCATATAAGCATATGGAACTGGATACTTGCAAGGGTAGATTCTGCTATGCTAAATCATCCCCCAAGAAATGTTTTCCTTTTAAAGCCATTGCTATGCTGTCTCTGTCCTTGCCCCGAGACACTGAGAATTTGAGTAAAATGAAAATGATTGAATGTAACAGTTTAGATATATTTTTCAGTATCAAAATATTTATGGCTAAAAGGTTGGTTGGTTTGTTTGTTTGATTTTTAAAAAATCAAAAGGCTTAATTTGTGAATACCACTGACCAATACTTGGATATATTTGAAACTAGAGTAATTCAACAAAGAATTTGGCTGTGACCTTTCAGGGACAGTAGAGTGATTTTAGATGCTCATAAACAATACAGAAATGTGAGAAATTTGTTTATCTCTTAGGACATTAAAGTCAAAGAGCTCATTTCCTGATTCTGGGGGAAAACTGTTATTGTAAAATATATGACTTATAAACATGAGATCTCATACATCTTCGAACTTTTTGTACCAAAATAATTCAGTCAAACTTGTTTTTATAACCTTGTCACTAAAATGAAGGGTTTGAAATAAGAATTCTAAGGTCTTTTATTGCTTTAAACCAGTTGTCTTCTAGATTTCCGACTTGTTGCTTTACTTTACTTTATCCGCCCCTTGTAGCAGTTTGGCTGAGGTGTACGGGTAAAACTTGTTTAACTGAAAAGTATAAAAGCACTGAATGTTCTTTACAATATTTAGAACAAAATCTAAATTTTTACGGCTTGCCTAAAATTAAGACTATTAGAATACAGCTCTTGATCACACTCTGGAAAAGTTCAGTGTAAGATGATTTATAAATATAAACTCCATGGTAGAGAATTCTTCTTCTTAGTGGTTTGGAGCATTAAGTTGAGGACCCACCTTCTTGCCTGTGACCTTTTACAGCTTTTAGGAAATGAGGAGTCATAGTCACAAGGATTATTAGAAAACCTCAAACAATCATAACAAAATTGGTTGGATTCTTCTAAATTGCCTTTTTATAGGAAAGATCTAATAATAAAATTCTTATCTCCCTTGTCTACAGACTTCGTATATCATTTAAATGGATGGTTCGAGCTTTTTCTGGATACTTAGCTACAGACCAGCTCTTGCTTTTGTGGGATAGAATCCTAGGCTACAACTCTCTGGAAATTCTTGCTGGTAAGAGGAGGGCCCTTGTTCACGAAGTCCATGCTGCTTCTGTGTGGCGCTCTGTGCTGCCTAACACTCACTGCTTGTCTACAGTCATCATTTCTAATCCATGCACATTTCACAGGTTGAGCAGGCCTAGACAGCAAGCCCTGACGTTCTGCACTTCCGATACACCCATCTAACTGCTCTATTCCAGTCTGTTCTGCCCCCTGTGAGTTTTGTGCAGCAGATATATTTGCCTTCTGCTCTAAACTATGAGTTTCATAACATTGTGTCCTATCGCCCTTCTCAGAGACCGAGGCTCCGGATGTGTCAAAGTTCAACTACTCTGCTCTACAGTTTATCGTGGATTACAAATACTTTCATTTTTCGCTAGTGGTCTCTGGCTTCTACCCTGGGGCTGAAATTTCTTCTTTTAGATATTCTGTCATAAAAACAAATAAGCAAGCCAACAAACAAACAAAACATTTTTTCCTTTGCAAGGAAGCCAAGGAAATCACACTGTAACACATCAGGTAGATGTTCTTATGTCCTCTGCACCCCTAGTGCACAGGTGACTCCATTTCTGTGTCACTAGGATTATTAGACAACCTCAATAGCAGTGAGGATCTTTCTGCAATAATAGCTGGGGCACAGAAAAGCTGGCAGTGTTGTCTGCTTCCTTCCTTTACTGTTAAAACTGCCTCTCTGGAAAACTGTGGAAATAAGGCTTAGTTATTAGAAAAATACTGTGCCAAGAGTATTCTCTAGGCACCATAGTGACATTTTCTTGAATGCCAGAGGCCCATAGTTGTGGGTGACATTTGGGAAGGTGAAATTAGAATAACTATAAAGTATTATGAAGATAAATGTCACTCTAGGTGCAGTCGGCCTGTCACTGACTGATGTCTTAGCAGCTCCCAGCATCCCTCTCCCATTTGTCTTAAAGATCATACAGACTTATTAGGGAAGAACAGCTTAGCTAAGGGACAGTGACAGATCATCTAGGAGCAGAAGAGATGGCAGAGAGCACTGGCCATACCTTTTCAGACATTTCTGACAAACTGTCCTTCTCCTCTGCTCTAATACTTAAATGACAGGTGATGGCTGCTCTTCTCGGAGGGTCCATTTCATTATGGCCCGTATGGCTTATTAACATGTGCTCCTTTTAGGGCCTTTGAGATGGCTCAAAGTGAAGATGCCTACTGCCAAGTCTGGCGGTCCAAGTTAAAGCCCCAAGACCCACATGGTAGGAGAGAACAAGTTGTATTCCGTCTTCCACACACCTACCATGGCTTTCTTATGTGCACCATGGCACTCAAACCCATATGCATACATATGTACCCACAGAACACACATAATATAATAACATAACTTTTAACATTAAAAGTGTCCCTTTTTTCTTTTTTTTAACATTTATTATGTTGACATGTTTGGGTAGGTATGCACAGATATCAAAAGAGGGCATCAGATCTCACAAAGCTGGAGCTGCAGGCAGTTGTGAGTCGCTCTGCTGGGTGCTGGGAACTAATCTTGGTTCATATGAGAAAGCAGCATGCGCTCCTCACCTCGTGTCAGCGCTGCAGCTCCAAACACGCCCCCTTTAAACCAGGATTGTTTTCATGCTGGTTTTTTTGTTTGTTTGTTTTTTGTTTTTTGTTTTTTGGGGTTTTTTTTTTCTACTTTGATTTCTCCATCTTTTCCTAGAGTCTTCTATTTTCCAGAGTAAGCACTCTGGTTTTCTGCTACCCTTTCCCAGATGTATAGATTTTAGACTTCACCCAGTTACTCTTCGGAGATACCAGAAACTTTGAAGAGCACACTCCATGGCATTTGTATTGTTTCAGAGGAAATAGTGGGTAAATGCTAAATGTGGAAGCTCACGATGAGGGAGCTCAGGGAGGAATTAAGTGGAGTGAGCTCCCTATCCCCTAAAGAGTGAGAAAGTTGGTTTTTGTTTGTTTTTTTAACACAGGGTTTTTCTGTGTAGCCTTGGCAGCCCTGGATTCGATTTGTAGACCAGGCTGGCCTCAAACTTGCAGAAATCCATCTGCCTCTGCCTCCCCAAGTGCTGGGCTTATAGGTGTGCACCGTGGCCCCTGACTGAAAAGTGAGAAAATTTTAATGTGAAAGAAGCTTTGAGTTAGAAAGCTTTGAAGGACTCTTCAGATTTAAATTTTCTGTTTTTTGTTTCTCATCATCCTCTTAACTGAAGGGAAAGGGAAAGAAAAGTGCAAAATACTGGATTTGCTCTGTACCAGGTACTCAATGCATTCATTAAATCAATGTATTAGGTAAATCAATGTATTAATTAAAAACAGACTGGCAGAGAGAGTGAAACTAATTCATGCATTGCATCCACTTATTTCCTTGAATGCTCTCAAAATTCCACAAGGAAGAACTCGAGAGCATCTACACATGAAACTGGAATGTGTGGACTCCCAACCTCGGAATTCAAATAAAAGCCCATAAAAATGGATGTAAAAATACACAGATTCTCATTGATTATGTCACCCAGTTTTGATACAGGTGTTTAAGGGCCACCTTTTTTATATCAAGTATGCTATTTATAGAATCTTTAGAAATCTTTCCATAAATATATCCATCTTTAATTATGACATATAGACCACTAAACAAGAGCTTAAACAGAGGTGTTTTAATGTTGTGATAGGAATTATTAAGATTAAAGTCATGAGAATAGTTGGAAAAATAAAAACAAAGTAAACACTGTTATTTACACATTTCATATGAAGCATGACTTCAGTTAGCAATATCCCAAAGTATAGGTCCTCGCTCCATGGCAAGCAAATCTGTTCTGTGCAGAAGGGCTGGACAAACTCAACATGAAGCAAACAGAAAGCACTTCTGTGATGCGACACCAAGATAAATAAAGGCTCTGAGCACATTTCTGGATGCTGAGTTCAAACAGGACTTACCTGTCTTCGGACAGACCGCTGGCCACCCTCTAAGACTTCCCCGCTACTGCAGAGCGCTGCCCATCCTGCCGAGCTTTTAGCCAACTGCTCAGCTATTGACAGGAATGAAAGTGGGAATCATATTTCCTAGCAACTAAAATGTTTCCACTATCCAAAATATGATTCCAGATAATGGGAAGTGGTTAACATTGCTAACCTACAGAAATTGCTTTAATACTCTTGTAAACATAATCACTCATGGCTTTAAATTCCCTTTTAATTCTTTTCAGTTAAAGAAAAAAATCCATTGTTCCAGAACTCCTGTATGCCTGGCTTCTTGGTGAATAATTCCAGCTGACTTCTTTTTAATTTGTATTATTATTATCCCCTCATTTTCTCTGGGATCTTCCTATCTAATTATAATGCTCTTGTCCAGACCCCCCAAAATCACCCCCCAGCAAAACGCCTGAGCTCTCCCCAGTTACTGGTTGTACTGCTCCCTACCTGGGGTGAAAGTTATTCTCATAGTAAAAATATTGTTTTAAAAAGTTTGTGGTAGCTATGCAGTCCACCTAGGAACTGGTCTTCCCCCTCACTTGTAATGCTCACTACCACCTATGCCCGCCACCACCTCAGGCCATGGGGGACAATGGGCCAGGAGTCCTCTCCGGGTCACTGCACTCTCAGGGTCACCTGCAGGTGGGTCCTCTGCTTGTCATAGCCCATCACTCACGTGGAGTCTTGCGCTTATTCCTATACGATCAATGGTGTGTGCGTGCCTGGCCCTGCTTGTGTGTGCTTAACGGAAACTAAGGTCCTGTGCTTTCTATTTAATTTCTGTTGTGGAACTTCAAACTGTCTATGTGTTTTCAAATTTTCAACTTATTTTTCATGTAGCTAAAATGTAAATATCAAGAGTAGCCCCACAACAGCCACATGCATTGAACTATCCATTTGTGATACCAAGAAAGTCAATGAGTACATAAAGATATAAATATAACAAAATATTAGAAAGTCACTTTTTAAACAGTTTATACCGATGTTTATATCAGGATACCTTCCTCAAACACATTAAAATGAGGTTTTAAAATTTAACTTAATGTAACTTCCCAAAGGCTTCTTAATTTAGTGTACTACACACATCTGTGAGATAGTAGAGCTCCATTCATTTCAGCAGTTAAGGTGTTAGTTGTAGGTGGAAAAGACATCGCTTATAAATGACACTGAATGTTTCACTCTGCGAATGGCCAGGCATCATTCTCTAGAATAGACATCCCACTCATTATGACTCCCCAAGGCCGAGGGCAGGGGAACAGCTGCACTGCCTAGGCCCCTCGGCGTCTCTCGGTGGCTGTGGGCAGAGCGTGAGTGTCCGGGCTCCTGAGGAGGCCAGCCGTTGAAATAGTGTGCATTCTTTTCCAGTGCTGGCAGCTGCCGTGTTTGCTTTCCGAGCGGTGAACCTGATGGAGGTGACATCACTGGCTGCAGCTGAAGTAAGGATAAGTTTCACTCTGATGGGATGGAAATAGTTCCTGAGAGGCCGCCAGGCCCGCCCTTTAGTGTCTGGTACATAGGGCACGCACTACTTGTAGTTGAATTTTGTAACTCGGGTAAAACCTATAAAGTCTGAGTTAAGTATTATTAAGTACTCAAATTTCCCTAATCTCTTAAAAACAACCTTCTTAGAAGGGTCATAAACAAGATTATTACAGGAAGCCATTATAACCATTATGGGAAACCAGAGACCTAGTGATCCGAATGGGGACCATGGCTCGGTATAGTTCACTTTGTTGCTTATGCCCATGTGTTGCAAACAGGAAAGCTAGTTGAAAGAGTTAAATAGTATGTGTTTGAAGGAAGTACAAATAACACAGACTTTGGATTCTTTTGGGTGGTGAATTAAAGATTTAAAGCCAATTTATTTCTTCCCTCCTTCTTTTCTTCCTCTCTTTTAATGTCGTCTCTGTAACTATCTCAGAATCCAGTCATGGTCCTAAGACTCGTGCTGGTGCTCCATCATTTTGTTTTTTGTTTTTCTGTTTGTGCCCTTTTCCTTTGACAGTTGCTTTGCTATAAGAATACAGTGAAGTTCAGCCACCCCCTCCCCATTACCCTGTCATCCCTCTCTCTTAATGAACTCTTTCTTCCTATTAATCTGTGTCCTGTGTCTCCCGGTGTGACTGTGTGACCTTTGCGGTTAACTAGGGTTGCTTTCAGGAGCTCAGGTGTAAGTGTATTTACCCAAGTACGGGCACCTTAGCAGCAGCTACGCCAGTGAAGAAAATGACCCTCTCCATCCATCAGCCATTAACTATCATAAGCTCCTCTGGGAGTGTGAGGACCTTATGAGGGTGGAGTTTTGACAGACGTAACCTTGTGAAGGCCTCACAAAAAGAGCCACAGCTGTGTGATTTCTGGGAGTGTGATGACCACGTCTTATCCAGATGACACAGGTTCACAGCCCCCACCCACCCTCTGCCTCTTAAGTTTTTTCTGCTCCTCTCCCTTGATGTTCCTGAGCTTTAGGAGATGGCTGAGCATTTGACAGTCAAACATGCTCCGCACTTGGGCCAGGTGGGTCTCTGCTTTAATTGCTTCCCACTGCAGAGAGAAGCGCTGTGATGTGAGACTCAGGTTAGCACCAGTCTATAGGACAGGCGCCCAGGAGAGGGACTATTTGCAACTAACTATTGCTTGAGGAGGGTCATTCTTCTCGGTGGTAACTACTGAGAACCCTTAAAGCTGGTCTCTCTTGATGATAAAGCTTATACCTGAGATATGGCTCAGTTTAGTAGTGCCCACCATAGTACTGTATTTATTGTCTCTCAGAGAGATATGCCTTGTCTTTCGAATAGCCACCCACATGTTATGTTTGAAGGAAAGAGGATGTTTATGTGTTTTTCAGTGGAATAAATATTAGCTCCATCTCAACAAGATTCCCTGTAGTCATTTACTCTCTCCACTAGAGGACCAGGTCTAGTGTTCATAATGGAGGTTTATTTATAGAAGCAAGCTGAAATGTTAGACCTCCTATAAACTCCACTGCCTTGTGTATGTGAAGAAAGTGCAAGGCTGGGGTCAGGTTATTTTCTTATGTGCATTTTAGATTTTGCACATGTTCAGAGATTCCAAGAAGGAAGTTGTAGCACTATGAGCGACTGAAGTCACTGGAAGAACGTAGTGGGAATGGCTTCCAAGCTCACGCCAAGCAGGTGTTTCTGTTGTACTTGACTTGACAGACCTTGGTGTTAATAATTCCTTTTTGGTTCTTTGTTCCAGGCAGTTCTGGCTGACCTTTCTACTTTAAAAGTTATGCCTCTTCTTCAAATTTTTCTGTTTGCAACTGTCACCTGATCTTTGGGGTCGCTGACAACACATCTAGTTTTTCATTAGAAACTAATCATGAACTATGCAAATTCTGCATACAACCAAAATTAAACTTTGCATATAAGCCAATAAAGATCATGTTCCCTCCTCAGTTAAAGCTAAGAAGTTCTTCACTTTTTGAACCAATAACCTTACACACCAAATGCTGCGCTTGCATGCTGATGATTGTCAAGAGAGAAGCAATAGACATCACTTCTGCTGAACCGAGCACCCAGCACACACAGATTCCTAACTTGTAACAGGCATGTACCATATATGCAATAAGAACTAAAGCCACTGTAATAAACTTCAAGAGGTAACATTAGCTTCTTGTCAGTTTGTAAACTTCTCCCTAGATGATAGTTTTGTTTTGTAAATTGTTCCCCACAAAAGCCAATGGTGGATGGGTATGGAGTAGCATGAAAGTAATGATGCATTTGGGTGGACTTCAGCTGCACCGTGATATTTTTATCAACTTTTAACTTATGATGGATTTTCAGATCCCTCCCATCTTTTTTCTCCATTAAACATCTCTAGTGGCAAAAGATATACAGATATCGCCATCCAATAATTGCTGTTAATAATTTTGTTTGGTTCTGTTTTTATTTTTGTTTTTGAGGCGGTCTTATGTAGCCCAGGCTCTCCTCAAACTCACTGTGTCCCAGAGAGTGGCTGAGTCCTAGGTCCTCTTGCCTCCGCCTGCCAAGCGCCGGGCTTACAGGTGTCCACCCCACTCGCTTCTATCTGATAACAGCTCATTCTTTACTCTGGAAGTCGGAAATGAATAGAGATCCCTTTGCACTCCCCAACCTTGCATCTTTTACACAGAAGCCTTGACATTGCTGACACTTGGTGCCGCGTTCTGTTTTCTTGGAAGCACACAAGAAGGAAGAGTCAAAGCCACATCTGCTCTGCTGATGCCCACGGCTTCCAGATTGACTTCTAGAGCCCAACGGTGCAAAGACACCTCAAGTATTCATTCGCTCCAGAACGGAAGGTTTATTCAAGGCATTGGGTCTTATTTGAGTGTGTATTATAAGCAAAGGGTCTTGTTTTGTTTTATGTTTCTTTAAGGATGTGCCATTTCGGTATATGGAATAATAGAATATGAGAAAAAAAAAACATGTCTTCCATCTTCAGATGGAAACTGAAGATGCTCATCACTCTAATAAAGCTCAAGTAAATCAAGAGATTGATACTTTCCTTAGCTAAAATTTTATTAATTTTCATCCAAATGTATCTTACAAATCTGTTAGTTTCACGGCATATATTAGGAAAACTATGAAATTCAACATAGTACTTCAAGTGTGATGAAATTGGGTATGAATAGTTCACTGAAAATCTAAATTCTCTTATTTATCAGACACTTGCTCACTTACTGAAGACTGTACAATTTATTCTGTGATTGATTCTTAATAAACCCCCATCTTACTGTTTTGGTGACACATGAGTGTCATATGCCTTTCCATCATGCATGCCCAGGTGCACCTCCAAAGGGGGAAAAGCATGATTCCAGGGCTAGTGTCCCTCCCTTTGTCACAGTAGCAAAAAATATTAGGAAGCAGTTGTATTGTAGATGATTAGTAGTGATGTACACAGATATGACCATCTGTAAACCTTTTAAAGAAAATACAAATTAACTAGAGACGTTGTAGTTGTCTGACATACTAGATTGGAGAAGTCTTTTCTTATCCACACTTTCCTAAATAATGAGATCTCTGTTATTGCCAAGTGAGGGGGATGGTAACAAATTATTGTTTCTGCTGTGCCTGTCTTACAAGATTATAAAGGGCCACATGAGAAAATATATATGGAAGTGATTTTTTTAACTATAAACAACCAATCAAAAATGATGTTATTAATTTTTATTTGACAATTTAATATCAACTGCTAGAAAGTAACATATGAAGAATGCCTAGCCTCATTAGCATGTGTTTTGTATTTCTTGAACCCTTGAGATTATGTTGCTTGAGAAATGAACTGTTATGTGATAGGTGTTTTCAGTCAGTACAATTTGCTCTAGCCAGTAGCTCTGAATTTCAGTCCCAGGCCCAAGCTGGGAGGCAACATCACACTTTGCCACTACAGCAAACTCCGGTCGTGCTGCTCTTAGCTGCTGGTTAAGCACGACATAGAGCCTTCAGGCCACCTTGCCCACTCCACCCCTAACTGTGCCTCTTCGTACTGACCGCCTCACTTGACTTCCTTTGACCAGCCATTGAAACTCTCTTCCCTTCTGCTATGCCAGTGACCACTGAGCCTGGTAGCCTAGTGGTGAAGTGCTAGAGGCCATGAGCACACAGTGAAGCAGCCTCACAAGCAAGTTGTGCTTGGTCCTTCTGAACCCTGGCTTTATGTGTGGGAGGACCTGTCTTTGCAGCAGGATGATTTGCTACTGCAAAACTAAAATTCCTTCTTGTCTCAAGAAATTTTTCTCTGTAGCTCTCTAAATGCTGACCGGTTATTCTGTGCTTACAAAGCTTGACTCCTTGTTGCATAAAGGATGAAGTCCCTGCTCATTAGCATAGCAGGAGTAATGCCTCATGGCCTGGCCTTTCCTTTCCTTGTCTCATGGTGATCCATTCCCACGCCCCTCAACCTGGACAAAGTGCATAATGATCTTCGGCCAGTTCCAGATGTTCATCTTCTCTCTGTAGAAGCAACCCACATATTCACGGTCCCACTCAGAAAAGGCTCGTGTTGCCAAGATAAGCTAGATCCTATGCATTAAAATGACTTCTGTGTCCCCTTGTTCAGCCATTAATGTGGTGCTTGTAATAGTGGATATTCCTAAGGTAACTGTCATTGACTGCCTAGCTGTCTAGTCACAAGAAGAAATTATCTACTCGTGTTTGTATTTCCTGAGTTGTTCCAAAATTTTTAGGATACATTTTCCTTAAGCACAAAGATCTAGTCTCATTTCTTCCACAAAGGCTCTGAGCTCTACTTGCAGCTTGCCTCTTCCCTGTGTGCTTCAGGTGACCCTGACTCCTTACCCTCAAGCTCTCTGGGTTGGTCAAGCAGTCACATGTGTCGTCATCCCATTGACCGCAGAATGGCTTTGGTATCAACTCAAAAGGACATGACCAGTGAAAGCCAATGGCACTTGGTTAGAGAACTCTGGTTTAACCTTTCAGGGAAACTGTAGGAAAGAAAGACTGTGGTCCAGACCTTGTGGCCTATGAGTGGAGAGACAGAAAAGCTGCTCTTAGTCCTGTGGATCCTCAGAACACAACCCCCGCCAGTAGGCTTCCACTGGACCTGTTTGTACATAAGCCAAAGGATTTTTTTTTTCAACAGAAAGCATCCTAACTTCTGTAGTTACTTTCCTTTGAGGTTTGAGATTCATTAGGTGTAGAAGCCCAGTCCACACACTGTTCAAACTGGTATAGAATTTCTAAACTTCCTCCAATCAAGGCAAAACCGTGGCCTTACAAGGATAAAGCCTACATGCTGTGCCTACCTGATACACTTAACAAGGGTCTTTGACCTTTGGCCTTTGTCATATAACGCCCTCGCTTAGAATGCTTTCTCTTCGCTTCTCACCTAGCACTCATACCTCAGAACCTGACTCAGGTGACACATCATCAGGAGGATGACTCCTCATGCCATAACCAGCACAAGCCATGCCACTGTCCTAGCTTGTCTGTTTTTCTGCTACGTGGTAACTCCCTGGGGGCAGAAATGGTCTCAGTTTAGCTTTATGTCTGTAGAGCTGAGCATAGTCCTTCCCCATGGTGGGCTTATTGAATGTTTATGAGTAATGAATGGGCCAGCTAACTCAGTACTCGTTTACTTGTGACCGGGATATTGTTCAGAGTGACAGCTTGTCCAGCATCATGTAGCCACTTGACCTTTAGTTTCCTAAAGAGGAAGTTCAAAGGAAATAATATCTTTAGAGGAAAAAAATAAATGCTTCATTTTTTTTTCATTTAAGTGAACATGTATACAATTCACCTTCAGTGTACAGTTCTGTACAAATTCACGTACCTATGTCACCACTTCTGAGATAGTAGATACCACTTTTGTGGTAGTAGAATGTTTCCATCACCCAAGACAGTTCCCTTTGTGCCCTTCATATTGAGTCCCAACAGTCACAGAACTGTGGCTAGCCCTGAAGATGATGCTTTCCTCTCTAGAGGTTCAACAACCATACTCTTTCATGTCTGGCTTGCTCTACCTGGCATAATGTGCTGAGATTCATATTTTGGGATTGGTAGTTCAGTGTCAGTTATGGCCAAATACATGTCTTCATAGAAACATTCATCTTCCTTTCTCTGAGGCAAATGCCCAGCAATATAACTTATAGGTCACATGTAAGCATTTGTTTACCTTTTGAAGAAGTTCTCAAGTTCTCTTGTGAAGTGATCGCACCATTTGCATTTCCATCAATTCACGAGTTGCAGTGGCTGCAGTCCAGGGTATCATTGTGTTAGTTAAGCTAGTAGGTGGCCATGTGTTTCCTGGTATCTCCTCAGTTAGGTACAACAGCATCTCATTATGCTTAGCTGCTGTTTATATTTAAAATACTATTTTATAATCAAATCTTTTGTCCATTTAAAATCAATTACCTTCTTAATTACATTTTAAGATTTCTTCATTGAGAATATAGCTTTAAATCCCATTCTGCGGGTTATCTCTTGTTTTTTTTTTTTAAACTATTCCTTTATTCTTTTAAATTTTATTTAAAAATTTGTCCTCACTCATATTTACATACAGTTCATTATTTCCCCATACAGAGTACTAATTACCTTTTTCAAGACTAAAAGCTTTAATTTTTAAAAAAATCAAATTTAGCTATTTCCTCTTTTACAGGGATTTTTGTGTCGTATCTATAAAGTCTTTGTGTAACTCAAAGTTATACATACTTTCTCCACATTTTCCTCTGTAAACTTTATAAATATGTCTCATCCATTTAAGTCTGTGGTGTTTTAGGGTTTTTTAGTGTATGCGGCAAGTTAAGGGCTGAGGTTCGTGTTTTCACCCGGGCTCCTCCTACCATTCGCTAAGCAGCGCAGCCTTGCCCTTCCACCCCTGTTCCTCTGTAGGCGCAGGAGGTGCTAGCTGGAGTCTAGACTCGATTAGACCCCCTGTGGATATGTCCATCCTTACTGCAGCAGCATAGCACCTTGATTTTTGTGGATTTAGAACAAGTCTTAGGATTGAGAGTATAACCATTACTTATGTCAAAATCATGTAAGCTATTTCAGTATTATTGCTTTTCTAAATAATTTTCAGAATGAGCATCTCAGTTTTCCACAAAAGAATTTTGTGGATTAAATTTAGGATTTAAAAAAAAAAAAAGGTAGCATTAGCTCTAGAAATAGGTTTGGGGATATTGATATCATAAATATTAAGTTGTCCAATCAATGAGCATAGAATATCTTTCCATTTACTTGGGTCTTGTAAATTTTCACTCAAGGTCTAGGGGAGGGGAATAGGGTGAAAAAGGGAGGGAGAGGAACGGGAAGATACAAGTGAGGGGATAACAATCAGGATGTTATCTGAATAAATTATTTAAAAAATAAAATAACCTAATCAGAAAAAATTTCACTCAATAACATATTGTAGTTTTAAGGGAACAGTTCTTGCACATATTTTGCTTAAAATACCACTGGCTATTTCATATTTATGTTATTGTAAATTATATTTTTAACTTTCAATTTCTAATGGTTTCTTGTCAATATATAGAAACTCAACTGAATTTTTTATATTGGCCCTGTATCCTAAGACCTTGAAGAACTTAATACTTCTGTTAGTTTTTTTTGTAGCTTCCCTAGGATTTCCTACATATGTAGTATATCAACTACAAATAAAGATAATATTGCTTCTTTCAATTCTTTACGCCTTTGGTTTCTTTTCTCTCTCCCTGTCTCTTTCTCTTAGCCACTGACTGAAACCTGCAGTAAATTATAGGAAGATTTCTTTCTGAACAATTCAAATAATCTCTTTCCATGCCATGAGCTAATACAAATAACCAATAGGAGGAAGCCAAAATAGAGAGAAGAAAACTAAAATCACTGGATGAGGAAAAAGAGCCAAGTCACCCGACTAGTACAGTGCTAGAGCAGAGGTGCCAATAGCACTTGTATCTCAAGAAGCAGCCGACTAGAGTTAGACCACACCAGGCCTCCTCCTGTATAAATGGAATGAATTATAAAGTTCCCGTGAACAAGAACGCATAAATGATCTCTAATATGCTAATATACCCTGAGCACATCGTACACAAAGCTTGCCACCAACGACTTGCATGATGGACTGACACATAGGGCAAAGAGAGGGAGAGAAGGAGGGAAGAGACAGATGAAAAAAGACCACTGTGTGCTGAAGGGCATCTTCCTCTAGAGGAGAAGTGACTGTATTTTATGTGTAAGAAGTGAAAGATAATGGGAAGATCTGAGTTTGTATGTAAAGGGTGCTTTGTGTCACTACAGCCAACAAGACTCCACACTAAGAACAGTTCCCAAGTCTGTCAGGTCTGCATGATGCAAGGCTTGTGTTAAAGTGCAGGGGGGATACTCTATGGGGGGGCGGGGCCGAGACAAGGAGCTCAACTCTGCTGAAGAGAAAGCCAACCCAGAATTTAGCCCTAAAACAAAGTCAGTGGACTTGGCTAGAAAAAGGCAAGAACACCCCTAATAACACTCCAGATTCTTCTTACCAATATAAATACTCATATGAAAATACCTCCTCCCAGGCTTAGCTTCAGGTCGCCCTTCCCTCTAAGACACCACCAGGACACCTAGTCCAAGTGAGGGAGGGAGCCGGGAGGGAAAGGAACCGGTCCCATACAAACAGTATTTGCATGTTTGTCACCCTTGAGCTGGAAACAAAGAAAATAGACATTACAGTTGCAAACATGCTCACATAGTTTTGCTTACACGCTACCAAAAATGGACTTGGATCCTACCTCTACCATTGCTGATGTGTTACTTTTATAAGCTTTCGTTTCTTCCTCTATAATATGCAAATGAGTCAGTTAAATGAGGCTTGGTCTATTCACCACTCTAGAGGCAGAATGGAGTTGATAAATGAGGCAAACTAAAGTCTCATGCTGTAGCCAGCTTTGTTCAGAGCATCAGACAATTTAAGCTCTGAGGGTTAAGAGGCGTCACCCGAGTAAAGCATCCAATCACAGGGGCAGGCTGCACATGACAGACAAGAAGCACACAGCAAAAGCATGTTTTTCCATAGAGGCGAATAAATAACAATAGCCAGTCATACTGAATAAGCTGAAGTAAACTCACCCTATCTGCTACATGTGGGAAGGGGACAAAAGCACATTCCAAGGAAAATTCCACATTTTGAAGAAACTGGGGGTATAAGACTCTAGTCTCTAGCACTCAGAATTCTCCAAACATGCCTCCATTTTTGGACTCTCTTCCAATATTGGTCCTTTGAAGATGAAAGGAGAATATGTATAAAACATTTAACACTAGAAAGTTAAACTCCCCAGGAAAAAAGGCACCACCTGTCACCTGGGTTATACAACTAAAAGGTACAGTCATTAAAAAAAAAATGATGTCAGAACAGCAGGCTCCATCAGCAATGCTTTGCCATTTTAGAGTTTTCTAATAATAAATTTTGGAACTAACCCATACTATATATCCCTCCCAGAAATTTACACTGCACACAAGGACATTAGAGACTGAGACCTGTTAGAGTTAAATAACCTGATTAACTGCCTGAGTCCCTCAGTATTGCGCATCTCATAGGTTAGGCTTCCTCAAAACACAGTCTGAAAGGATTCCCACTTCAGAACAAGATGGAGATTAAGGACCAAATGTGCCTCTCTAAAATCATATGATGATCCCCAACACCCAATGTGGTGAGATTAGAAGGCAGGTGCTTTGGGAGGTAACTGTGCTTAAAAGACACCATAAGACTAGAGTCCCCACGGTGGAGTTAATGGCCTTATAAGAAAGAGACTGATGCTGTCTCACATAGAGACCACTTGAACACATGGTGAGATGGAGGCCACCTACAAACCAGCAGATTGTCTCAGAATAAATCCTACCTTGTTAACATCACAGACATCCTAGCCTCCAGAACTATAAAAAATGAGTATCTGTTTAATCCACCCAATCTATAATTTTCAATAGCAACCCAAAGAAGTCTAAAGTAATGGATGCAGTAGGAGCAGATTTAGCAGGAGAAACAACCATTCTCAAGATAAAACCGAACACTAAGCACTGTGAGCCCCAACTTGCTGCCTGTAGGACAATCCTGTTATGCAGTCTGGGCTTCCAGGAGAAGTGAGTTATCTCCCTGAGTTAGAGAAGGCTGGGCGTGTAATCAGGACAAAGCAACAGGAGTCTGAAGAAAGGACAGAGTAATCAGAAAAAGAAAACCTCACCAGAGAGAAAACCTAAGTAAGGATCCTTCAACTACAGAGCTAAGAAAGCCCTTGTGTAAGGAAAAACTAGCCAAGGTCAGAAAAGAACTACTCCAAAGGATCAATGGAAACACGCCTTCACGCTCACACGGGGCCCAGAATAGCGCCTGTGCTCACCGGGCAGAACCAAAGCCTCCTAATACTTGGAACATTAGGTAGTGTGCTCAGAAGGGGTTTAGGCTAAGTGCTATTCTGATCACTTCCTGCAAACACTGAAAAGACTCAAGAGGATTAAATGATTCCTAGGTAACTTATCCTAGAACAAAAGTCAAGATTATTTATAAGAATCCAAATGTATCCAGTTCCCAAGAAGGTAAAATTCACAACACTGGGCACTTCATTTAAAACATTGCTAGACATCAAAAAGTAGGAACATAACACTTAATAAGAACAAAATAAAAGATAAAGTTGACACTGATGACAGAGTGGGCAGCAAAAGGTACTTACAACTATTCCCTGTTTATGTAAGAAGATAGAGAAGAAACTGGCTGCAGTACGCGGAGTTTTGGGAGACACTGTGAGTTTAACCATGTATATATGTGCTTGCAGGTATATGTGTATATATGTGCTTGCAGGTATATGTGCAGGACTGGGAGCCAGAACTGAGAGTCCAGTCCCCTGGAACTGTAGTTATGGTGGTTATGAGCCACCATGTGGATGCTGGGAGCCAAACCCAGTCCTCTGCAAGAAAACAAGTGTGCGTCACTGCTGAGGCATCCTCCAGCCCCGTGGATGATGCTTTGTGAAGTTCTAAGACAGTGTTCTGGAGAAAATGCAACAGCTAACAGGCAGAGGAAAGGGGTGCTTTAAAAGTAGGTTAGACATGTTGGGACAAAACACTCGAGTGAATCCTGAAGACACTGCAACAGGAAAATGAAATGGAGAGATCACCAGTAAAGACTGAACTTTAAACATCCTGGAGTGTGTGTGTGTGTGTGTGTGTATGTGTGTGTAAGGATATGCAAAGACTGGACTCTTTTTTTTTAATGTGCATTGGTGTTTCGTCTGCATGGGTGTCTGAGTGAGGGTGTTGGATCCCCCGGAACTAGAGTGACAGACAGTTATGGGCTGCCATGTGGGTGCTGGGAACTGAACCCAGTTCCCCTGAAAGAACAGCCAGTGCTCTTGACCACTGAGCCATCTCCTCAGCCCCAACACCAAAACTCTTTCACACGGTTTGTAAGAATATAAAAATTATGCCGCTGCAGTGAAAAAAAAACGATACAAGGTTTTCTCAAAAAGTTCAAAAAAAAAAAAGAAGTATAATAGTATCTAACAATCCTTCTTTGTATTGACGCAGAAAAATTGAAAGTATGATCTCAAAGATTTGTTTGAATTCCTGTGTTTGTTACAGCATTAATTGCAATAGCCAAGACATGAAAACAACACACTTAGCCCACTGGTGAACAAACAGATAAAATGTCGTATAAACATACCACATTAAAAAAAGGAAATCCTGCACATTGTAAAAAACTTGGGGATATTATGGTAAGTAAAATGAGCTAGTTGCAAAGGAAAAACACTATATAGATGGTGCATGTGAAACAGTCAAAACAGAAGCAGAGCTCTACTTTGCTAAAGGCAGGGTAGTGGGAAATGAGCACTGTGTGGGAGATAACTTTCCAGCCATTGAAGATAAACAGCTTCTGAGATTTGCTGCACAAAAGTGTGCTGATAATGAACAGTGCTGTATTGTATGCTGAGGATTTTTGCTAACGGGGTTGATTTTATGTTCAGTGTTTTATATATTCTAAGTGCTATGAAAAATAAACAATAGAAAACTAAACCAAAACTAAGTAGGGCAAAGGAAATGATAAGGTCACTGCAACACTTTATGAGTTAGACAAAAACAAAAAAAAATATAAAAATATAAAGATGGTTCTTAGATAAGACCGATATAATTAATAAACCTCTATATGAGCTGATAAAGGTAAGGAAAATTAGCAGCCTTAGAAATAATAGAGATGACATGCGTGGAAACCTGAAATCTTCATGACTATATATCGGCTAGCAGGCGGTGGCAGCCTTGTCACTCTGCTATTGTCTCGGGTTCTTTTGGTGCTTCCGGGGAGACTGCATCTGTGTGTGTCGTCGCGGCCAGGAGCCAGACTTAGCTAGTCAGAAACAGTCTACCTTCTTTGCAATGCAAACAGACTACCAGGCTCTTGGCGTGACTTTTATGACCTCAACACAGACTATTACAAAGGCTCTATGCGACTGGTCTCAAGGAAAGCCGCTGAAGCTGACACCCCTTCAGCAGAAGAGGTGCCCAGCTGGGGCAGGGCCTTGTCTGTGGTCATGTGCTCCCCATTCCCAACTGGGGTGCCCACATTTGAGGCCTTCCTCAGCACCTCTATCTACTTTCTCCCTGCGAGAAACCAAGACTGAAGACACATTTCTCCACCTGGACTCAGTGCCAGACACTTTCCCATGCACAGCCCTTTCTTTCCCCCAGATCCCCAGGTCTATACTGTATCCTGTTGGGGTCCTTTGGCATTGAGACCATGTTTCGCACTGGTCCTGATCTACCTGACTCACACCCAGACTGTTCCTTAGAGGGGGCGGGGAGGGATGAACAGGCTGTGGGTAGCCAGCCTTCTTTTCTACGTTACTATCTTCTTATTCTGCCCTAGTAACTTACTCTATGTGCGTTACTCTCACCTGGGCTTGTTGCCTTAACCAATTAATCACCCTGATACCAGCCTATCTTGCTTCTTGACAGCATGAATTACTGAGTTACACACCAACTTCTCAAAAAGAAAAGGCTTCATGGGTTCTGATTAGGATTTCAAATGGAATCCATGCATCAGTTTGACTGAAAATGAAAATGAAAGAGCTGTAGATTAATCAACATCATGGTCCTTTTACATTTCATTCAGTGATGTGGTCACAGTCTGCCTCTACATTTTTTGTCAGGGTACAGGTTTTGCATAGCCTTTGTCAGATGTTTCTACTTGAGACATAGTCTTACCATACGCCTCAGGCTGGCCTGAACTCCTGAGCACACTGCTCCACCTGTCTCAGCCTTTCTACTAACTAGGACTAAAGACCCATGCCACCATGCCCAGCTAAGATTCCCATACAATCAAGGGGCTGCCACATGGTAGGCCAGCACTCTACCACTGAGCCACACCTCAAACCGGAGTCACGTTTTTCAACACTATAGCAAGTGCTATTGTTTAATTCTAATCTCTCACTGATTTCTGATAATATAAAAAGAATTGCTTTTTGTATATTGATCTTCTGTCCTTTCAAACTGTGGAGTACTCTCGCTGTAGTGGGGTGGAGAGCTTGGTGTTCCTGGTTAAGAATTCCGTGCAATTCCCTGAAACATTTACTGGAGCTTCTAAACACGGTCCACGCTGCTCACCGCCATCTTGGATTCTCCTAATCTTCTATCCTAAACATTGGTAAAGTCATCTATTTGTTTTGGGAGCTTTGTGGTAGACTGTACAACATTTTAGATCTAAGTGACAATGTGGTCTGTAAATAAAGACAGCCTTATTTCCTTATTTGCAATACGAGTGACCTTTTTATTAGTCTTTTTCATTAGCTAAATGTCCAATAACATGTTGAGAAGTTGAGTAAATGCCCTGTATGCTCTGAATCTAGACAGAAACTCTCTGTTAAGATCATGTGAGAAGCTAGGTTTTTGCTGCTGGCAGTGTTGTGAGTTTTGTCATCAAAACCTCAGTAGTTCAGAATGTGCTGAAACTCCCTAAATAGATGAGGCTGGCTTTGAACTCATGGCCATCCTGCATCAATTTCCCTAAGTACTAAGACAACCACCATTTCTAAGCACCCATTTTTTATAGATGCCTTTTGTCATAGTCAAGAAATTGCTTCTAACTTTGCTGAGCTTAATTTTAATTAGAAGTTAATGTTGGATTTTGTAAAAATACCTTTTCTGTATGTACTGATATAAACACATGGTTTCTCTCCTGTAATGTGTTCATGTGACAGATCAGTACATTGTCTTGATTAACGTAGCCCTCTGCTGCTGGGGCCTGGATCATGTCCTTGTCAAAATTCATGTTGGAATTCATGTGTCAGTGGTAACAGCATTGCCTTGGGAGGTGTGCCTTTCATGCCCAGTTAACCCATGAGAGCACCACCCTGGCAGGTGGGCACACTCCTCAGTTATAGGGCTTTCAGAAGCAGGCATTCTCTCTCCCTTCCACGTCTGATGAAGCAGCAGGAAGGCCCCTTCTGTGCAGATGCTGTCATCTTGTTGGACTTCCCAGTCTCCAGAAATGTGAGCCAATAATTTCTTCTTTACAGCCTCTGGGTCCTATGAATTCTGCCATAGCAACACAAATGGATTAGCATGATAATATATAATAAGGCTGAGTAAACTTGATTCTTTCTCTTTATTTATTATCAAGATAATGAATTGACTCCCTATTCTTAAATGATGATTTTTTTTAAATCGTGGAGAAATTATTAATTTAAACACAGTTATGAATTGTTTACAGATTTTAAGACATTGCAGCTTTGTTTTGTTTTATTTTTTGAGACAGGGTTTCTCTGGGTAACCTTGGTTGTCCTAGACTTGCTTTGTAGACCAGACTGGCCTCAAACTCACCTGCCTCTGCCTCCCGAGTGCTGGGATTAAAGGTGTGTGCCGCCACCACCACCCGGCTTGACATTATAGCTTTTATTCCCTTAGAGCTCAAGTAGTTGATATTTGGTCAATTGCAGCCTCTCCATGGAGCCTTCTGAGTCATTTTAACATTATTTGCTCATCACCCAAAGCATGTTGATGTCTGATGTGACAAGATATCCCAAGTTCATCTTTTATATTTTCTTCCCTAAACCAGAAAGCAGTCAATTACTCCAAAAGTCCCAATTGTATCTGTCGGTGTTACTCCAGGCACTTGTAGGTAACCTCTGATTCCAATATAAACAGTTTTCACCTAAGTTTGTATCTCCTCCCCCACCCCCAAAATCCAAAGATAGGTGTGATAACAGATAAACTATCTATGTTCACTCATTTGCTTCATCCAGCAACCCACAGGTAAT